>NC_139539.1:878104-1016479 GCF_965153285.1 Podarcis tiliguerta | reverse complement strand
CCCTCTGACTCCTCCCACTCTCTTCGGCGGGCTTTAGGACCTGGCTCCTTACCCGGACTGCCCACCGTGCCTCCCTCCTGTACATTTGAACTTGGCGCGCGCGCGCGTTTAACTTTCCTGATGACCGTTTCCTCGCTCCCTGACGAGGGTGTGGTCACTCCTGCCTCACGTTCTCCCGCTGCCCGCGCGCCACCTGATCCCGATGCCTGGGACTCCTCCCCCCTACTGCCCTCTGGGGGGGACGCTGGTCCGGATTTCCAGCTGCTACTCTCTGAGTCCCCTCTGGCCCCTTCTTCCCGAGGTGCCCCCCTGGGCACTCCCCTTGCCCTGACTATGGGGGCCCCTTTCTGTGAATCCTCCGAGTCACTGGAGAGACTCAGAGACCTCGGACTGCTGTCATCGCTGACATTTCCTTCGGACTCCTCCCCCTCGCTCTCCATTTCCTCCCTCTCCTGTGACTCTGCTCCTGAACCCCTGACATGCACGTTGCACGATTCGGACCTCCTGGACCTGGAAGGTTTTGACAACGGTTGGGGATGGCACGCCTACCTGATATACGGAAAAGCGAAAATTCATAAAAACTTTACCAACCATATAATAAGAAAGTCACTCTTTGCTGTATGGGAAAAATATAAAGACCCGATGGAGCTAAAGTCCCGTGGTGGACTTCTCCAGTAGAAGCCATAGCAGTAAAACAGAAAAACACTCAGGAAAGCTGGCCAACATATAAAATACTTCTAAAAAATGAAGATAACCAAATAAAATTTAAAAACTTTGAGGAAATAAGAGACCACATTTCAGACTGGTTCCAGTACCATCAGTTATTTGAAAAATTTAAATCTGACAAACAAAAGGGGTTCTCAACAGAAATTTCCTGATTCGAATCTGATCTTGTAAATTCTAAAAGAAAAACTCTTTCCAAAACTTACCGACTCCTCCCTTGACTGGACAGTCAAGGGGAGGAGGTAACAGTGGCAATGGTGAGATGGTCCCAGGATTTTGGCCACTCAATAACCATGGCCCAATGGGGAAAATTTATGGAAGATCAATTGGAAATTCACAAATTGTTACACGATTAGAGAGAACTTTCAAAAATGCAACATCGATGGTATCTAACACCATGGAAGCTTTCAAAAATGTATAAAAATGTATCAAGTAATTGTTGGAGATGCGGAGACTCAGGAACATTCTTCCATATGTGGTGGATATGTAGGAAAATACAGGTATTCTGGGAGAGTATACATGCAGAACTGCAAAAAATGCTAAAGATCTCTTTCAATAAAAAACCAGAGGCCTACCTCTTGGGAATAACAGATTTGGATATTCCACAAAAGAGGAAGGGTATCTTTTTATATGCGACGGCGGCAGCAAGAGTTTTGATCGCAGCAAAATGGAAGAGTAATGAATCCCCTCTATTCAAGATTGGATCCAAAAGCTAACAGAATATGCTGAATTAGATGGTTTATCAGAAAAAATAAAGAATAAATCAAAACAGGAATTTGTTTCTAAATGGGAGGTTTTCAAAGAATATCTGAAAAATAAATATAGTAGTTTAAATTCTGTTGCAGCATTCAAGGAACTTCAGTAATAGTTGTAAGGTAGATATAAGAAATCAGATTTAATGAGAATAAGTTTAATTATAAAAGAAATGTGTATTGGCAATAAGTAATATGAATTTGAAGTATGGAATAGACGGGAGGTTGGGTCTTTAGTGTTAAGACCAATAGATGTTTTATTGTTTGCTAAGAATATTATGTGTCTATGGTTATTTTTGTAACTTGTGTATAATTTGGTATTTGTGTTTTTTGTTTGTTTGTTTTTCTTGTCGTATAAATAAAAAACTTTAAATAAATAAAAAAAGGAAGAAAAAGAAAGTCCGACATGTCACACCCCACCCTTGGCCAGAACACGACACCCACATGACATTTCCCCCTCTCCGCATTCGGGCCTTGACTTGCATCTCACACGCACCAAGGCCTTCAGCTTGAAAAGCTGGAACGATGCACTAATTCAGTTAGACAATGATGGCCTGATTCTGGCAACAAAGCACCCAGAGTGCTGCCAACGTAGTTAAAAGGTATTCATCAGATTCATCAGATAAAACAGCAACATCCGCATCTGAAACTGCAAGGCAAATTCCCCTTGGCTATCGAGATCTCTGCCCATCACAACATCTAACGTTCGCATCTGGCGATGGGCACAAGGGAGGCGGGCAGGGGCCCAGCTGGGAGCCACGCCAACGGTGTCACCCCGGCAGAAGACGGGCACTGGGTGGATCTTCCCAAAACTTCTCTTTTCCTAACTTTATTATTAGTATTTAAACTCTCACGAATTATGAAGGATTCCTGAACCAACACAGGCCACTACCTGGGACCGCCACTTCAGCCCTGACTTCCTCATGATGATGATGATGATGATGATGGGGGAAAATCTATCATTGTTTCCCTTCCCTTGCCCGCCCATCATTGTCATCACTATTTTTCACTTCTTACTCACCTTACTGTTATTGCTATTTCTTGTGTTATTTTTCTTTTCTTTTTTCCTTTTTTGTTTCTTTTTTGTTTTTAAAGGAAAGTACACACAGAGAGACTCTTAATGGCCCTACTCTTTTCACCCCATCCCCCTCCTTCTTCTCTTTTTCTTTTTTCTCCTCCCCACAAAACAAAGAAATAAACATTACATACCTGTATACGTATATCACTTCATCCACTTTCAATAGAGAATCCCCCCTTTTATTTTGTTTTCCTTTCATTTTGGTGGTCTTTTACCTCACACTATAACTTGAATCCCCATGGGATGCGGGTGGCTCTGTGGTGTAAACCAAAGAGCCTAGCGCTTGCCGATCAGATGGTCGACGGTTCGAATCCCCACGACGGGGTGAGCTTCCATTGCTCGGTCCCTGTTCCTGCCAACCTAGCAGTTCGAAAGCATGTCAAAGTGCAAGTAGATAAATAGGTACCGCTCCGGCAGGAAGCTAAATGGCGTTTCCATGTGCTGCTCTGGTTCGCCAGAAGCGGCTTAGTCATGCTGGCCACATGACCCGGAAGCTGTACGCCAGCTCCCTCGGCCAATAAAGTGAGATGAGCGCCACAACCAGTGTCGGCCACGACTGGACCTAATGGTCAGGGGTCTCTTTACCTTTTCATAACTTGAATCACCACCACAATTTTTTTATCATTATTATTACTACTTTTTTCCCTATTAAAAAATCTATTTTTTAATTTCTATACTTTTTATTTTATTTTTTATTTTATTTATCTTGTTTTTTGTTTGTTTTTTAAATATAACATCCAACCGTCACAAATACAGAGCAAGTATTTGCAAATACATCCACGCCAAAAGTAACCGAAGAGAATTTACAACTCCTTAACGTACCTATATAAGAAGAGCAAGCAAAAGATACCATCACCAACCTTTGAAAAAGGATGGATTTATGGCTCCATGTTTCAAACTTTGCAACAACAACACCACAATTATGCCACAGGGATAAACCACTCACTGCAACTGAAATGCCTTCTGGCTAAATGGTCAGACGTCAACCTAACAGTCATTCTAAACCCAAATAACAACCCATCTATAATGCATTCTTACGAATTTCAGAATTAAATCGGAAGAGTTTTACATCTATTCTTGCTAAAAGGTACAAAAATTCCAATATCCATACACCAAGACCAAAAAATAAAAACCCATCAACTTCAAACAGATCTTTTTTAAAATAAAAACGAAAACAGCAGATTGCCTAGAAATGAGTAAAAACAAACCAATTCAGCAAGCCAGCCATTTGTCTTGCTTTGAAACTGGAGAAAGCTTTTCCCTGAGTACAGTGAAGTTTGCTCAGAAAGGCCATTCAAGAACTGAAACATGGATTGGGCTTCTTTGTAAAGTCCTGAAGTCTTAAATCTATCCATCCAGTCCAGGGTGGCCCATCAAGGTACATCATACATTTTATTTTTTAAGTGTCCGAACCCAAAGAGTACTCATTAATGGTTTCTCGTCATCCTGGGAAAAGTGACAAGCTGCAAGGTTCTGTCCTGGGCCCGTTGTTGTTTAAACGTCTTTATAAATGACTTGGATGAAGGAATTGAGGAGATGCTCATCCAATTTGCAGATGACACCAAACTGAGAGGGGTAGCTAATGCTGCAGAAGACAGAATTCAATATTGCCTTAATCGATTGGAGAACTGGGTGCAAGCTAACACAATGCATTTCAACAGGCAGAAATGTCAGGTTCTGAACTTAGGCAGGAAGAACCAGATGCACAAAGATAGGATGGGGGACCCCTGACTTACTAGCAGTACACGTGAAAAGGATCTAGGGGTCTTAGAATCATAGAATAGAATCATAGAGTTGGAAGAGACCACAAGGGTCATCGAGTCCAACCCCCTGCCAAGCAGGAAACACCATCAGAGCACTCCTGACATATGGTTGTCAAGCCTCTGCTTAAAGACCTCCAAAGAAGGAGACTCCACCACACTCCTTGGCAGCAAATTCCACTGTCGAACAGCTCTTACTGTCAGGAAGCTCTTCCTAATGTTTAGGTGGAATGTTCTTTCTTGTAGTTTGGATCCATTGCTCCGTGTCCACTTCTCTGGAGCAGCAGAAAACAACCTTTCTCCCTCCTCTATGTGACATCCTTTTATATATTTGAACATGGCTATCATATCACCCCTTAACCTCCTCTTCTCCAGGCTGAACATGCCCAGCTCCCTTAGCCTTTCCTCATAAGGCATCGTTTCCAGGCCTTTGACCATTTTGGTTGCCCTCCTCTGGACACGTTCCAGTTTGTCAGTGTCCTTCTTGAACTGTGGTGCCCAGAATTGGACACAGTACTCCAGGTGAGGTCTGACCAGAGCAGAATACAGTGGCACTATTACTTCCCTTGATCTAGATGCTATACTCCTATTGATGCAGCCCAGAATTGCATTGGCTTTTTAGCTGCCGCGTCACACTGTTGGCTCATGTCAAGTTTGTGGTCAACCAAGACTCCTAGATCCTTTTCACATGTACTGCTCTCAAGCCAGGTGTCACCCATCTTGTATTTGTGCCCAAGTGCAATACTTTACATTTCTCCCTGTTAAAGTTCATCTTGTTTGTTTTGGCCCAGTTCTCTAATCTGTCAAGGTCGTTTTGAAGTGTGATCCTGTCCTCTGGGGTGTTAGCCACCCCTCCCAGTTTGGTGTCATCTGCAAATTTCATCAGGATGCCCTTGAGTCCATCATCCAAGTCGTTGATAAAGCTGTTGAATAAGACCGGACCCAAGACAGAACCCTGTGGCACCCCACTAGTCACTCTTCTCCAGGATGAAGAGGAACCCTTTGGGTTCGGTCAGTCAGCCAGTTACAAATCCATTGAGTGGTAGCATAGTCAAGACCAGCTTCTTTACAAGAATATCATGGGGCACCTTGTCAAATGCCTTGCTGAAATCAAGGTAGGCTACATCCACCACGTTCCCTTCATCTACCAGGCTTGTAATTCTGTCAAAAAACGAGATCAGGTTAGTCTGACATGACTTATTTTTCAGAAATCCATGCTGACTATTGGTGATCACAGCATTCCTTTCTAGGTGCTCACAGATTGTTTGCTTAATGATCTGCTCCAGAATCTTCCCTGGTATTGATGTCAGACTGACTGGGCGGTAATTATTTGGGTCCTCTCTTTTCCCCTTTTTGAAAATAGGGACAACATTTGCCCTCCTCCAGTCTGCCGGGACTTCGCCTGTTCTCCAGGAATTCTCAAAGATGACTGCCAGTGGTTCTGAGATCACATCTGCCAGTTCTTTTAATACTCTTGGATGCAGTTCATCTGGCCCTGGAGACTTGAATACATCTAAACTAGCCAAGTATTCTTGTACTATCTCCTTAGTTATTCTGGGCTGTGTTTCCTCTGCTGAATCATTTGCTCCAAATTCTTCAGGTCGGGCATTGTTTTCTTATCAGAGAAGACTGAGGCAAAGAAGGCATTGAGGAGTTCAGCCCTTTTTGTGTCCCCTGTTTGCATTTCACCATCTTCTCCTCTGAGTGACCCCACTGTTTCTTTGTTCTTCCTTTTGCTACGAACATACCCATAAAAGCCTTTTTTGTTGCTTTTAACCTCTCTAGCAAGCCTGAGTTCATTCTGTGCTTTAGCTTTTCTGACTTTGTCTCTACACGTGCTGGCTATTTGTTTGAATTCCTCTTTGGTGGTTTCCCCCCTTTTCCATTTTTTTGTACACATCCTTTTTAATCTTAGCTCAGTTAAAAGTTCTTTAGATAGCCACCCTGGCTTCTTTAGGCACCTTCCATGTTTCCGTCTCATTGGTATTGCCTGAAGTTGTGCTTTTACTATCTCCCTCTTAACAAACTCCCAGCCATCATGAACTCCCTTTCCCTTTAGTATTACTGCCCATGGGATCTCACCCAGCACTTCCCTAAGTTTTATGAAGTCAGCTTTCTTAAAGTCAAGAAATTGAGTCCTAGTATGCTTGGCTGCTCCTTTCCGCTGTATAGTAAACTTCAGAAGAGCATGATCACTCGTGCCTAATGATCCTTCCACTTCTACCCCACTAACCAGGTCATCAACATTGGTTAGGACCAGATCTAAAATGGCTGTTCCTCTTGTTGCTTCTTCCACTTTCTGGACAATGAAGTTGTCTGCAAGGCCAGTGAGGAATCTGTTTGACCTTATGCTCTTGGCTGAGTTTGACATCCAACAAATATCTGGGTAATTGAAGTCCCCCATTACTACTATCTCCCTTCCTTTTGCATGCTTGGCCATCTGTTCCAGGAAGGCATCATCTATGTCCTCCGTTTGGCTTGGGGATCTATAGTAAACTCCCACAATGAGGTCTCTGTTATTCTCCTCTCCCTTAATTTTGACCCAAATGCTCTCACTTTGGCTTTGAGGTTCTAAATCTTGAATCTCTTCACAGGTATACACATCCCTGACATATAACGCTACTCCTCCTCCTTTCTTGTCTGGTGTGTTTCTCTGATATAGATTATATCCCTCCATTATTACATTCCAATCGTGGGACTTATCCCACCAGGTTTCAGTGATGCCTATTATGTCATATTTAGTTTGCTGTACCAAGGGCTCAAGCTCATCTTGTTTATTTCCCATGCTTTGCGCATTAGTGTACAGACAGTGAAGTCCATTAATCATTCCCCCGTGTCTCTTATTTAAGGATTTTTTCCTCCCACCACTAGGTCTGCGTGCTGTTTCCTCCATTTGGTCTATGACATTTGGATGATCATCTTCATCAATTGATAGACTCCTACCTTCAGGAGCACTGTCTCCCTCCCCCACATGTCAGTTTAAAGCCCTCCTGATGAGGTTTCTGAGATTTTTGGCAAAAACATCTTGGTGGGCCACAAGCTGAACATGAGTCAACAGTGTGATGCAGCAGGAGAAAAAGCTAATGCTATTCTAGGCTGCACCAACAGAAGTCTAGAGTCCAGATCATGGGAAGAAGTCATAGTTCCGCTCTGTTCTGCCTTGGTCAGACCACACCTGAAATACTGTGCCTAATTCTGGGCACCACAATTTAAGAAGAATGTTGACAAGCTGGAATGGGTACAGAGGAGGCCAACCAAGACAATCACTGGTCTGGAAACCAAGCCTGATGAGGAACGGTTGAAGGAGCTGGGTATGTTTCGTTTGAAAAAGAGGAGACGGAGACGAAATATGATGGCCATCTTCAAATATCTTAAAGGCTGTTCACATGGAAGATGGAGGAAGCTTGTTTTCTCATGCTCCAGGTTAAAACTTTCTCCAGAAGAACTTTCTGACAGTAAGAGCTGTTTGACAGTGGAACAGACTCCCTCTGTGGTGGACTCTCCTCTGTTGGCAATTTTTAAGTGGAGGCCAAATGGTCATCTGTCATGGATGCCTAAACTGAGGTTCTTGCATGGATGACCCTTGCATAGATGACCCTTGGACCACGTCCAACTCTACCATTCCATGGTTCTGTCATTCTATAAGGGCTGCTTACTGGTTCCTGTTGCTGGACCAATGGCTACCAGGCACAACATTTATGCTTTGTCTCCACAGTTAGAGGCAGCAATGTTTCAGAAACCAGGGGCTGGAAAACACAGCAGGGGAGAGTATTGCACTTCTGCCCAGATCCTGGTTGGCCACTTTGAGAAGAGGATGCTGGACCATTGGCTAGATCCAGCAGGTGCCTCTTGTGTTATTTTTGATTGATTATCACGGGGAAATTATCTGGAGCAGGAGCCAGCTGCACCCACACACTCAAATCCGCTTGGCTTCTGTCCCAGCCCAACCCAGGAGAGGAGGGGAGAGGGGGGAGGGGGGAGGATATATGGCTGCCGATCTGAGCCTTGAGCACCATTCAGAGCTGCCTTCCAGCGTGAGGTCCACCAGGTTCTCCTTCTTCTTCGCAATGGGTCCCTCGCTCATCCTCTGGGCTCTGCTGCCATCCATACTGTGTAAGTTTGGGGATTGCTTGGAGGGGCAAAGACTCAGGAAGGCATGGAGTCGGGGAGTCAGTTTAGGGTATTTATGCCCTGCCTTCTTCATGGACGGGATTCTGAGTAGACACCCCTGCCCTGAGCTGCTGCTGTGCAGCTGGCTCCAGCTGGTGGACCTCAGGGCTCTAGCAAAAACCAAACTAGCCCCTGCAAATCTCTGAGCAAAGGAAGGTGGAGGGTGCTGCAGTTGGTGGTGGAAGGACCTCTGAAGGAAGCTTTTAATGACTGATGTTTTAATGTATTTTTAATCTCCTGTTGGAAGCCACCCAGAGTGGCTGGGGAAACCCAGCCAGATGGGCGGGGTATAAGTAATAAATGATTATGATTGTGATTGTGATTTGATGCTGATGGTAGTGAAGACATCAGCACCAAGCAGTTGGGCACCATCATCAGGGTGCTGGGCTAGGTGCCCATCAAAGAGGAGCTGGATGCCATCATAGAGGTGTGGAGCATATGGGCATGGCCAGGATTTCGGGGGGGGCAGGACTTTTGTTCGGGGGGCAGAACCGAGATACCTGCGACTTGTTTGGTCAGTTTGCTGAGTATTTTTATTTTTTTACTTGATTTGTGGCTACGCCCCTGTGGAGGAGGAAGGGAGGCGTGGGCAGGGCGCTGGAGAGCGCGACCCTCACCCTGGACTGGATTCCTCTTTGCAGGCAATGGAGCCAACGGCTTTGCAGGACGCTTGCAGCAGGGGATACGGCGGCAGATTCGACAAGCCAATGAGGAGGCGAAGGTGGAGGAAGCTGGCTGTGTAAAGGACAGGTGAGGCTAGGACACGTCCACCACATATGGAGGAAATTCCCCTCCTTCTCCTTACACTTCCAGCAATTTTTATCTTGTGGGGCTGGACTATCTTTTGCAGAAAAGCACTGCCACCCCACCGACTCTCCCCTCCCTTCTCCACATCACCGGACGAGCCTGGTGGCTGCTTACCTGTGCCTTGCGAGCGGCAGGGGCGGGCGGCGGTGGCGGTGGAGGCACGATGAGTGGAGGAATGGGGTTGGCTCCGGAGAAGGGCTCCGTAAAATGACACTCAGCCATCCGCGGCTCAACAAAGCCCAGCCCCCTTCCTCCTCTAGGCAGGGCAGGGAGAAGCCAGAAGGAGGGAGGGAGGAGCCACCGCCGTGGCAGTGTGGATGGGGGGGAATGACGAAGCCCGAATGATCAGAATCCCCACGCCGATCACCACAGCGTTTCCCAGGCCTTAGCTTGCCGACCCACGTTCTATGCCGATAGCCTTGACAGGACCCTCTTTGCAAGCTTCTTAGGACAGCTGGGCTCTGTCTGGGGTTCTAGAGCAACGTGTGTTAGACCTAGAGAGTTCACAAACCAGAAAGCGGGGGTCGTCTTTTGCAGTCCCTTCCTGCAATGATACAAAGCAGAACTTTGGCTTTCCCAAGCATCCAGGCTGGGGCACCTTAGAGGAGGGGTCAGCAAGGCTTGCCTCGCCTGGGCTGGTTCACTCCAGCGGAGATCTCTCTGTGGGCCAGATTGTCAGCGAGTGTGAGCGCACGTGTGCATGATTTCCGGTGTCTGCGCATGCATAGGCGCGATTTTCGGCACCGCAGCAACGAGTCCCCACACCGTGCGGCGCAGGTTTATTGCACTGCACGGGGACTCGCCGAACAAGCAGCTCAGTTCGGGGGAGGCTCGGGGGCCGGTCAAACGACCCCCGTGGACCACAGGTTGCTGACCCCTTCCTTAGAGCCGAGATTCCCCCTCCCATCCGCTCCCCACACACATCAGCCCATCTCCGAGGCGGCCCTCCTACCCAGAGCCCCAAACAGAGGATGGTCTGTTGTTGCCCCGCAAGCCGCCTCTCCTGCAGTTACCTGGTTCCGCTCCATCCCCTATTCCGCCTGGGTTTCTGTTGTTGCTGCTGCTGGAGGTTTCCTTTGGGGCTGCGTTTGTCTCCATGTCTGCGCTTTATTCTTTACCTTTCAGACTGTTGTCTGAGGGGCAGACCAGAAACACTTCCAATAAGCAAACATGCAATCATGGGGGGGAACTGCCCCAGGAGGAACAGTGCAAGGGGGAGGGTTGAAAATCCCCAAGCTTGAATGTGGAGACCAGAAAACGCACAGCACGCCTTGCTGGGGGAGCCAGCGCCTTGTCACAGAAACCACGTCCCCACAGCCAGAGCTTTCTCTGAGACGGTGCGTGCCGGTGCGCCTTACCGCCACCTCGCTTGTCTGACCCCCGCTCCCTCCCCCCGCATCCCCGCCCCTTTGCCTCTTCCTTCGCTGCTGCGCTGAAGGCACCGCTTTGGCTGCCTGTCACCGGGCAACTTCCAGAAAGGCACTTTGTTGCTGTTGTTTATTGTTTAGTTGTGTCCAGCTCTTCATGACCCCCTGGACCAGATCACGCCAGGCCCTCCTGTCTTCCACTGCCTCCCGCAGTTTGGTCAAACTAGTAGCTTCGAGAACACTGTCCCACCATCTCGTCCTCTGTCGTCCCCTTCTCCTTGCGCCCTCCATCTTTCCCAACATCAGGGTCTTTTCCACGGAATCTTCTCTTCTCATGAAGTCTTGGAGCCTCAGCTTCAGGATCTGTCCTTCCAGTGAGCACTCAGGGCAGATTTTCTTCAGAATGAAGAGGTTTGATCTTCTTGCAGTCCATGCAACTCTCAAGAGGCTGTGCCTGCAGCCGTGGGAAGCGGCAGTGGTGGGGGCAGTGGCAAAGTGGGAGGGGTGGGAGGGACGGAGAGGGTGGGATGGCGGGCAAGCAGCTGGGGTGGGCATGGTGCCTAGGGGCACCTAATTTTTCTTGGAAAAAACCACAGCTGCTCCCAGTGGGGTGACCTGGCTTTGATCAGGCGACAGTGATGGGTTTAAGTTGGGAGGAGCTGAGTGCTGCCCACCTCAACACTTTCCTCCCCCCACTCGAAAACAGGGCTCTTGGTGCCCACCTGGATCGGCTTGAGCGTATTTCAGAGATCTTACGAAGACTTACTCATGCAATGACTGACAGAAACGACTTTTGCCATATGGACTTTGACGGTGAGTGGCTCAGCCCTGCCTCGCCTTCTTGGGGGGGGGGCGCGTGAAGGCAGCTCTGTGTCCCTCCCATCACCAGCCCCTCAAAACCCAGCAGGCTCCCTGCGCACTGAACGGGGAGCCCGAGACTTATCGCCTCCTCACTCTCAGTTGGCACCTGAGCGCAGTTTTGCCTCCCAGCCCTGCTCCCGGGCAACTTGAACCCTGTTAAACTATGGAACTCACTCCAGCAAGAGGCAGAGGTGGCCACCAACCAAGACAGCTTGAACATGATAAAATCAGGGAGGAAAAGAAGGCTTTCAACCGCAGGCAGCTGCAATGGCTGTTCCCCGCCTGTTCGAATGGAGGCAGCCCTGCTTCTCAATACCACTTGCTATGAACCAAAGGAGGTGGGGAGAGTTGTTTTCATGCTCAGATCAGGGCCTTGCAGGTTTCCCTTTGGAGCAGCTGGTTGGGAGCAAGAAGTTGGAGCAGAGAGGTTGATAGCTTGATCATAGCTCTCCACTTTTCCCTTTTCTTGCGAGGAATCCTATTCGGAGTAAGGGAATTTCCCTTAAAAAAGGGAAACGTTGACAGCTATGAGCTTGATCCAGCAGGCTCTCCTTATGTTCAACATCCTGGGAATCCCAGCTTCCCTCTCACAGGCATGCATGCACAATTTTATTTGTATGACACCTTTCCACAGTTCAAACTATGCTCAAGGCAGCTTACAACATGGAAAAAACAACATGGCAGCAACATAGCAAAATTACCCACAAACAATCAATGAAACATCCAAAAATGCACCCCCAAAGGGAACAATTTCCCACAATTCTGCAGGGGAGAAGGAGCGGGAGGCCAAGACTAGTTATGAGGCTGGAGAGGGGAACCCTAACTCTTGGTCTGATGTCTTGCCTATAGAGCCCGTGCAGCCGGAAAATCCTCAGGATGAGGAAGACTCCTTCAGTCTGGGAGTGGAGCTACCTGAGGACTTGGAGACATTATTTCGCCTATATGACAGGTGAAGCTAGAAGGGGGGGGAGGCGGTAGCACCCCTTCCCATCTGGAGTGGAATTAATTTGGAGATGGTGTTGGACTTTCAGAGGAAGAGAGGGGAACTAGTCCCGTTATATATCAAGGGGGGGCTGTGTGGGGAGGGTCTCTTCCTTTAAATTCCTGGGAGTTTACCTTAGTGAAGACCTCATTTGGAAAAACAATATAACTCAGGTGGTAGAGACTCCTTTTCCTCAGGTTCTTGCAAAAGAACAATGTTAAACAACAGTTGATGAACTCATTTTACCAGTCCTTTCATATTGTATCGCAGTGTGGTACGTTGGCTTGACAGCCACGGACAAAAGGTCTCTACAGAGAGTGGTGAACACAGCACATGATATCATGGGCTGTCCCCTGAGCCCGACAGATGACATCGCAAGGGATCGTGGCCTTAGGAGAGCAAGGAGTATTCTCAGGGACAACTCACACCTTGGCTATCACCTCTTTAATCTTCTACCCTTGGGCAGGAGATACAGAAGTAGAATCAGTCATAGGTAAAGGTAGAGGGACCCCTGACCATTAGGTCCAGTCGTGGCCGACTCTGGGGTTGCGGCACTCATCTCGCTTTACTGGACGAGGGAGCCGGCGTACAGCTTCCGGGTCATGTGGCCAGCAGGACTAAGCCGCTTCTGGCGAACCAGAGCAGCGCACGGAAACGCCGTTTACCTTCCCACCGGAGCGGTACCTATTTATCTACTTGCACTTTGACGTGCTTTCGAACTGCTAGGTTGGCAGGAGCAGGGAGCGAGCAACGGGAGCTCACGCTGTTGCGGGGATTCGAACTGCTGACCTTCTGATCGGCAAGCCCTAGGCTCTGTGGTTTAACCCACAGCACCACTCGCGTCCCATAATCAGTCGTACCAACAGGCTAAAAAACAGTTTCTATCCGTGGGCTGTTAGGCTGCTGAATGGAAAATAATATCGTGCAACTGACTTTTGGGATTGGTGTGTTGTGCGACAAGCACACACAGTGCAACGAGATTGAGTGTTGGGGGGAAGGCTCGGTTAATTTCATTGTACACAGGTTGTACATTGACAATAAAGGTATTATTATTATTATTAGCCATCTGAACAGCTGAAACAATGTTTAAATCTCTCTCTCTCTCTCACACACACACACACACACATTCTCCGCCAAAAGCCTTCATAGGCACCCTAAAGCAAAGACCCCCCCCCTCCCGCCCATTTGACCTTCATCTTTTCTCAGTGCCAGCACTCCCACTCAGAGCCCATGTCCCACTCAGAGACATATCTGGGATTCAGCCCTGGAAAATAGCATCCAGGGGTCACGTTCAGCAATTGGCAAAATGTCTGGGAAAACCTGGATGTATGGCAATGGTGGGGGGGGGGGGGTTGTGCCAAAAATGTCAATAAAGCTTTAGAACTCTTTTCTTTTTTTGGAGCTCTTCCCAAAAAACACCATTTGGTCCAAAAAAAAAAACTCAGCAACTTCGGGCAAAAGAGAGAGAAAAGAAATCAACAAATATGGCGACCCTAGTAGTTCCTCTTCAGAGAACCCAAGAGCATTTCTCCTTGTTCCCCATGCAGAGGAGCCACCACTTGCTTGTTCAGACGGAGCCAAATAGACCTTTTTAAAAACCATTCCCAATTCTGGGAAGGCGCAATCCTAGGAGGAGCAGGTGTAGGCAAGGGGGGGGGCCTTCGGAGATCAGGGAAGCCACAGTCGCTCCCCATGCAGGGGGAGCCAGCACCTAGTCACGGAAGCCACGTCCGCACAGCTGCTCCCAGTGGGTGACCTAGCTCTGATCAGGCTGCAGTGAAAGGTTTAGGTCTGGAAGATCTCAGGGGTTCCCAGCTCATCACTTTCCTCCCCCCAAACAATGGCAGGAATCTTGATGGTGTCCTGGATGCTGAGGAGCAGGTCACATTCATCCAAGCATTCTCTGGGGCTATCACTGAAGGAGAGATTGCAGAGCTCCAGGCGGATGGTGACCTAGACCTTGATGGTTTGATTGACTTTGATGGTGAGCGGCTCAGCCCTGCCTGACCTTCTTGGGAGCTGGAGGGGGGGATGTCAGGACAGCTCTGTGCCCCTTCTGCCAGCCCCTCAAGCCCCTCTAGCCCCACAGGCTCCCTGTCCCACTCAGCAGGGACCATGAGACTTGCAGCCTCCTGACTTCCGGGGAAGGGAAGATGGCAGGCTGGTCCTCTTTCGTTGGCTGTCTGCCAAATGAAATAGCAAGTGGCATTTGATGACAACTAGACTCTAGTCTGTGGGAAGAATAGTTTACAATCCAAAAGGGTTTCTGCGCCTGTCAGCAAAAATCCACATTTGGATAGTCAGCTGCTTTCTGGTTTTAAGGAGAAAAGAAGGAAAGTTGATGTTTAAAGGGCTGGATTCGTAACAAAAAGCTTGATTTATGGTTTGTGATAAGAAAGATTTAAACGGACAAGGGAGTTCCCTGTGTTAGGAATTAGTGGGTTAATTTTCATCTCTTTTTGACGAAAGTGCTCTCTAGAAAGCAAAACTAACATTTCAAACTGAAATTTCCTCCATGGGAAAAGGAGTTGATTACTTTAAATGAAAACAGGGGGCAAGAAGAAAAGGGGAACCGTGGGGTGTCAGGGCTCCCTGGCCCAATCCTGCTTACAGACTGATCCTTCTTCCATCTTCCCCTACAGAGTTCAAGGTGTTAATTGACAGTTAGTTGTAGAGGGACCCAAGAAATTCCTGCTAAGCTGGGGGCCACTGCCAGCAATCAAACTGGCCCTCTCCTGCCTCTGCTCCAGCTGCCAAGCCTTGCCTCGCCTCGCCTCGCCTTGAGTTTTGTGGATAATCATCGACCCCAAATCTGTGAAGCTTTATTTTCTTTTAAAAGTAAATAGAAGGCACAAATTGCAGAAAAATAAAAGCAGCAAAACGCATAATGGAAGCCCAGTTTCGTGATTTGCTGGGAGTTTTGCGTATCTGAATTTGGTACGTGAGAAAGGAAATCTCTCCAAACAGCATAGAAATGAGTTGAGAAATGATAGCTCTCCTAGAGAGCGGAGAGACCTTGCGCTGCCA
Organism: Podarcis tiliguerta; assembly: GCF_965153285.1. Taxonomy (NCBI): domain Eukaryota; kingdom Metazoa; phylum Chordata; class Lepidosauria; order Squamata; family Lacertidae; genus Podarcis; species Podarcis tiliguerta. Next base: position 1,000,952 of record NC_139539.1, on the reverse strand, counting down.
AACCCAGTTCTGGAAAAGTGGGCCCTGCAGGGTTCAAGGTGCCTCCTCTTGCCCACAGCCCAGATCACTGCAAAGCGGGCAGAAGGGAAACTCACTCCTCCAGAGCCCCGAGGGGCCAAGGGCTCCGCTCTGCTGGGCTTTCCTCAGTGAATCAGGGCCTTTGTCAAGAGTGGTGATGACACAGAAGCCACAGACACCTCACTAGTCCATCTTGGCCCCAAAGGTGCTCCTTAGGAGGAAAGGGAGGAGCTGGAAAGGGGATTTCCCCAGAGCCACCTCAGAGCAAGCAGGCGGAGGCTTCTTCCCCAAGTCAACAGCGGAGGGATTAAGATGCTGTTGGTCCTGAGCTCAAGGGGGGGGGTCCCCAGTTGCATATTCCTGCATTGCAAGGGGGGTTGGACTTGATGACCCCCAGGGTCTCTTCCACTCTACACTTCTGTTATTCTATGACCCTCTTTCACCTCCGTTATGCCGCTAGGCAGGAGCTCTGGGCCGTGAGGAAAGAAGGCAGCAGGGAAGGCAGCCCCCACAGGCCTCTGTCGCTGGACCCTGGGACTTTGCCCAGGCCAGGCCACGGTGGCTGCGTCCTCCTTCAACGGGCGGAGGTTGTAGGGCTCGTGTCCCACAAGGGATGGAGGAGCAATGGAGGAATCTAGAGGGGCCTTTGAAACACCTCCCCCTTGCAGCTTCTCTCCCACATAAGCCCACTTCTGGTCTTCAGAGGGGGGGCAAGGTTGGGGGTCAAGGCATGGGGCGCCGTACAAACATATGCTTAAGAGAGGCATTGTCCTTGCCACATCTCCAACGCTCAGCTCGGGGAAAGCCACATAGCTGTAATAAACAAAAAATCTGCCCTTATTCCTTTTTGGGGGGACACAAGAGCCCTTACAGAGTCCTTTGTAGGTTCTCCATCGGTCAGAGGAAAAACAGAGGCCAAGCAGAGAATATTGAGAAGCAAAGCAGCTCGTAAGCCTGATCTTTACTGAACTGTTGCAACAGGGTGCTCTCCTCACACGCAGGAAAGGAGGAGGACCCAGAAGAAAGGTGTGCCCACCCTTATATAGACATTTTAAATTGCCCACCTTAGAGTAAAATACCACCCACCAGAAACATCATACATACATCACAGAAGGGGTGTAGCTCAAGACCACCCCCCAGATACATCATACCTACATCACAGAAAGGGTGGTCTACAACAGAAATGTGAGTGCGTTGTTTACCTCCTGTCTGGCAGGTTACCTGTTAATGGTCACTTGATTGGATACCCTGGGGAGCCTGGCCAGTCTTTTGTAATGACAAATACTTACTTCCTGAGCCAGTCTGGTCTTGGGCAAGGAAAAAGCTATGGTCAGGCAAAGAATATTAAACACTGAGAGACAACAGGACTGTGCAAGGTGCCCCGACTATAAAATTGGAGAAATTGAGAGAGATATAGCCGCACCGGCAGCATATCTCTTCTTTCTCACATCTGGAAATGCAAGAAGGGCCTTTATACTCTCCAGAAGCTCGGCTCTTCCCTCGCCGGCCCTGGATGGAGCCTTTAGAAAAGTCCCCTATGCTCAGAGACTTTGCACCTGTCCAATGGGAGATATAGGAAGCCCAGAACACTTGTTCTTTTATGAAGAGGCATTTTGGACTTCTGCCTGTCCAGTGCGCTTCCCTGTGCCAAAAAAACACTGCTTTCTCTCAGTGCAATCTTCTGGGGGAAAGCTTCACCTGAGGCAGAAATAGCAGAGATGCAGCGGCCTTGCTGTCGTGTGGGAGGAAAGGGAATGAAATAGTCCAGAGACAGAGTCTTCTATTCTAGGAGCTTTATTTACAAGCACAAAATTACACCGTCCGAACTTTCAGACATATTTCTCCCAGCTCAAACACACTCCGACTCCTTGCTCAAACAGGCTCCGTCTGAAAACGAAAGCAGACTCACAGAACAAAGGAACTGTGACGTGACGTCCTGACTTCCCGTAGAAGTCCCTGTTGGAAAACTAGCCCCCTCGGGAGAGCCTGGCAACTTTCCCAGACTCCCGGGCTGTTTACCAGTTGATCTACTCTGGCTGTCCACGTCCCGGCAGTCCAGGCAGACCTTGATAGGCGACATTTCCCAGCGTGGAAAAAGCACACCCCCTTCTCCCCCTTCGCAGGGGAAAGAAGAATAGTCAGAAAGTCCTTCTACATTCTGTTTATTTCTGACATTGCAGCTCTACAAGAAACACATCCGATACCTTCAATCTCCTCCTAGTAAGTGGCAAAGACTTCCTTTACAAACGCAACAGGAAGGTCTCATATCACACAAAGAACACAGCTTTGAGTAGCCTGTGAACTTCCAGGAACATTCTTTCCCACAGCTAGTCACATCACATGATGTTTTCACCAAGCTGCCAGTCTGCAGCTGCGTTGCATCCATATCGTAACAGCCCCTCCCTCAGACACGAAGCACCGGAAGGTTAACTCTTTAACCACGGAATTCTACACCCCCTCTTGCTTCACGTCTGAGGGGAAACACATACCCACTCTTATCCCAAACCCAGACCTTCGCTGAACTCTCCATGGCTCTGGAAGGTTAGTGGTTTTGTGAAACCGTCAGCGAGGTTTTTGGCTGAGGGACAGTACTTCAGCGCAACCAATCCCTCATGAACACTCTGACACACATTCTGAAAGCGAATATCTAGGTGTTTGGTCCGGGCCTTGAATTGCCCCGATTCATTTAGTAGAAATGTGATAAGGAATTAAGTATAGATAAATTTTAAGATTTTTGATGGTAAAATAAGGTTAAAATAAATTAAGACAACTAAATGATAGAAAGTAGTGGAAGATGGAAAGGATTTGCTGATTTAATTATTAACTGGAATACAAAAATGGGAGGTGGGAGGAGGTCGAGGAAATAAGTCATTGAAAGATAAAGATATGGAAAATGGGTGTGTTTTTAAATGTTTTTGCTTTTTATTATTGTGTTGATGTATTGTCTTTTTTCTTTTTTGATGTATTGTTTTTTAATTTTCTTTTTATTGTCTTTTTCCTTTTTTTTCTTCTGTAACTATAAAACCTTTAATAAATATAACTTTAAAAAAAAATATGAATTGCCCCAATTCGGCCAATTTCAGGCACGGTTGGTTGTCCTCGAAAACCGAATCCACCCACGCAGTCAGCTTGACCACACCCTGAGCTGACAACTTTAGGCAGAGATCCTTCGTATCCTGTAGATACCGCAGAACTCTCTTGATGCCATTCCAGGCCTGCACACTAGGACTTGAAGCCTCTCTGCTGAGCAGATTTATAGCAAACGCTATGTCTGCTCTGCTCCACTGGGACAGATACAGCAGACTACCTAGAGCTGACTGAAAGACTTCAGCATTTTCGAACACAGCGTGTTCTACTTGCTGACTGTCCTTTACGTGGCCAGTCTCCATAGGAGTTCTGACACCTGCACAATTACTCATCCTGAACTTCTGAAGCAGTTGCTCAATTTTACCTTTCTGGCTGAGCAAAAAACTTCCATCTCGTGTTCTAGAAACATCCACACCCAAATACGTACGAACAGCTCCTAGCTGCTTGAGCTAGAACCTTTTCCCAAGCTCCTTGGTGAACTTTTCTACCTGTTTACCAGTCTGTGGAAGGTATAAGAGATCGTCAACAAAGATTGGAAGAGCTTCCTTTGTCTCACCTGACCCTTTCAGGTACAGACAACTATCAGCAACACTTCTCCTGAAACCTAACTTCTCTAAGGCTTCATTCAAACACATATTCCAGTTTCTGGCAGATTGACGTAACCCATAGATGGATTTGTTCAACCGCCACACAATGCCTTGCCCACTGGCCTCAAAACCTGGAGGAGGAAGCATGTACAACTCCTCCTGTAGATCTGAGTTCAGATAGGCTATATCCACATCAAAGTGGTTTACCTTCCAACCTCTCTGAGCTACAGTTAGGAGCATGCACAGAGTTTCACTTCGTGAGGTAGGTGAATACACTTCTGTGAAATGAATCCCTTTCCTCTGTGTGAAACCCCTGGCAACGAGTCTTGCTTTATACTGTGGTTCTCCAGCTTCTGTGGGTTTAAGGCGGTAAACCCATCTGCAACTCACAGCTTGTTTGCCAGGCGGCATCTCTGTGAGCGAGAACACACCAAGAGACTCCATTGACCTCATCTCCTTCTGCATCGCCTCATGCCATTTACTGGCTTCTTCCTGAAGCAACTTCTGAACATCCTCTAAGAACTCAGGTTCACATCTAGCCACACCAACCCACACACTAGTGGCCTCGAACCTGTCAGGTGGCCTGCCCTTGGTTGACCTCGCTGATCTCCTCAGCATGAACCCTGGCACCCCCTCTGACCCACTAGGGCCAGCAAGACCATCTTCAGTGTCAGAAACATCCCCCTCTGACCTGCTGCGCCTTTTGAAGCTGACAGCCAGTTCAGCAGGAGAGGAAGGCTCACTCTTTGGTTCAGACTTGACTGTGGTTTGAGGAGGTGTTGTTGGTTTCCCCCTCTGAGGGATCCTGAGCTGTCCCAGCTGTGGACTCTCCCCCTGTGGCAGACTCTGTTGCTCCAGACTTTGGTCCTCACCAACGAGTTCCTCCTCCTTCTCCTTCCCATCTGAGCCAAAGAACTGCTGTGATAGCACGTCTGGATTGCCATGCAGACGCGACCACCCAGCCTGTTCACAGAACTCAGCACTGTTGCTGATCACCAGTCTGGACTGATTCCCACTCGGGTTTGCAAGCCTCCAAGCCTTTGAGCCAGCCTCATACCCCACAAAGATCATTTTCTTAGACCTTGGCTCACCCTTCCTGCATAGAACCTTTAGAATGAGGACCCAGGCCTCACACCCAAACACCCGGAAGTAATGCACCTTGGGCTTCTTACCGTGCAGCAGGAAATAGGGCATTTTCCCTACCCTTGAATTGTACACTCTGTTCTGCATAAAAACTGCAAATCTCCAGGCTTCAGCCCAAAAACGCTGGGGTAGCCCTGCATCAAACAAAATGGTCGACACCAATTCCTGCAAAGTCCTATTTCTCCTTTCCGCAACTCCATTCTGTTGTAGACTATAGGGTGTAGTCAACCTGTGGCTGATTCCCTTCTGTTGGAAGAAATTCTGCAAAGCAGACCCAGTGAACTCTGCCCCCCTGTCACTTTGAAAACTCCTCACCTCGGTGGAGAAGGTTACCTCTACTGCTGTGACCCAATCCTTGATTAACCCAGCAGCCTCTCCCTTGGTTTTTAAAGGAAAAACCCAAGCAGATCTCGAAAAATCATCAATTAGGAGAAGAACGTACTTTCACCACCACCACCCCCCCCCCCCGGGACTCAACAGACATGGGGCCACACAGATCTGCATGCACTAGTTCAAAGGGACTAGTGATCTTCCTGTCTGACTTGGCATAAGAGCATGTGACAACCTTTGATTGCTTGCAGGCTCGGCAATCCAGGAATTTGTCACAAGCCATAAATTTGCACCCTTCTGTTAGTTCAGGGGCCTTTTAAACATAATTCCAATTTGAGTGACAAAATCTGTGATGCCATAGATGTGCACAACCACTATGGGGTGCTACATTCACACATTGCACCCTTGCATCCTCAGTGGCATCCTCAGTAACAACTGGCATCTCAACAGTAAAAAGCCTGTCCTTTCATTCCACAGTATACAGCTCTTTGCCGTCCCTGGAAAAAGAACACATGCTGTCAGAGCTGGCTCCGGGTCCCAGCTCACCAAGGACCAACGCTAGCCGGTAGTACAGTATCAAAGTCTTTATTGAAGAATAGTCTCCATTTACAAATCTCAGCGTCCCAGCTCTACGTCTGAGCTTTAGACCGGCGAAGCTCTATCTGGATCTCCGCCCCCTGTGCACCAGCTTAAAACTCTAATCTTACTCCACCTCCTCCTTCTCTCTCTCTTCCTCTGGGTCTTACTACCCCCCGGGGTCTCTTCCCTCCTGGACTCTTCTGACGCAGAGCTGGACCCCTCTGACTCCTCCCCCTCTCTTCGGCGTGCTTTAGGACCTGGCTCTCTACCCGGGCTGCCCACCTTGCCGCCCTCCTGTACATTTGAACTTGGCGCGCGCGCGCGTTTAACTTTCCTGATGACCGTTTCCTCGCTCCCTGACGAGGGTGTGGCCACCCCTGCTTCACGCTCTCCCTCTGCCTGCGCGCTCCCTGATCCCGATGCCTTGGACTCCTCCCCCCTACTGCACTCTGGGGGGGAAGCTGGTCCGGATTTCCAGCTGTTACTCTCTGAGTCCCCTCTGGCCCCTTCTTCCCGAGGTGTCCCCCTTGCCCTGACCATGGGGGCCCCTTTCTGTGAATCCTCCGAGTCACTGGAGAGACTCAGAGACCTCGGACTACTGTCGCCGCTGACATTTCCTTCCGACTCCTCCCCCTCGCTCTCCGTTTCTTCCCTCTCCTGTGACTCTGCTCCTGAACCCCTGACATCCATCCCCCCCTCGAAGCCCCCCCTTCCCCCCTCCCCTTCCTCCGGCGGGGGTGCTGGGTGCTCCGTCGTTGTGGGGGTGAATGGTGGATACAGTTCGTCCCCCGTGGCGTGCATCCAGTTAGAGAAATCCGGCTCGTCCTCCATGTCTTCGCCGACCTCGTTCTCCTCTGCTTCCATCTCCGTGCCGCCATGCTCGAACCCAACGTCCTCCCCCATCACGTCCATGTCCCTCTCACCCTCGTTCCCCTCTGGGTCCGTTCCCTGCCAAGGGCCCCTCAGCCACCTCTCCTCTCCTCGATTGTCCCACCAAAACGAGCGGTCTGAGGCAAACCCCGAGGGCGAGCCCTCCGGTGAACGTGTTTCTAATGCTGGTTCTTCGTCCGATGTGAATCCCTGGAACGTGCTGGTAGAACGCGTGGGTGTGAAAAGCCAGTCGTCGAAATACTCGGCTGGCATGGGCCTGTGTGGGAACAAGGCATGAAACTCCTCTTTGAGGAGAGGCTCGTCCAGGGCATAGTCCGGCACCCAACTGTTGGCGCTGGCCGGGGTACCTTCCCTTGCGAGAAAATATTCTACTCCCTCCTCCCCCCATCTCGAGTCCAAAATCTCTGTGACCTGGTTGATGGGTTCTCTTCTTGGCGACTCCCTCCTTGGGGGGGCCTCCCTATACGGGTCTGGTGCCGTGCCCTGCGCCTGAAATCGGTGAGGTGCTTTGTAGGGCGTGAGCACCGACCTATGGAATACTGGGTGCATTCTGGATCCTTCCGGAAGTGTCAACCGGAAGGCCACCGGATTGATCTGTGCTTCAACTCGGTAAGGTCCTAGTTGCTTATGTCCGAGTTTCTTCTTAGCTAAAGATCTGGTCGGCACTGCGTGGGCCGCTAACCACACCCAGTCTCCCACCTGTATGTCTTCACCAACCCTCCTGTGCTTGTCAGCTTGCAGTTTGTATGCGTGCTTTGCAAGCTCTAATTGCCTCCTAAGCTGATCGTGGACTTCCTGCAATTCCGCCGCCAAGACTTCCGCTGCCTGTGGCTCCCCCTCCCCCAGTTTCTCTAATCCCGGGAAGGTTCTGGGATGCCTCCCGTTGTTGGCGAAGAACGGCGTCACCCCTGTGGACACGTGCTTCGTGTTGTTGTAAGCGAACTCAGCGAGCGGCAGGTAGTCCACCCATGTCGTCGGCTGTTGATTTGCATAGCATCTCAGGTACTGCTGCATGATGGCGTTGACGCGCTCCGCTTGTCCGTTGGTCTGCGGGTGTCTCGCCGACGCTAGGTTGATCTTGACGTTCAGGAAACCCATCAGCTTCTGCCAGAAGCTCGAAATGAACTGGCGCCCCCTGTCGGACAAGATAGACCGTGGCCGTCCGTGCACCCTGAAGACGTGGTCTATGAACAGTTTGGCGGTCTGTTCTGCCGTGGCCACCTTCGCGCACGGAATGAAGTGGGCCATTTTAGTGAACATGTCCACCACCACTAGCACTGCCGTTTTACCCCTCGAGCTGGGTAAATCCGTGACAAAGTCCAGTGCCACCCTCTCCCACGGTTCGCTCGGGGTCTGCAGCGGTTCGAGCAGTCCTGCCGGAGGTTTGTGCACCGACTTGGCCCTTTGGCAAGTGTCGCACCTCGAGACGTACTCCGCGACTTCCCCCCTCATCTTGGGCCACCAGAAATCTCTGGCAACGAGTTCCGCCGTCTTCTCCTTGCCGAAGTGCCCGGCGGTTGGCGCGTCGTGCAACTGCTGCAGTACTTTCGCGCGGAGCTCATCTCCCGGTACATAGAGTGCTCCTCTGCGGATGAGCAATCCGTCCCTTATTTGGAACTCGTCGTTTTTCACCGTGCCCTTGCGCACCTCCTCCATCTTGGCTAGAGCGAAGGAGTCCTCCTGCAGTGCTCGACGGACCGCTTCCAGGTCCACGGTTGCGGAAGCGCACGCCCACGCTTTCTGGGCGAAAATGTGCTTGGCCGCTGCTGGCGCCGCTTCTTCGAGGTATTGCGGCTTTCTGGACAGTGCATCTGCCATGATGTTGTTGTCGCCTGGGATGTATTCTATCCTGAAGTCGAAATCCGCAAAGAACTCCGCCCATCTGATGTGCCGCTGGTTCAGGAACCTTGCCGTGCGCCAGTACTCCAAGTTCTTATGATCCGTGCGAACCTGCACAGTGTGTTTGGCCCCGATGAGGAAGTGCCGCCACGCCTTGAATGCTGCATGAATGGCCAGCAACTCCCTGTCCCAGATGGTGTAGTTCTGCTCTGACTTGCTGAGCTTCCTAGAGTAGAAGGCACACGGTCTCCAGTCCCCATGCGGGTCCTCCTGCAACAGTACGGCGCCCACGGCTCTGTCTGAGGCGTCCGTCTCAACCCTCAGCGGTTTGCTGGGATTCACATGCAGTAGCTGCCCTTCGGACGAGAAGAGACGCTTGAGGTTCTGGAAGGACTGCTCCGCTTGCTCCGTCCAGATGAACTTCTTCTTCTTGGAGCTGAGCGTGTCGGTAATGGCCGCTGTCTGCATCGCGAACCCCTTGATGAATTTGCGGTAAAAGTTGGCGAACCCCACAAACCGCTGGACCTCCTTCCGATTGCGCGGGCTCTTCCAATCCAACACCGCGCGAACCTTGGCGCTGTCCATGGCGAGCCCCTTGTCCGACAGCTTGTAGCCCAGGAAATCCACCTCCTTCCTGTCGAACTGGCACTTCTCCAGCTTTGCGTACAGCCGATGCTCCTGCAGTCGCTGCAGAACCTCCTTGACGTCCCCCTCGTGGGTCTCCTCAGATTCTGAGAATATCAGGATGTCGTCCAAGAAGCAGACGCATTTCTTGTAGAGAAGACCCGCCAGGACGTGATGCATGAACGCTTGAAAACAGTGGGCGCCATTTTGTAAACCGAAGGGCATAACTCTATATTCATATGTGCCCAGGGGCGTGAACATGGCAGTCTTCCACTCGTCCCCCTCCCGTATGCGGATCAGGTTGTACGCCCCTCTCAGATCCAACTTTGTAAAAACGCGTCCTTTCCTCACCGTTGCAAGCAGGTCATCTATTTTGGGCATTGGAAAGGCTGTGGGCTTGGTCTTTGAATTTAAGAGCCTGAAATCCACTACAAGTCTTTTTTGGGGCGTGTCCTTTTTCTTCACAAAGAATACAGGACTGCCCCCCGCTGCTTTCGACTCCCGGATGAAACCGCGCTTTAAGTTGAGGTCTATGAACTCCTTGAGCTCCTGCAGCTCGTCTTCAGACATGGAATACAGTTTCCCGGCTGGCAGCGTCGCCCCTGGCAGGAGGTCAATCTGGCAGTCATAGGGCCTGTGGGGAGGCAGCTTGTCTGCTTCCTTCTCGCAGAAAACCTCCAAAAACGCTGCGTACTTGCGTGGCACTGCTTGCAGCGTGCTCAATTGTAGCTGCGTGTCTTCCCCTCCTTCTTCTTGGCTACGAAGAATGCAATGTTCCGCGCAATAGGAGGAACCGAAGGTCAATTGGCGTTGGTACCACGCCAATGCTGGACTGTGCCTGTGCAGCCAACTCATGCCCAAGACTACCGGCGTGCCTGACAGTTTGGTGACGTTGAAGCTGATGACCTCTTGGTGATTTCCAATCCGCATCACCATTGGTTGCGTTTGTTGCACCACTTGCCCCCCTAGCAAGTCCCTGCCATCCACTGTGACAACCTTCAGGGGCAGTGTGGCTGGCAGCAGTGGTATATTGTGCTGCTGAATAAAATCCAGTCCTATAAAGTCGGCGTTGCTGCCGGAGTCAATGGTGATCGGCACTTCCAGAGTGCTTCCGTTGGGCAGTTGGAGAGACGCTGTAAGCTGCACCACTGGTTTGGGTGGGAGGGGGTCTGTGGGCTGCAAAATCCCTGGGGATTGTCTCATTGATTTGTCTGGCTGGACCCCAGTACCTCTTCCTCCAGCCAGACTCTGTCGTTTCCCTGCTGCGTTGCTTCTGTCACTGTTGCTGATGCTGCAGTGTGCTTGTGGAGCCTCTGGGGACACTCTTTCGCCATGTGTTGAGCACTGTCGCAGATGTAGCACTTCCTGTTCCCTCTAGGAGGCTTCGTCTTGACTGCTCCCGGCGTCAGGGCTCTGGTAGCTGACTGAGCCCTGGCACCTCCGAGCTCCATCGGTTCCTCTCCCCCTCCCTGCGAGGGCGTGGACTGCGCACGCGCTGCTTCTTTGGGATAGAAGGGAGGTGCTCTGGCTGGTGCCCTTCCCCAACGTCCTTCTTCTCTGTTGCAAGGACGTTCCTCCAGATGCACCCCGATCTCCAGAGCCCTCTGGACCACTTCCTGGGTGCTCCTTGGCCTCTCCCCCCTTCCAATCTCGGCTTTTACTTCTGTATTCAAGCCCTCCCAAAAGAGATCTCTCACTGGCGCAGAAGCTTTGTCCCATCCCAGTGCATGAACCAGTGCGAAGAAACGCGTATGGTACTGACGCACGCTGGCTTTGCCTTGCTTAAGTCCATGTATGTCTCTCCTGGCAATATCAACGTCTATCTTTGATAAAAAACACGAGTCCATAGCTTTAATGAAAGCCTTCGCGTCTTGGAGCGCCGGATCATTGTCCCTCCATAAATTTCTCAGCCACGTTTTGGCTTCACCATGCAAATGGGATAGGATAAACCCCACTTTCTCTCTTTCATCTCTAAAGTCTTTGTCAAGCAGATCCAGCGCAAACAACAGGTCTGCTCTAAAGTTGGGGTACTGCTGTAAACTCCCGTCAAAATGGGATACAAGGCTGCCTCCCCTCTTTCCCAATCCAATGCCCTCTGCTTTGGATCCAGGTGGCCCCTGTTTGGAAATCACGTCCAATCTTACTTGGAGATCCCGGTAGGCGCTACTCATTTCCTCCTCTCTTTTTCTGGATGCAATTACCTCCGTGCTGAGTCGTGTCACAGCTTCTTGCAGGGCGGATATCTGCTCTTCCGTCGTCATCTTGCCTGAGTTCTGTGAGCTCTTGAAGCACCCCTCCTCTGCCCTCGCTGCGTCAACTCACGTGGCGAGGTTCTGGGTGCCAAAACTTTAAGAATGGAGATAGAGCTTACTGTCAGAGCTGGCTCCGGGTCCCAGCTCACCAAGGACCAACGCTAGCCGGTAGTACAGTATCAAAGTCTTTATTGAAGAATAGTCTCCATTTACAAATCTCAGCGTCCCAGCTCTACGTCTGAGCTTTAGACCGGCGAAGCTCTATCTGGATCTCCGCCCCCTGTGCACCAGCTTAAAACTCTAATCTTACTCCACCTCCTCCTTCTCTCTCTCTTCCTCTGGGTCTTACTACCCCCCGGGGTCTCTTCCCTCCTGGACTCTTCTGACGCAGAGCTGGACCCCTCTGACTCCTCCCCCTCTCTTCGGCGTGCTTTAGGACCTGGCTCTCTACCCGGGCTGCCCACCTTGCCGCCCTCCTGTACATTTGAACTTGGCGCGCGCGCGCGTTTAACTTTCCTGATGACCGTTTCCTCGCTCCCTGACGAGGGTGTGGCCACCCCTGCTTCACGCTCTCCCTCTGCCTGCGCGCTCCCTGATCCCGATGCCTTGGACTCCTCCCCCCTACTGCACTCTGGGGGGGAAGCTGGTCCGGATTTCCAGCTGTTACTCTCTGAGTCCCCTCTGGCCCCTTCTTCCCGAGGTGTCCCCCTTGCCCTGACCATGGGGGCCCCTTTCTGTGAATCCTCCGAGTCACTGGAGAGACTCAGAGACCTCGGACTACTGTCGCCGCTGACATTTCCTTCCGACTCCTCCCCCTCGCTCTCCGTTTCTTCCCTCTCCTGTGACTCTGCTCCTGAACCCCTGACACATGCTATTTGCAAAAGATACACAGAAGCCATCAGCAACTAGAGCAGATACACTTAACAGGCAATTTGCTATCTCTGGTACAACATAGGCCTGAACCTCATGATTCAGCTAGGGAAACAAAACGACGAGTTTTTACTTCCTTGCAGTTCCGAAGATAGCCAGCAGAGGGCACGAGGCAATGCGTGGCTCCAGTGTCAACAACGAGAGACAAAACAACTGGCTGTTGGTCTTCCTCAAGAGTTGCCATAGCAACACTGCCCTCTCTGCCTCCCCCCCCCCCGGACTGGGGCCTTTGCAAGTGTCCCTCACGGTTGCCATAGAAGCAGCCAGGTGGAAAAACGACAACTTGTCCTTGTTATCTCCACATCCTGTGCCATTAGAAGCTTTCCCCTGTCTCTGCTGCTGAGAAGCTGAGCTTATCTGTCTCAGCTCCTTTTTCACCAGCGACCTCAGAACTGCCTTTTTCCTGGCAGGAGATCCAGCTGGCAGCCGTCTCTTTGCACTCCCTTCTCATCACTTAGCAACCAAAACGTCTTCGCCACGTAGTAAGATCATTGATTGTAGGTGTTAAGATGGCGTCCGGAACACTTCCCTGCGCCTTTCTGCTCGTGCTGATATAAAACGTGAGCCCTTTGATACTTTTAGCAGAGTTATTCGCAGCGGTAGGAAACGTTGCCTCGTGTGTGGGTAATAAATCAGACTGAACGCAGGCTTCTTGCTTATCTCTATCAGTCTTTAATTGCATAGAAAAACATCGTAAATTTTCCCCGGCGAGAGAGCAGACATCCTTCTCGCCTTTCAGCAAAAACGAAAGGACTTCACACACAAAGAAAGATTCCCGTATGTGAACCAAACCACGCCTCAGAATGTGAGACGTCACACAGAACTGTTAACCCTGTAACTTCTGATTCTCCTCACACCCCCTCTCGTCTCGCATCCTGAGGGAAGCTGTGAGTACAACTCACTCCAAGCACAACCCTTTACAGAACTCCCCATGTCGCTGGAAGGTCAAGGGTTTGGTAAACCCATCAGCTAGGTTCCCCCGGCTCGAACAATACTTGAGCCGTATCCAACCTGCCTGGACACTCTGACATACATTCTGGAAATGTATGTCCAAATGCTTGGTTCTGGACTTGAACTGTCCAGATTCTGCCAACCTAAGACAAGGTTGATTGTCTCCCCAAACAGTTACGGGAAAGTAACAATCCCCACAGATCTCTTGGATCAAACACCGGTAGAAGTCCAACTCCCTGCACAAATCCAACAATGCACTGAACTCAGCCTCAGTGGAAGAAAGTGCAATAAGACTTTGCTTCTGGGACTTCCACCCAACCAGGGATTCCCTGAACTTTACCACCAGCCCAGACACAGACTTCCTGTCCCCAAGAGATGCCCAGTCGCTGACGCTCCAGCACGTAAGCCATGCATCACCTTCAGCTGACAACGTGAGGCAAAACTCTTTGGTAGCCTGCAGATACCTCAACACTCTCTTGATGCCTTGCCAGGCATTCACACTGGGCTTTGTAGCCTCCCTGCTGAGCAGATTCACAGCAAACGCTATGTCCGGTCTGCTCCACTGAGAGAGATACAACAGACTCCCTAGCGCTGACTGAAACACCTCAGGGTTTTGGAACTGAGAACGCTCCGCAAGCTGACTGTCCTTCACGAAGTTGGTCTCCATGGGCGTTCTGACCCCTGCACAGTCAGACATCCGGAACTTCTCGAGCAACTGCTCAATCTTGCCTTTCTGACTGAGCAAGAAACTCCCGTTCTCAGACCTGTCTATCTTGACACCTAGATACACCTAAGCGGGACCAAGGTTTTTGAGCTTAAACTTCTTACCAAGCTCTTCGGCAAAACCTTGCACCTGTCTATCTGTCTGTGCCACATAAAGAATATCATCTACGAACACCAGAACCATTTCCTGTGTTCCTCCTGACCCCTTCAGGAACAGGCAACTGTCTTCCAGACTCTTCTGGAAACCCAGACTTTCCAGAGCTTCATTCAGGCACATGTTCCAATTTCTGGCTGACTGTTTCAAACCATAAATTGACTTGTGTAGCTTCCACACAACACCTGGCTCATTGACCTCAAACCCTGGAGGAAGTAACATGTACAGATCCTCCTTCAGATCCGAGTTCAAATAAGCCACATCCACATCAAAGTGGTGCACTTGGTGCCCTCTTTGAGCAGCTACTGTCAAAACCACGCGCAGAGTCTCGCTCCTAGACGTGGGAGCATACACCTCGGTGTAATGCAGCCCTCTCCTCTGCGTGAACCCTCTGGCTACAAATCTCGCCTTGTACTGTGGTTCTCCAGACGCTGTGGGCTTAATCCTGTAAACCCGACAGCTCACGGCCTGCTTGCCCTCTGGCAGCTTCGTGGTGGAGAACACACCTAAGGACTTCATTGAGTTCAACTCCTTTCCCATTGCCTCTTGCCACTTCCTGGCTTCTGCTTCAGGCAACTGTTGAACCTCCTCAAAACTCTCAGGTTCGCACTGCGCTAAACCTACCCACACGCTGGTGACCTCAAACCTCTCAGGTGGTACCCCCTTTGTGGTGCGTGTGAAACGTCTGAGCACTGTCTCAGGTGCTCCCTCTGACCCACTGGGGCCAGCAAATATGTCCTTGACATCAGAAGACTCCCCCTCTGACTTACTGCGTCTTCTGGCCTTCTGCACTTGACTAACGGGAGACGAAGGCTCACTCTTGGGCTCTCTTTTACCAACCTGTGGAGATGCCCCTCCCTGTTCTTGACCCTGGTCAGAGACCTGGTCCTCATCAACAGGTTCAGCTTCTAACTCTCCTTCCTCAGCAGAATCAGACAGACACTCTGAGAGAACGTCAGGATTCGCGTGGATCCTTGACCAACCATTCTGCTCACAGAACTCAGCACTCCTGCTGACTAGAATCCTGGACTGATCGCCTTCTGGATAGGCAAACCTCCACCCTTTTGTCCCAGGCTCGTATCCACAAAAGATCATTCTCCGGAACCTCGGGTCACATTTCTTGCGTTGAGCCTTTGGCACAAGCACCCAGGCTTCGCAGCCAAACACACGGAAGAAATGCACCTTGGGCTTCTTCCGGTGCAGCAGAAAATAGGGCGTGTCCCCTACAACAGAACTATAGGACCTGTTCAGCGTGAAGTTGGCAGTTTTCCAAGCTTCGGCCCAAAAACTCTGAGGCAAACCAGAGTCAAACAGTAGAGCGTCAGCTGCTTCAGCTACCGTTCTGTTCCTGCGCTCTGCTATGCCATTCTCCTGAGGAGAAAAAGCAACCCTCAGCCTGTGACGTATCCCCTTCTGGTGGAAGAAACTCTGCAGAGCAGACCCGGTGAACTCTCCGCCTCGGTCGCTCTGAAAACTCTGCACCTTGGTGGAAAACTGTAGTTCTACCGCCACAACCCAGTCTTTCATCAGTTGCGCTGCCTCGCTTTTCTGTTTCAGTGAGAAAACCCAACCGGTCCTCGAAAAATCATCTGTGAGCGTGAGCACATACCTAGCTCCACCCAGACTTGGCACTGGCATGGGTCCAAAGAGGTCTGTATGCACAAGCTCAAAAGGCTTTGTGGTTACCCTCTCTGATCTGGGATAACTGCACACACAGCATGACGTGGCAACAGCTTCCAAAGCTTGGCTGTCTTCCCCCATAACCTGTGGGTGTTAAGATGGCGTCCGGCACACTTCCCTGCACCTTTCTGCTCGTGCTGATATAAAACGTGAGCCCTTTGATACTTTTAGCAGAGTTATTCGCAGCGGTAGGAAACGTTGCCTCGTGTGTGGGTAATAAATCAGACTGAACGCAGGCTTCTTGCTTATCTCTATCAGTCTTTAATTGCATAGAAAAACATCGTAAATTTTGCCCGGCGAGAGAGCAGACATCCTTCTCGCCTTTCAGCAAAAACAAAAGGACTTCAGCAAAAAACGAAAGGACTTCACACACAAAGAAAGATTCCCGTATGTGAACCAAACCACGCCTCAGAATGTGAGACGTCACACAGAACTGTTAACCCTGTAAGTTCTGATTCTCCTCAAATTGATCCCCTACTGGTGAAGCTCCCCGACCTCCCGCAAAAGCAAAAATTTGACCTTTTGCGGTTAGGCAAAGATCAGATGACCTGGATGGTCGCCAGATTCTGTAGGCGCAGACCATCACCCAACTCAAAGTAGTCCGGCATGAAAAGCCCCAAACTCGGGTCCATGGTTGACTCTGAGTCAACTCCCTGGGATAGTTTATTGTTCTACATTGTTTCTAAATTTATTGCTGTACATTGTTTTAATTGTCTGTATTTGCACATCAGTTTCTAATGCTGTGAGTGTCCTCTGTTTCAGAGGCTTCTACTCTGCAGCCTCTTACAGTTGTTTTAACTGCGTGTTTTTATTTGTTTTTAGTTCTTATCTGTTTTAATTATCAGTTTTTATCCATCCACTATCCATGTTTAATCTTGTATTTTATTCAGATTTTTCATCCTATGCTTGTTTCTTTCTCCTTATTTCCTCTAACAATTATCGGATTAAAAAAAAATCCTAACAGCTATTTTAGTTATATGTTTTGTTTTGTTTATCCTGGTCTGTGACCGTAATAAAGTTCATTCATTCATTCATTCAGCATATACCGGTATTTTGTAGAATCGTAGAACTGTAGAAGGGGCCACAAGGATCATGGAGTCCAACCCCTTGCAGCCCAAGAATATTTTGCCCAACATGGCTCACCTGCTCTACCGACTGAGCTATCCCCATCTCTCTGCTGATATGTCATGAGGTTGAAAAGAAAAGAAAGTATCGCCCAGCTAAATCTTCAGAAGGTGAGCTGTTGTGCTGATCATAGTGGAAATTTGCTTAGCTATTTCCCCGGTTGGACTTTCAAGATGAGACATGAATCCAAATCTCCTGAGGCAAAGTTCACTGAAAACCCTGCCCACAAGCAGTGGGAGAGTCCTCTAAACTTGATAGGGGTTGAAAGACGCTAGAAGTGCTTTTGGGTTTAAAAGTAGAGAGCAAGGGGAAGGAATCCCCGAGGCAGAACAGAGCAAGACTATGACTTCCCCTTAGCAGGACACTGGATGTCTGTTGGTGCAGCTTAGAATAGCATTCCCTTTCTCCCTGCTGCAAGATGATGCAATCAGAGAACGGGGTCCAAATGAATTTCAATAGGGGCCAATGCCAGGTTCTGCACTTAGGCAGGAAGAAACAGATGCACGAATATAAGATGGGGGACACCTGGCTTGCAAGCCGTACATGTGAAAAGGATGCAGTGGTCTTGGTGGGCCACAAGCTCAGCATGAGTCCACAGTGTGACGCAGCAGCAAAAAAAGCCAATGCTATTCTAGGCTACATCAACAGAAGTAGAGTGTCCAGATCAAGGGAAGCAATTTGTTGTTGTTTAGTCGTTTAGTTGTGTCCGCCTCTTCGTGATCCCCCTGGACCAGAGCACGCCAGGCACTCCTGTCTTCCACTGCCTCCCACAGTTTGGTCAGACTCATGCTGGTAGCTTCGAGAACACTGTCCCACCATGTCGTCCTCTGTTGTCCCCTTCTCCTTGTGCCCTCCATCTTTCCCAACACCAGGGTCTTTTCCAGGGAGTCTTCTCATGAGGTGGCCAACGCCTTGGAGCCTCAGCTTCAGGATCTGTCCTTCCAGTGAGCACTCAGGGCTGATTTCCTTCAGAATGGAGAGGTTTGATCTTCTTGCAGTCCATGGGACTCTCAAGAGTCTCATCCAGCAGCAGAATGCAAAAGCCTCGATTCTTCGGTGTTCAGCCTTCTGATCGCCCCTTAATGGATCACTGCCTTGCCGTGGTGAAGGGGCTAAACTCCTGGAGATCTCAAACACAACGTATGGGCTCTCACTTGTGGGCTCTCACTTGTGGGGTGCCTCAGGGTTCTGTCCTCTCCCCCGTGCTTTTCAACATATACATGCAGCCGCTGGGAGAGATCATCAGGGGGTTAGGGTTTGGTGTCCATCAATATGCAGATGATACCCAGCTCTACCTCTCTTTCAAATGAGAACCAGTGAAGGTGGTGAATGTCCTGTGTGCGTGTCTGGAGGCAGTTGGAGGATGGAAAGTGGCTAATGGATCGAGGTTGAATCCTGACAAGACAGAAGCCTGACAAAGGGGACAGGAGGTGGGCAGGTGTGGAGGACTCTCTGTTCCTGAATGGGGTCACTGTGCACCGCCTGGGAGTCATTCTGGACTCACAGCTGTCCATGGAGGGGCAGGTCAATTCTGTGCCCAGGTTCCATATGGTACGCAGGTTGAGACCCTACCTGCGCACTGTCTGTCTCGTCAGAGTGGTGCATGCTCTGGTTATCTCCCGCTTGGACTACTGAAATGCGCTCTACGTGGGGCTACCTTTGAAGGTGACCCGGAAACTACAACTAATCCAGAACGCAGCAGCCAGACTGGTGACTGGGAGCGGCCACCGAGACCACATAACACCGGTCTTGAAAGAGCTACATTGGCTCCCAGGACATTTCTGAGCACAATTCAAAGTGTTGGTGCTGACCTTGAAAGCCCTAAACGGACTCGGTCCAGTATATCTGAAGCAGCGTCTCCACCCCCATCGTTCTACTTGGACACTGAGGTCCAGCTCCAATGGCCTTCTGGCAGTTCCCTCACTTCGAGAAGCCAAGTTACAGGGAACCAGGCAGAGGGCCTTCTCGGTAGTGGCACCCGGCCTGTGGAACGCCCTCCCACCAGATGTCAAAGAGAAAAACAACTACCAGACTTTTAAAGGACATCTGAAGGCAGCCCTGTTTAGGGAAGCTTTTAATGTTTGAGTATTAGAGTATTTCAATATTTGGTTGGAAGCCGCCCAGAGTGGCTGGGGAAACCCAGCCAGATGGGCGGGGTATAAATAATAAACTATTATTATTATTATTATTATTATTATTATTATTATTATTATTAAAAGTAGTTAGAATGTTCTAAGTCTCACACTTCACCCACAGCCAGTCGGCACACAACGCACCTCAAGACGCCACGCCCCTCTTATGTCATGGACTGGCTGGATGCAGACGGGTCTTGGGGACCCCCCAGGGGAAGAAGGCTCAGAGCCCAGGGATTGGGGGTGGGACAACCATGAGTGGTCAGAGGGCGAAGAGGGAGCAGACTGGGAAGAGGAGGTGTCAGAAGCGGAAGAAGCAACAGGGCTTAGTGAGCGAGGAGAGTCTGTGGCAGAGAGAAGTCCAGAATTAGAGGCAGAAGTGGAGGGTGGAGAGGAGGGGGGGCCAAGAGGCAGAGATGAGGCAGGCTGCTGAAGCATCCAGGGGTCTCTCCCTCCTACTGTGACCCGTTCCCCTCCCCTGACCAGAAGCGTTATGAAGAGGGCGAAGCAGAAACAGATGCGTTGATGGAGATTGCTTGGGAAGGACCCAGTGGGGAGGAGGCTTAGGCACATAGCTGTGGGCTTTTCGCTTTTCTTGCAAGGAATTCTATTTGGAATAAGGGAATTTTCCTTAAAAGGGGGAAACGTTGACAGCTATGCTTAGGCAACTATGGGAAGGTGAGGACCTTCAGTCCTCAGAACCTCCTCCTTGGGGCAAGACCTACTGTGGATACTCAGGTTGAGAACGTGGTCCATGCGGGATGCACCTTCACAACCCGCAGCGTTCACAACCCTCGACTGCACGTCTGTGCATGCGCAAGTTGCGATTTAGCGCTTCTGCACATGCACGACCGCCAAAACCCAGAATTAACCCATTCCAGTACTTCCGGGTGGCTCTGTGGTGTAAACCAAAGAGCCTAGGGCTTGCCGATCAGAAGGTCAACAGTTTGAATCCCCGCTAGGGGGTGAGCTCCCGTTGCTCGGTCCCAGCTCCTGCCAACCTAGCAGTTCAAAAGCATGTCAAAGTGCAGGTAGATAAAGAGGTACCACTCCGACAGGAAGGTAAACGGCATTTCCGTGCGCTGCTCTGGTTCGCCAGAAGCGGCTTAGTCATGCTGGCCACATGACCCGGAAGCTGTACGCCAGCTCCCTCGGCCAATAAAGTGAGATGAGCGCCACAACCAGTGTCGGCCACGACTGGACCTAATGGTCAGGGGTCTCTTTACCGTTTCATAACTTGAATCACCACCACAATTTTTAAATAATTATTATTACTACTTTTTTCCCTATTAAAAAAATCTATTTTTTAATTTCTATACTTTTTATTTTATTGTTTATTTTATTTATCTTGTTTTTTGTTTGTTTGTTAAATATAACATCCAACCGTCACAAATACAGAGCAAGTATTTGCAAATACATCCACGCCAAAAGTAAACGAAGAGAATTTACGACTCCTTAAGGTACCTATATAAGAAGAGCAAGCAAAAGATACCATCACCAACCTTTGAAAAAGGATGGATTTATGGCTCCATGTTTTAAACTCTGCAACAACAACACCACAATTATGCCACAGGGATAAACGACTCACTGCAACTGAAATGCCTTCTGGCTAAATGGTCAGACGTCAGCCTAACAGCCATTCTAAACCCAAATAACAATCCATCTATAATGCATTCTTACGAATTTCAGAATTCAATCAGAAGAGTTTTACATCTATTCTTGCTAAAAGGTACAAAAATTCCAATATCCATACACCAAGACCAAAAAATAAAAACCCATCAACTTCAAACAGATCTTTTTTAAAATAAAAACGAAAACAGCAGATTGCCTAGAAATGAGTAAAAACAAACCAATTCAGCAAGCCAGCCATTTGTCTTGCTTTGAAACTGGAGAAAGCTTTTCCCTGAGTACAGTGAAGTTTGCTCAGAAAGGCCATTCAAGAACTGAAACATGGATTGGGCTTCTTTGTAAAGTCCTGAAGTCTTAAATCTATCCATCCAGTCCAGGGTGGCCCATCAAGGTACATCATACATTTTATTTTTTAAGTGTCCGAACCCAAAGAGTACTCATTAATGGTTTCTCGTCATCCTGGAAAAAGTGACAAGCTGCAGGGTTCTGTCCTGGGCCCGTTGTTGTTTAAACGTCTTTATAAATGACTTGGATGAAGGAATTGAGGAGATGCTCATCCAGTTTGCAGATGACACCAAACTGAGAGGGGTAGCTAATGCTGCAGAAGACAGAATTCAATATTGCCTTAACCGATTGGAGAACTGGGTGCAAGCTAACACAATGCATTTCAACAGGCAGAAATGTCAGGTTCTGCACTTAGGCAGGAAGAACCAGATGCACAAAGATAGGATGGGGGACCCCTGACTTACTAGCAGTACATGTGAAAAGGATCTAGGGGTCTTGGTGGACTACAAGCTGAACATGAGTCAACAGTGTGATGCAGCAGGAGAAAAAGCTAATGCTATTCTAGGCTGCACCAACAGAAGTCTAGAGTCCAGATCATGGGAAGAAGTCATAGTTCCGCTCTGTTCTGCCTTGGTCAGACCACACCTGAAATACTGTGCCTAATTCTGGGCACCACAATTAAGAGGATGTTGACAAGCTGGAATGGGTACAGAGGAGGCCAACCAAGACAATCACTGGTCTGGAAACCAAGCCTGATGAGGAATGGTTGAAGGAGCTGGGTATGTTTAGTTTGAAAAAGAGGAGACGGAGAGGAAATATGATGGCCATCTCCAAATATCTTAAAGGCTGTTCACATGGAAGATGGAGGAAGCTTGTTTTCTCCTGCTCCAGGATAAAACTTTCTCCAGAAGAACTTTCTGACAGTAAGAGCTGTTTGACAGTGGAACAGACTCCCTCTGTGGTGGACTCTCCTTTGTTGGCAATTTTTAAGTGGAGGCCAAATGGTCATCTGTCATGGTTGCCTAAACTGAGGTTCTTGCATGGATTAGACGACCCT
Organism: Podarcis tiliguerta; assembly: GCF_965153285.1. NCBI lineage: Eukaryota > Metazoa > Chordata > Lepidosauria > Squamata > Lacertidae > Podarcis > Podarcis tiliguerta. Next base: position 978,936 of record NC_139539.1, on the reverse strand, counting down.
TGGACCACATCCAACTCTACCATTCCATGGTTCTGCTGGACCAATGGCTACCAGGCACAACATTTATGCTTTGTCTCCACAGTTAGAGGCAGCAATGTTTCAGAGACCAGGGGCTGGAAAACACAGCAGGGGAGGGTATTGCTCTTCTGCCCAGATCCTGGTTGGCCACTCTGAGAAGAGGATGCTGGACCATTGGCTAGATCCAGCAGATGCTTCTTGTGTTATTTTTGATTGATTATCACGGGGAAATTATCTGGACCAGGAGCCAGCTGCACCCACACACTCAAATCCGCTTGGCTTCTTTCCCAGCCCAACCCAGGAGAGGAGGGGGGAGGGAGGAGGGGAGGATATATGGCTGCCGATCTGAGCCTTGAGCACCATTCAGAGCTGCCTTCCAGCGTGAGGTCCACCAGGTTCTCCTTCTTCTTCGCAATGGGTCCCTCGCTCATCCTCTGGGCTCTGCTGCCATCCATACTATGTAAGTTTGGGGATTGCTTGGAGGGGCAAAGACTCAGGAAGGCATGGAGTCGGGGAGTCAGTTTAGGGTATTTATGCCCTGCCTTCTTCACGGACGGGATTCTAAGTAGACACCCCTGTCCTGAGCTGCTGCTGTGCAGCTGGCTCCAGCTGGTGGACCTCAGGGCTCTAGCAAAAACCAAACTAGCCCCTGCAAATCTCAACCCATCTCTGAGCAGAGGAAGGTGGAGGGTGCTGCAGTTGGTGGTGGAAGGACCTCTGAAGGAAGCTTTTAATGATTGATGTTTTAATGTATTTTTAATCTCCTGTTGGAAGGCACCCAGAGTGGCTGGGGAAACCCAGCCAGATGGGCGGGGTATAAGTAATAAATGATTATGATTATGATTTGATGCTGATGGTCATAGAATCATAGAATCATAGAGTTGGAAGAGTCCACAAGGGCCATCGAGTCCAACCCCCTGCCAAGCATGGGAGTGAAGACATCAGCACCAAGCAGTTGGGCACCATCATGAGGGTGCTGGGCTAGGTGCCCATCGAAGAGGAGCTGGATGCCATCATAGAGGTGTGGAGCATATGGGCATGGCCAGGATTTCGGGGGGGCAGGACTTTTGTTCGGGGGGCAGAACCGAGTTACCTGCGACTTGTTTGGTCAGTTTGCTGAGTATTTCTATTTATTTACTTGATTTCTGGCTACGCCCCGGTGGAGGAGGATGGGAGGCGTGGGCAGAGGGCTGGAGAGCGCGACCCTCACCCTGGACTGGATTCCTCCTTGCAGGCAATGGAGCCAACGGCTTTGCAGGACGCTTGCAGCAGGGGATACGGCGGCAGATTCGACAAGCCAATGAGGAGGCGAAGGTGGAGGAAGCTGGCTCTGTAATGGACAGGTGAGGCTAGGACACGTCCACCACATATGGAGGAAAATCCCCTCCTTCTCCTTACACTTCCAGCAATTTTTATCGTGTGGGGCTGGACTATCTTTTGAAGAAAACCACCACCACCCCACCGACTCTCCCCCCCCCCCCTTCTCCACAGCACCGGACGAGCCTGGTGGCTGCTTACCTGTGCCTTGTGAGTGGCAGGGGCGGGCGGCGGTGGCGGTGGAGGGACAATGAGTGGAGCAAAGGGGTTGGCTCCGGAGAAGGACTCCGTAAAATGGCACTCAGCCATCTGCGGTTCAACAAAGCCCAGCCCCCTTCCTCCTCTAGGCAGGGCAGGGAGAAGCCAGGAGGAGGGAGGGAGGAGCCACCGCCGTGGCAGTGTGGATAGGGGAAAATGACGAAGCCCAAATGATCAGAATCCCCACGCCGATCACCACAGTGATTCCTGGACCGTCCGCGGGCTGGATCCAGAAGGCAATTGGGCCAGATCCAGCCCCCGGGCCTTAGCTTGCTGACCCACGTTCTATGCCGATAGCCTTGATAGGACCCTCTTTGCAAGCTTCTTAGGACAGCTGGGCTCTGTCTGGGGCTCTCGAGCAGCGTGCGTTAGACCTAGAGAGTTCACAAACCAGAAAGCGGGGGTCGTCTCTTGCAGTCCCTTCCTGCAATGATACAAAGCAGAACTTTGGCTTTCCCAAGCATCCAGGCTGGGGCACCTTAGAGGAGGGGTCAGCAAGGTTTGCCTCGCCTGGGCTGGTTCACTCCAGCGGAGATCTCTCTGTGGGCCAGATTGTCAGCGAGTGTGAGTGCGCGCATGCATGATTTCCGGTGTCTGCGCATGCATAGGCGCGATTTTCGGCACCGCAGCAACGAGTCCCCACACCGTGCGGCGCTGGTTTATTGCACTGCGCGGGGACTCGCCGAACAAGCAGCTCAGTTCGGGGGAGGCTCGGGGGCCGGTCAAACGACCCCTGTGGACCACAGGTTGCTGACCCCTTCCTTAGATCCGAGACTCCCCCTCCCATCCGCTCCCCACACACCAGCCCATCTCCGAGGCGGCCCTCCTACCCAGAGCCCCAAACAGAGGATGGTCTGTTGTTGCCCCGCAAGCCGCCTCTCCTGCAGTTACCTGGTTCCCCTCCATCCCCTCTGTCACCTGGGTTTCTGTTGTTGCTGCTGCTGGAGGTTTCCTTTGGAGCTGCGTTTGTCTCCATGTCTGCGCTTTATTCTTTACCTTTCAGACTGTTGCCTGAGGGGCAGACCAGAAACACTTCCAATAAGCAAACATGCAATCATGGGAGGGAACTGCCCCAGGAGAAACAGTGCAAGGGGGAGGGTTGAAAATCCCCAAGCTTGGATGTGGAGATCAGAAAACGCACAGCGCGCCTTGCTGGGGGAGCCAGCGCCTTGTCACAGAAGCCACGTCCCCACAGCCAGTGCCTTTTCTGAGACGGTGCAGGCAGGTGTGCCGTATCGCCATATTGCTTGTCTGACCCCCGCTCCCTCCCCCCGCATCCCCGCCCCTTTGCCGCTTCCTCCGCTGCTGTGATGAAGGCACCGCTTTGGCTGCCTGTCACCGGGCAACTTCCAGAAAGGCACTTTGTTGTTGTTGTTTAGTCGTGTCCGACTCTTCGTGACCCCCTGGACCAGAGCACGCCAGGCCCTCCTGTCTTCCACTGCCTCCCGCAGTTTGGTCAAACTCATGCTGGTAGCTTCGAGAACACTGTCCCACCATCTCGTCCTCTGTCGTCCCCTTCTCCTTGCACCCTCCATCTTTCCCATCATCAGGGGCTTTTCCAGGGAGTCTTCTCTTCTCATGAGTCTACTCAAGTCTTGGAGCCTCAGCTTCAGGATGTGTCCTTCCAGTGAGCACTCAGAGCTGATTTCCTTCAGAATGGAGAGGTTTGATCTTCCTGCAGTCCATGCAACTCTCAAGAGGCTGTGCCTGCAGCCGTGGGAAGCGGCAGCGGTGGGGGCAGTGGCAAAGTGGGAGGGGTGGGAGGGACGGAGAGGGTGGGAAGGTGGGCAAGCAGCTGGGGTGGGCATGGTGCCTAGGGGCACCTAATTTTTCTTGGAAAAAACCACAGCTGCTCCCAGTGGGGTGACCTGGCTTTGATCAGGCGACAGTGATGGGTTTAAGTTGGGAGGAGCTGAGTGCTGCCCACCTCAACACTTTCCTCCCCCCACTCCGAAACAGGGCTCTTGGTGCCCAACTGGATTGGCTTGAGCGTATTTCAGAGATCTTACGAAGACTTACTCATGCAATGACTGACAGAAATGACTTTGGCCTTATGGACTTTGACGGTGAGTGGCTCAGCCCTGCCTCGCCTTCTTGGGGGTCGGAGGGGGGTGCGCGAAGGCAGCTCTGTGTCCCTCCCACCACCAGCCCCTCAAAGCCCAGCAGGCTCCCTGCGCACTGAACGGGGAGCCCGAGACTTGTCGCCTCCTCACTCTCAGTTGGCACCTGAGTGCAGTGTTGCCTCCCAGCCCTGCTCCCAGGCAACTTGAACCCTGTTAAACTATGGAACTCACTCCAGCAAGAGGCAGAGGTGGCCACCAACCAAGACAGCTTGAACATGATAAAATCAGGGTGGAAAAGAAGGCTTTCAACCGCAGGCAGCTGCAAGGGCTGTTCTCTGCCTGTTCTAATGGAGGCAGCCCTGCTTCTCAATACCACTTGCTATGAACCAAAGGAGGTGGGGAGAGTTGTTTTCATGCTCAGATCAGGGCCTTGCAGGTTTCCCTTTGGAGCAGCTGGTTGGGAGCAAGAAGTTGGAGCAGAGAGGTTGATAGCTTGATCATAGCTGTCCACTTTTCCCTTTTCTTGCGAGGAATCCTATTCGGAATAAGGGAATTTCCCTTAAAAAAGGGAAACGTTGACAGCTATGAGCTTCATCCAGCAGGCTCTCCTTATGTTCAACATCCTAGGAATCCCAGCTTCCCTCTCATCCTAGGAATCCCAGCTTCCCTCATGCATGCACAATTTTATTTGTATGACACCTTTCCACAGTTCAAACTATGCTCAAGGCAGCTTACAACATGGAAAAAACTACATGGCAGCAACATAGCAAAATTAGCCACAATCAGTCAATGAAACATCCAAAAATGCACCCCCAAAGGGAACAATTCCCACAATTCTGCAGGGGAGAAGGAGCGGGAGGCCAAGACTAGTTACGAGGCTGGAGAGGGAAACCCTAACTCTTGGTCTGATGTCTTGCCTACAGAGTCCTTGCAGCCGGAGAAACGCCAGGTTGAGGAAGACTCCTTCGATGATAGCGCCTCTAAGGAAAAAGATCCGGATCAGTTGCGGCGGGACTTGGCTGGCAAGCAAACCCTCCCTCTGCGCCAGCCGCCAAACTTCGCCTTCCTTCTCCAAGCCTTGCCTTACCAGGCTGAGGATGTCTTCTTCAATGAGGGCGCCTCTAAGGAATCTGATGACTCCGAGGAGGACTCCTAGAATTCGATCCGGAACAGTAGCTTCGAGCGGCCATTGCCAGCAACCAAACCTGCCCTCTCCTGCCTCTGCTCCCGCTGCCAACCTCTGCCTTGCCTCTCCGCGCCTCCCCTCGCCTCGACGGCCCCAAATTGTTTTCTTTTCTTTTAAAAGTAAATAGAAGGCACAAATTGCAGAAAAATAAAAGCAGCAAAACGCATAATGGAAGCCCAGTTTCATGATTTGCTGGGAGTTTTGCGTATCTGAATTTGATATGTAAGAAAGGAAATCTCTCCAAACAGCATAGAAATGAGTTGCGAAATGATAGCTCTCCTAGAGAGCGGAGAGACCTTGCGCTGCCAAACCCAGTTCTGGAAAAGTGGGCCCTGCAGGGTTCAAGGTGCCTCCTCTTGCCCACAGCCCAGATCACTGCAACGCAGGCAGAAGGGAAACTCACTCCTCCAGAGCCCCGAGGGGCCAAGGGCTCCGCTCTGCTCGGCTTTGCTCAGTGAATCAGGGCCTTTGTCAAGAGTGGTGATGACACAGAAGCCACAGACACCTCACTAGTCCTTCTTGGCCCCAAAGGTGCTCCTTAGGAGGAAAGGGAGGAGCTGGAAAGGGGATGTCCCCAGAGCCACCTCAGAGCAAGCAGGCGGAGGCTTCTTCCCCAAGTCAACAGCGGAGGGATTAAGATGCTCTTGGTCCTGAGCTCAAGGGGGAGGGGGTTCCCAGTTGCATATTCCGGCATTGCAAGGGGGGTTGGACTTGATGACCCCCAGGGTCTCTTCCAACTCTACACTTCTGTTATTCTATGACCCTCTTTCACCTCCGTTATGCCGCTAGGCAGGAGCTCTGGGCCGTGAGGAAAGAAGGCAGCAGGGAAGGCAGCCCCCACAGGCCTCTGTCGCTGGACCCTGGGACTTTGCCCAGGCCAGGCCACGGTGGCTGCGTCCTCCTTCAACGGACGGGGGTTGTAGGGCTCGTGTCCCACAAGGGATGGAGGAGCAATGGAGGAATCTAGAGGGGCCTTTGAAACACCTCCCCCTTGCAGCTTCTCTCCCACATAAGCCCACTTCTGGTCTTCAGAGGGGGGGCAAGGTTGGGGGTCAAGGCATGGGGTGCTGTACAAACATATGCTTAAGAGAGGCATTGTCCTTGCCACATCTCCAACGCTCAGGTCGGGGAAAGCCACATAGCTGCAATAAACGAAAAATCTGCCCTTATTCCTTTCTGGGGGACACAAGAGCCCTTATAGAGTCCTTTGTAGGTTCTTCTCCATCGGTCAGAGGAAAAACAGAGGCCAAGCAAAGAATATTGAGAAGCAAAGCAGCTCGTAAGCCTGATCTTTACTGAACTGTTGCAACAGGGTGCTCTCCTCACACGCAGGAAAGGAGGAGGACCCAGAAGAAAGGTGTGTCCACCCTTATATAGACATTTTAAATTGCCCACCTTAGAGTAAAATACCACCCACCAGAAACATCATACATACATCACAGAAGGGGTGTAGCTCAAGACCACCCCCCAGATACATCATACCTACATCACAGAAAGGGTGGTCTACAACCGAAATCTGAGTGCGTTGTTTAGTTCCTGTCTGGCAGGTTACATGTTAATGGTCACTTGATTGGATACCCTGGGGAGCCTGGCCAGTCTTTTGTAATGACAAATACTTACTTCCTGAGCCAGTCTGGGCTTCGGCCAGGAAAAAGCTATGGTCAGGCAAAGAATATTAGACACCGAGAGACAACAGGACTGCGCAAGGTGCCCCGACTATAAAATTGGAGAAATTGAGAGAGATATAGCCGCACCGGCAGCATATCTCTTCTTTCTCACATCTGGAAATGCAAGAAGGGCCTTTATACTCTCCAGAAGCTCGGCTCTTCCCTCACCGGCCCTGGATGGAGCCTTTAGAAAAGTCCCCTATGCTCAGAGACTTTGCACCTGTCCAATGGGAGATATAGGAAGCCCAGAACACTTGTTCTTTTATGAAGAGGCATTTTGGACTTCTGCCTGTCCAGTGCGCTTCCCTGTGCCAAAAAAACACTGCTTTCTCTCAGTGCAATCTTCTGGGGGAAAGCTTCGCCTGAGGCAGAAATAGCAGAGATGCAGCGGCCTTGCTGTCGTGTGGGAGGAAAGGGAGTGAAATAGTCCAGAGACAGAGTCTTCTATTCTAGGAGCTTTATTTACAAGCACAAAATTACACCGTCCGTACTTTCAGACATCTTTCTCCCAGCTCAAACACACTCCGACTCCTTGCTCAAACAGGCTCCGTCTGAAAACGAAAGCAGACTCACAGAACAAAGGAACTGTGACGTGACATCCTGACTTCCCGTAGAAGTCCCTGTTGGAAAACTACCCCCCTCGGGAGAGCCTGGCAACTTTCCCAGACTCCCGGGCTGTTTACCGGTTGATCTACTCTGGCTGTCCACGTCCCGGCAGTCCAGGCAGACCTTGATAGGTGACATTTCCCAGCGTGGAAAAAGCACACCCCCTTCTCCCCCTTCTCAGGGGAAAGAAGAATAGTCAGAAAGTCCTTCTACATTCTGTTTATTTCTGACATTGCAGCTCTACAAGAAACACATCCGATACCTTCAATCTCCTCCTAGTAAGTGGCAAAGACTTCCTTTACAAACGCAACAGGAAGGTCTCATATCACACAAAGAACACAGCTTTGAGTAGCCTGTGAACTTCCAGGAACATTCTTTCCCACAGCTAGTCACATCACATGATGTTTTCACCAAGCTGCCAGTCTGCAGCTGCGTTGCATCCATATCGTAACAGCCCCTCCCTCAGACACGAAGCACCGGAAGGTTAACTCTTTAACCACGAAACTCTACACCCCCTCTTGCTTCATGTCTGAGGGGAAACACATACCCACTCTTATCCCAAACCCAGACCTTCGCTGAACTCTCCATGGCTCTGGAAGGTTAGTGGTTTTGTGAAACCGTCAGCGAGGTTTTTGGCTGAGGGACAGTACTTCAGCGCAACCAATCCCTCATGAACACTCTGACACACATTCTGAAAGCGAATATCTAGGTGTTTGGTCCGGGCCTTGAATTGCCCCGATTCATTTAGTAGAAATATGAGAAGGACTTAAGTATAGATAAATTTTAAGATTTTTGATGGTAAAATAAGGTTAAAATAAATTAAGACAACTAAATGATAGAAAGTAGTGGAAGATGGAAAGGATTTGCTGATTTAATTATTAACTGGAATACAAAAATGGGAGGTGGGAGCAGGTCGAGGAAATAAGTCATTGAAAGATAAAGATATGGAAAATGGGTGTGTTTTTAAATGTTTTTGCTTTTTATTATTGTGTTGATGTATTGTCTTTTTTCTTTTTTTGATGTATTGTTTTTTAATTTTCTTTTTATTGTCTTTTTCCTTTTTTTTCTTCTGTAACTATAAAACCTTTAATAAATATTACTTTAAAAAAAATATGAATTGCCCCGATTCGGCCAATTTCAGGCACGGTTGGTTGTCCTCGAAAACCGTGATGGGCAAACTATTCACTCCACAGAGCTCCTGGACCAAACAAGCATAGATCTCTAACTCTCTGCACGCCTCAGAAAGTGCACTGATCTCAGCCTCAAGGGATGAAAACGCTATGAGGCTTTGCTTCCTGGACCTTCACCCAACTACTGAGTTCCCAAACTTCACCACTAGGCCGGACACGGACTTGCGATCCTGAAGATTAGCCCAATCCGAATCCACCCACGCAGTCAGCTTGACCACACCCTGAGCTGACAACTTTAGGCAGAGATCCTTCATATCCTGTAGATACCGCAGAACTCTCTTGATGCCATTCCAGGCCTGCACACTAGGACTTGAAGCCTCTCTGCTGAGCAGATTAATAGCAAACGCTATGTCTGGTCTGCTCCACTGGGACAGATACAGCAGACTACCTAGAGCTGACAGAAAGACTTCAGCATTTTCGAACACAGCACGTTCTACTGGCTGACTGTCCTTTACGTGGCCAGTCTCCATAGGAGTTCTGACACCTGCACAATCACTCATCCTGAACTTCTGAAGCAGTTGCTCAATTTTACCTTTCTGGCTGAGCAAAAAACTTCCATCTTGTGTTCTAGAAACATCCACACCCAAATAAGTACGAACAGCTCCAAGCTGCTTGAGCTAGAACCTTTTCCCAAGCTCCTTGGTGAACTTTTCTACCTGTTTACCAGTCTGTGGAAGGTATAAGAGATCGTCAACAAAGATTGGAAGAGCTTCCTTTGTCTCACCTGACCCTTTCAGGTACAGACAACTATCAGCAACACCTCTCCTGAAACCTAACTTCTCTAAGGCTTCATTCAAACACATATTCCAGTTTCTGGCAGATTGACGTAACCCATAGATGGATTTGTTCAACCGCCACACAATGCCTTGCCCACTGGCCTCAAAACCTGGAGGAGGAAGCGTGTACAACTCCTCCTGTAGATCTGAGTTCAGATAGGCTATATCCACATCAAAGTGGTTTACCTTCCAACCTCTCTGAGCTACAGTTAGGAGCATGCACAGAGTTTCACTTCGTGAGGTAGGTGAATACACTTCTGTGAAATGAATCCCCTTCCTCTGTGTGAAACCCCTGGCAACGAGTCTTGCTTTATACTGTGGTTCTCCAGCTTCTGTGGGTTTAAGGCGGTAAACCCATCTGCAACTCACAGCTTGTTTGCTAGGCAGCAACTCTGTGAGCGAGAACACACCAAGAGACTCCATTGACCTCATCTCCTTCTGCATCACCTCATGCCATTTACTGGAGAGGAAGGCTCACTTTGGTTCAGACTTGACTGTGGGTTGGTGTGGCTAGATGTGGTTCACATCTAGCCACACCAACCCACACACTAGTGGCCTCGAACCTGTCAGGTGGCCTGCCCTTGGTTGACCTCGCTGATCTCCTCAGCATGAACCCTGGCACCCCCTCTGACCCACTAGGGCCAGCAAGACCATCTTCAGTGTCAGAAACTTCCCCCTCTGACCTGCTGCACCTTTTGAAGCTGACAGCCAGTTCAGCAGGAGAGGAAGGCTCACTCTTTGGTTCAGACTTGACTGTGGTTTGAAGAGGTGTTGTTGGTTTCCCCCTCTGAGGGATCCTGAGCTGTCCCAGCTGTGGACTCTCCCCCTGTGGCAGACTCTGTTGCTCCGGGTATGCAAACCTCCAAGCCTTTGAGCCAGGCTCATACCCCACAAAGATCATTTTCTTAGACCTTGGCTCACCCTTCCTGCATAGAACCTTTGGAATGAGGACCCAGGCCTCACACCCAAACACCCGGAAGTAATGCACCTTGGGCTTCTTACCGTGCAGCAGGAAATAGGCGTTTTCCCTACCCTTGAACTGTACACTCTGTTCTGCGTAAAAACTGCAAATCTCCAGGCTTCAGCCCCAAAACGCTGGGGTAGCCCTGCATCAAACAAAATGGTCGACACCGATTCCTGCAAAGTCCTATTTCTCCTTTCCGCAACTCCATTCTGTTGTAGACTATAGGGCGTAGTCAACCTGTGGCTGATTTCCTTCTGTTGGAAGAAATTCTGCAAAGCAGACCCAGTGAACTCTGCCTCCCTGTCACTTTGAAAACTCCTCACCTCGGTGGAGGAGGTTACCTCTACTGCTGTGACCCAATCCTTGATTAACCCAGCAGCCTCTCCCTTGGTTTTTAAAGGAAAAACCCAAGCAGATCTCGAAAAATCATCAGTTAGGAGAAGAACGTACTTTCACACACACACCCCCGGGACTCAACAGACACGGGGCCACACAGATCTGCATGCACTAGTTCAAAGGGACTAGTGATCTTCCTGTCTGACTTGGCATAAGAGCATGTGACAACCTTTGATTGCTTGCAGGCTCGGCAATCCAGGAATTTGTCACAAGCCATAAATTTGCACCCTTCTGTTAGTTCAGGGGCCTTTTAAACATAATTCCAATTTGAGTGACAAAATCTGTGATGCCATAGATGTGCACAACCACTATGGGGTGCTACATTCACACATTGCACCCTTGCATCCTCAGTGGCATCCTCAGTAACAATGGGCATCTCAACAGTAAAAAGCCTGTCCTTGCATTCCACAATATACAGCTCCTTGCCTCCCTGGAAAAAGAGCACATGTTATTTGCAAAAGATACACAGAAGCCATCAGCAACTAGAGCAGATACACTTAACAGGCAATTTGCTATCTCTGGTACAACATAGGCCTGAACCTCATGATTGAGAAAGGAACACTAAAGCATTCCAGTCTTTGTCAGTGGCCGTCTACTCCCATCAGCTAGGGAAACAAAACGACGAGTTTTTACTTCCTTGCAGTTCTGAAGATAGCCAGCAGAGGGCACGAGGCAATGCGTGGCTCCAGTGTCAACAACGAGAGACAAAACAACTGGCTGTTGGTCTTCCTCAAGAGTTGCCATAGCAACACTGCCCTCTCTGCTCCCCCCCCCCCACTGGGGCCTTTGCAAGTGTCCCTCACGGTTGCCATAGAAGCAGCCAGGTGGAAAAAACGACAACTTGTCCTTGTTATCTCCACATCCTGTGCCATTAGAAGCTTTCCCATGTCTCTGCTGCTGAGAAGCTGAGCTTATCTGTCTCAGCTCCTTTTTCATCAGCGACCTCAGAACTGCCTTTTTCCGGCAGGAGATCCAGCTGGCAGCCGTCTCTTTGCACTCCCTTCTCATCACTTAGCAACCAAAACGTCTTCGCCACGTAGTAAGATCATTGATTGTAGGTGTTAAGATGGCGTCCGGCACACTTCCCTGCACCTTTCTGCTCGTGCTGATATAAAACGTGAGCCCTTTGATACTTTTAGCAGAGTTATTCGCAGCGGTAGGAAACGTTGCCTCGTGTGTGGGTAATAAATCAGACTGAACGCAGGCTTCTTGCTTATCTCTATCAGTCTTTAATTGCATAGAAAAACATCGTAAATTTTCCCCGGCGAGAGAGCAGACATCCTTCTTGCCTTTCAGCAAAAACGAAAGGACTTCACACAGAAAGAAAGATTCCCGTATGTGAACCAAACCACGCCTCAGAATGTGAGACGTCACACAGAACTGTTAACCCTGTAAGTTCTGATTCTCCTCACATTGATCCCCTACTGGTGAAGCTCCCCGACCTCCCACAAAAGCAAAAATTTGACCTTTTGCTGTTAGGATCAGATGACCTGGATGGTCGCCAGATTCTGTGTACAAATCTCTAGGCGCAGACCATCACCCAACTCAAAGTAGTCCGGCATGAAAAGCCCCAAACTCGGGTCCATGGTTGACTCTGAGTCAACTCCCTGGGATAGTTTATTGTTCTACATTGTTTCTAAATTTATTGCTGTACATTGTTTTAATTGTCTGTATTTGCACATCAGTTTCTAATGTTGTGAGTGTCCTCTATTTCAGAGGCTTCTACTCTGCAGCCTCCTATAGTTGTTTTAACTGCGAGTCTTTTAGTTCTTATGCTCTTACAGTTGTCTTAACTGCGTGTTTTTATTTGTTTTTAGTTCTTATCTGTTTTAATTATCAGTTTTTATCCATCCACTATCCATGTTTAATCTTGTATTTTATTCAGATGTTTCATCCTATACTTGTTTCTTTGTCCTTATTTGCTCTAACAATTATCGGATTAAAAAAAACCCCTAACGGCTATTTTATTTATATGTTTTGTTTTGTTTATCCTGGTCTGTGACCGTAATAAAGTTCATTCATTCATTCATTCAGCATATACCGGTATTTTGTAGAATCGTAGAACTGTAGAAGGGGCCACAAAGATCATGGAGTCCAACCCCTTGCAGCCCAAGAATATTTTGCCCAACATGGGTCACCTGCTCTACCGACTGAGCTATCCCCATCTCTCTGCTGATATGTCATGAGGTTGAAAAGAAAAGAAAGTATCGCCCAGCTAAATCTTCAGAAGGTGAGCTGTTGTGCTGATCATAGTGGAAATTTGCTTAGCTATTTCCCCGGTCGGACTTTCAAGATGAGACATGAATCCGAATCTCCTAAGGCAAAGTTCACTGAAAACCCTGCCCACAAGCAGTGGGAGAGTCCTCTAAACTTGACAGGGGTTGAAAGACGCTAGAAGTGCTTTTTGGTTTAAAAGTAGAGAGCAAGGGGAAGGAATCCCCGAGGCAGAACAGAGCAAGACTATGACTTCCCCTTATCAGGACACTGGATGTCTGTTGGTGCAGCTTAGAATAGCATTCCCTTTCTCCCTGCTGCAAGATGATGCAATCAGAGAACAGGGCCCAAATGAATTTCAATAGGGGCCAATGCCAGGTTCTGCACTTAGGCAGGAAGAAACAGATGCACGAATATAAGATGGGGGACACCTGGCTTGCAAGCAGTACGTGTGAAAAGGATGCAGTGGTCTTGGTGGACCACAAGCTCAGCATGAGTCCACAGTGTGACGCAGCAGCAAAAAAAGCCAATGCTATTCTAGGCTACATCAACATAAGTATAGTGTCCAGATCAAGGGAAGCAATTTGTTGTTGTTTAGTCGTTTAGTTGTGTCCGCCTCTTCGTGACACCCCTGGAGCACGCCAGGCCCTCCTGTCTTCCACTGCTCAGAAGCCTGACAAAGGGGACAGGCGGTGGGCAGGTGTGGAGGCCTCTCTGTTCCTGAATGGGGTAACTGTGCCCCTGAAGGACCAGGTGCGCCGCCTGGGAGTTATTCTGGACTCACAGCTGTCCATGGAGGGGCAGGTCAATTCTGTGTCCAGGGCAGCTGTCTCCCAGCTCCATCTGATACGCAGGCTGAGACCCTACCTGCCCGCTGTCTGTCTTGCCAGAGTGGTGCATGCTCTGGTTATCTCCCGCTTGGACTACTGCAATGCGCTCTATGTGGGGCTGCCTTTGAAGGTGACCCGGAAACTACAACTAATCGAGAATGCGGCAGCTAGACTGGTGACTGGGAGCGGCCGCCGAGACCATATAACACCAGTCTTGAAAGAGCTACATTGGCTCCCAGGACGTTTCCGAGCACAATTCAAAGTGTTGGTGCTGACCTTTAAAGCCCTAAACAGACTCGGTCCAGTATATCTGAAGGAGCGTCTCCACCCCCATCGTTCTACTTGGACACTGAGGTCCAGCTCCAACGGCCTTCTGGCAGTTCCCTCACTTCGAGAAGCCAAGTTACAGGGAACCAGGCAGAGGACCTTCTCGGTAGTGGCACCCGGCCTGTGGAATGCCCTCCCACCAGATGTCAAAGAGAAAAACAACTACCAGACTTTTAAAGGACATCTGAAGGCAGCCCTGTTTAGGGAAGCTTTTAATGTTTGAGTATTAGAGTATTTCAATATTTGGTTGGAAGCCGCCCAGAGTGGCTGGGGAAACCCAGCCAGATGGGTGGGGTATAAATAATAAATTATTATTATTATTATTATTATTATTATTATTATTTAAAGTAGTTAGAATGTTCTAAGTCTCGCACTTCACCCACAGCCAGTCGGCACACAACGCACCCCAAGATGCCACGCCCCTCTTATGTCATGGACTGGCTGGATGCAGACGGGTCTTGGGGACCCCCCAGGGGAAGAAGGCTCAGAGCCCAGGGATTGGGGGTGGGACAACCATGAGTGGTCAGAGGGAGAAGAGGGAGCAGACTGGGAAGAGGAGGTGTCAGAAGCGGAAGAAGCAACAGGGCTTAGTGAGCGAGGAGAGTCTGTGGCAGAGAGAAGTCCAGAATTAGAGGCAGAAGTGGAGGGTGGAGAGGAGGGGGGGCCAAGAGGCAGAGATGAGGCAGGCTGCTGAAGCATCCAGGGGTCTCTCCCTCCTACTGTGACCCGTTCCCCTCCCCTGACCAGAAGCGTTATGAAGAGGGCGAAGCAGAAACAGATGCGTTGATGGAGACTGCTTGCGAAGGACCCAGTGGGGAGGAGGCTTAGGCACATAGCTGTCAGCTTTTCCATTTTCTTGCAAGGAATTCTATTTGGAATAAGGGAATTTTCCTTAAAAAGGGGAAACGTTGACAGCTATGCTTAGGCAACTATGGGAAGGTGAGGACCTTCAGTCCTCAGAACCTCCTCCTTGGGGCAAGACCTACTGTGGATGCTCGGGTTGAGAACGTGATCCATGCGGGATGCACCTTCACAACCCGCAGCGTTCACAACCCTCGACTGCAGGTCTGTGCATGCGCAAGTTGCGATTCACCTCTTCTGCGCATGCGCAAAGCACTATTTAGCGCTTCTGCACATGCGCGACCGCCAAAACCCAGAATTAACCCATTCCAGTACTTCCGGGTTTCAGCGGTCCGTAACCTGAAAAAGCGCAACCTGAAGCGGCTGTAACCCGAGGTAGGACTGTATTGGGAAGATGTGCTCCCTAGGCCTGGCCTTCTGAGCCGTTTGCTTATTGGAATAAAGAGATAACATCACGGGCACTGTGACTTATTCCTGACCTGCTCCAGGCACCCACCCTGACATCTCCTTTCCCCTCCCTGCACTCCCACCGCACGTAGCCAAGATTGCAGGCACAACGTAGGTGAAGTGGTTTGAATGTCAGCCGTGTCACACCCCACCCTTGGCCAGAACACAACACCCACATGACATTTCCCCCTCTCCGCATTCGGGCCTTGACTTGCATCTCACACGCACCAAGGCCTTCAGCTTGAAAAGCTGGAACGATGCACTAATTCAGTTAGACAATGATGGCCTGATTCTGGCAACAAAGCACCCAGAGTGCTGCCAACTTAGTTAAAAGGTATTCATCAGATTCATCAGAAAAAACAGCAACATCCGCATCTGAAACGGCAAGGCAAATTCCACTTGGCTATCACGATCTCTGCCCATCACAACATCTAACTGTCGCATCTGGCGATGGGCACAAGGGAGGCGGGCAGGGGCCCAGCTAGGAGCCACGCCAATGGTGTCACCCCAGCAGAAGACGGGCACTGGGTGGGTCTGCCCAAAACTTCTCTTTTCCTAACTTTATTATTCGTATTTAAACTCTCACAAATTATGAAGGATTCCTGAACCAAAACAGGCCACTACCTGGGACCGCCACTTCAGCCCTGACTTCCTCATGATGATGATGATGATGATGATGGGGGGAAATCTATCATTGTTTCCCTTCCCTTGCCCGCCCATCATTATCATCACTATTTTTCACTTCTTACTCACCTTACTGTTATTGCTATTTCTTGTGTTATTTTTCTTTTCTTTTTTGCTTTTTTGTTTGTTTTTTGTTTTTAAAGGAAAGTACACACAGAGAGACTCTTAATGGCCCTACTCTTTTCACCCCATCCCCCTCCTTCTTCTCTTTTTCTTTTTTCTCCTCCCCACAAAACAAAGAAATAAACATTACATACCTATATACATATATACCTATATACATATATCACTTCATCCACTTTCAATAGTGAATCCCCCCTTTTATTTTATTTTCCTTTCATTTTGGTGGTCTTTTACCTCACACTATAACTTGAATCCCCATGGGACGCGGGTGGCTCTGTGGTGTAAACCAAAGAGCCTAGCACTTGCCGATCAGATGGTCGACGGTTCGAATCCCCACGACGGGGTGAGCTCCCATTGCTCGGTCCCTGTTCCTGCCAACCTAGCAGTTTGAAAGCATGTCAAAGTGCAAGTAGATAAATAGGTACCGCTCCGGCAGGAAGCTAAATGGCGTTTCCATGTGCTGCTCTGGTTCGCCAGAAGCGGCTTAGTCATGCTGGCCACATGACCCGGAAGCTGTACGCCGGCTCCCTCGGCCAATAAAGTGAGATGAGCGCCACAACCAGTGTCGGCCACGACTGGACCTAATGGTCAGGGGTCTCTTTACCTTTTCATAACTTGAATCACCACCACAATTTTTTTATCATTATTATTACTACTTTTTTCCCGATTAAAAAATCTATTTTTTAATTTCTATACTTTTTATTTTATTGTTTATTTTATTTATCTTGTTTTCTGTTTGTTTGTTAAATATGACATCCAACCGCCACAAATACAGAGCAAGTATTTGCAAATACATCCACGCCAAAAGTAAACGAAGAGAATTTACGACTCCTTAAGGTACCTATATAAGAAGAGCAAGCAAAAGATACCATCACCAACCTTTGAAAAAGGATGGATTTATGGCTCCATGTTTTAAACTCTGCAACAACAACACCACAATTATGCCACAGGGATAAACGACTCACTGCAACTGAAATGCCTTCTGGCTAAATGGTCAGTCGTCAGCCTAACAGCCATTCTAAACCCAAATAACAATCCATCTATAATGCATTCTTACGAATTTCAGAATTAAATCAGAAGAGTTTTACATCTATTCTTGCTAAAAGGTACAAAAATTCCAATATCCATACACCAAGACCAAAAAATAAAAATCCATCAACTTCAAACAGATCTTTTTAAAAATAAAAACGAAAACAGCAGATTGCCTAGAAATGAGTAAAAACAAACCAATTCAGCAAGCCAGCCATTTGTCTTGCTTTGAAACTGGAGAAAGCTTTTCCCTGAGTACAGTGAAGTTTGCTCAGAAAGGCCATTCAAGAACTGAAACATGGATTGGGCTTCTTTGTAAAGTCCTGAAGTCTTAAATCTATCCATCCAGTCCAGGGTGGCCCATCAAGGTACATAATACATTTTATTTTTTAAGTGTCCGAACCCAAAGAGTACTCATTAATGGTTTCTCGTCATCCTGGAAAAAGTGACAAGCTGCAGGGTTCTGTCCTGGGCCCGTTGTTGTTTAAACGTCTTTATAAATGACTTGGATGAAGGAATTGAGGAGATGCTCATCCAGTTTGCAGATGACACCAAACTGAGAGGGGTAGCTAATGCTGCAGAAGACAGAATTCAATATTGCCTTAACCGATTGGAGAACTGGGTGCAAGCTAACACAATGCATTTCAACAGGCAGAAATGTCAGGTTCTGCACTTAGGCAGGAAGAACCAGATGCACAAAGATAGGATGGGGGACCCCTGACTTACTAGCAGTACATGTGAAAAGGATCTAGGGGTCTTGGTGGACTACAAGCTGAACATGAGTCAACAGTGTGATGCAGCAGGAGAAAAAGCTAATGCTATTCTAGGCTGCACCAACAGAAGTCTAGAGTCCAGATCATGGGAAGAAGTCATAGTTCCGCTCTGTTCTGCCTTGGTCAGACCACACCTGGAATACTGTGTCCAATTCTGGGCACCACAATTTAAGAAGGATGTTGACAAGCTGGAAGGTGTGCAGAGGAGCCGAACCAAGACAATCACTGGTCTGGAAATCAAGCCTGATGAGGAACGGTTGAAGGAGCTGGGTATGTTTAGTTTGAAAAAGAGGAGACGGAGAGGAGATATGATGGCCATCTTCAAATATCTTAAAGGCTGTTCACATGGAAGATGGAGGAAGCTTGTTTTCTCCTGCTCCAGGATAAAACTTTCTCGAGAAAAACTTTCTGACAGTAAGAGCTGTTTGACAGTGGAACAGACTCCCTCTGTGGTGGACTCTCCTTTGTTGGCAATTTTTAAGTGGAGGACAAATGGTCATCTGTCATGGTTGCCTAAACTGAGGTTCTTGCATGGATTAGACGACCCTTGGACCACATCCAACTCTACCATTCCATGGTTCTGCTGGACCAATGGCTACCAGGCACAACATTTATGCTTTGTCTCCACAGTTAGAGGCAGCAATGTTTCAGAGACCAGGGGCTGGAAAACACAGCAGGGGAGGGTATTGCTCTTCTGCCCAGATCCTGGTTGGACACTCTGAGAAGAGGATGCTGGACCATTGGCTAGATCCAGCAGGTGCCTCTTGTGTTATTTTTGATTGATTGTCACGGGGAAATTATCTGGAGCAGGAGCCAGCTGGACCCACACACTCAAATCCGCTTGGCTTCTGTCCCAGCCCAACCCAGGAGAGGAGGGGGGAGGGAGGAGGGGAGGATATATGGCTGCCGATCTGAGCCTTGAGCACCATTCAGAGCTGCCTTCCAGCGTGAGGTCCACCAGGTTCTGCTTCTTCTTCGCAATGGGTCCCTCGCTCATCCTCTGGGCTCTGCTGCCATCCATACTATGTAAGTTTGGGGATTGCTTGGAGGGGCAAAGACTCAGGAAGGCATGGAGTCGGGGAGTCAGTTTAGGGTATTTATGCCCTGCCTTCTTCACGGACGGGATTCTGGGTAGACACCCCTGCCCTGAGCTGCTGCTGTGCAGCTGGCTCCAGCTGGTGGACCTCAGGGCTCTAGCAAAAACCAAACTAGCCCCTGAAAATCTCAACCCATCTCTGAGCAAAGGAAGGTGGAGGGTGCTGCAGTTGGTGGTGGAAGGACCTCTGAAGGAAGCTTTTAATGATTGATGTTTTAATGTATTTTTAATCTCCTGTTGGAAGGCACCCAGAGTGGCTGGGGAAACCCAGCCAGATGGGCGGGGTATAAGTAATAAATGATTATGATTATGATTGTGATTTGATGCTGATGGTCATAGAATCATAGAATCATAGAGTTGGAAGAGTCCACAAGGGCCATCGAGTCCAACCCCCTGCCAAGCATGGGAGTGAAGACATCAGCACCAAGCAGTTGGGCACCATCATGAGGGTGCTGGGCTAGGTGCCCATTGAAGAGGAGCTGGATGCCATCATAGAGGTGTGGAGCATATGGGCATGGCCAGGATTTCGGGGGGGCAGGACTGTTGTTAGGGGGGCAGAACCAAGCTAACTGTGACTTGTTTGGTCAGTTTGCTGAGTATTTTTATTTATTTACTTGATTTGTGGCTACGCCCCTGTGGAGGAGGAAGGGAGGCGTGGGCAGAGGGCTGGAGAGCGCGACCCTCACCCTGGACTGGATTCCTCCTTGCAGGCAATGGAGCCAACGGCTTTGCAGGACGCTTGCAGCAGGGGATACGGCGGCAGATTCGACAAGCCAATGAGGAGGCGAAGGTGGAGCAAGCTGGCTCTGTAAAGGACAGGTGAGGCTAGGACACGTCCACCACATATGGAGGAAATTCCCCTCCTTCTCCTTACACTTCCAGCAATTTTTATCGTGTGGGGCTGGACTATCTTTTGAAGAAAACCACCACCACCCCACCGACTCTCCCCCCCCCCCTTCTCCACAGCACCGGACGAGCCTGGTGGCTGCTTACCTGTGCCTTGTGAGTGGCAGGGGCGGGCGGCGGTGGCGGTGGAGGGACAATGAGTGGAGCAAAGGGGTTGGCTCCGGAAAAGGGCTCCGTAAAATGGCACTCAGCCATCTGCGGCTCAACAAAGCCCAGCCCCCTTCCTCCTCTAGGCAGGGCAGGGAGAAGCCAGGAGGAGGGAGGGAGGAGCCACCGCTGTGGCAGTGTGGATGGGGGGAAATGACGAAGCCCGAATGATCAGAATCCCCACGCCGATCACCACAGCGTTTCCCAGGCCTTAGCTTGCCGACCCACGTTCTATGCCGATAGCCTTGACAGGACCCTCTTTGCAAGCTTCTTAGGACAGCTGAGCTCGGTCTGGGGCTCTCGAGCAGGGCGTGTTAGACCTAGAGAGTTCACAAACCAGAAAGCGGGGGTCGTCTTTTGCAGTCCCTTCCTGCAATGATACAAAGCAGAACTTTTGCTTTCCCAAGCATCTGCCTCGCCTGGGCTGGTTCACTCCAGCGGAGATCTCTCTGTGGGCCAGATTGTCAGCGAGTGTGAGCGCGCGCATGCATGATTTCCGGTTTCTGCGCATGCATAGGCACGATTTTCGGCACCGCAGCAGCGAGTCCCCACACCATGCTGCGCTGGTTTATTGCAGTGCGCGGGGACTCGCTGAACAAGCAGCTCTGTTTGGGGGTGGCTCGGGGGCCAGTTAAACGACCCCCGTGGACCACAGGTTGCTGACCCCTTCCTTAGATCCGAGATTCCCCCTCCCATCCACTCCCCACACATCAGCCCATCTCAGAGGCGGCCCTCCTACCCAGAGCCCCAAACAGAGGATGATCTGTTGATGCCCCGCAAGCCGCCTTTGTTGTTGCTGCTGAGTCGTGTCTGACTCTTCGTCACCCGCTGGACCAGAGCACGCCAGGCCCTCCTGTCTTCCACTGCCTTCCACTCCCTTCTCCTTGTGCCCTCCATCTTTCCCAACATCAGGGTCTTTTCCAGGGAGTCTTCTCTTCTCCGGAGGTGGCCAAAGTCTTGGAGCCTCAGCTTCAGGATCTGTCCTTCCAGTGAGCACTCAGGGCAGATTTCCTTCAGAATGGAGAGGTTTGATCTTCTTGCAGTCCATGCAACTCTCAAGAGGCTGTGCCTGCAGCCGTGGGAAGCGGCAGCGGTGGGGGCAGTGGCAAAGTGGGAGGGGTGGGAGGGACGGAGAGGGTGGGAAGGTGGGCAAGCAGCTGGGGTGGGCATGGTGCCTAGGGGCACCTAATTTTTCTTGGAAAAAACCACAGCTGCTCCCAGTGGGGTGACCTGGCTTTGATCAGGCGACAGTGATGGGTTTAAGTTGGGAGGAGCTGAGTGCTGCCCACCTCAACACTTTCCTCCCCCCACTCCGAAACAGGGCTCTTGGTGCCCAACTGGATTGGCTTGAGCGTATTTCAGAGATCTTACGAAGACTTACTCATGCAATGACTGACAGAAATGACTTTGGCCTTATGGACTTTGACGGTGAGTGGCTCAGCCCTGCCTCGCCTTCTTGGGGGTCGGAGGGGGGTGCGCGAAGGCAGCTCTGTGTCCCTCCCACCACCAGCCCCTCAAAGCCCAGCAGGCTCCCTGCGCACTGAACGCAGAGCCCAAGACTTGTCGGCTCCTCACTCTCAGTTGTCACCTGAGTGCAGTTTGCCTCCCAGCCCTGCTCCCGGGCAACTTGAACCCCGTTAAACTATGGAACTCACTCCAGCAAGAGGCAGAGGTGGCCACCAACCAAGACAGCTTGAACATGATAAAATCAGGGAGGAAAAGAAGGCTTTCAACCGCAGGCAGCTGCAATGGCTGTTCTCTGCCTGTTCTAATGGAGGCAGCCCTGCTTCTCAATACCACTTGCTATGAGCCAAAGGAGGTGGGGAGAGTTGTTTTCATGCTCGGATCAGGGCCTTGCAGGTTTCCCTTTGGAGCAGCTGGTTGGGAGCAAGAAGTTGGAGCAGAGAGGTTGATAGCTTGATCATAGCTGTCCACTTTTCCCTTTTCTTGCGAGGAATCCTATTCGGAATAAGGGAATTTCCCTTAAAAAAGGGAAACATTGACAGCTATGAGCTTGATCCAGCAGGCTCTCCTTATGTTCAACATCCTAGGAATCCCAGCTTCCCTCATGCATGCACAATTTTATTTGTATGACACCTTTCCACAGTTCAAACTACGCTCAAGGCAGCTTACAACATGGAAAAAACTACATGGCAGCAACATAGCAAAATTACCCACAAACAATCAATGAAACATCCAAAAATGCACCCCCAAAGGGAACAATTCCCACAATTCTGCAGGGGAGAAGGAGCGGGAGGCCAAGACTAGTTACGAGGCTGGAGAGGGGAACCCTAACTCTTGGTCTGATGTCTTGCCTATAGAGTCCTTGCAGCCGGAGAAACGCCAGGTTGAGGAAGACTCCTTCGATGACGACGATGGGGAATTCGTTTGGGTACAGTTGCTGCGCGACTTTGGTGACATTCAAACCCTCCCTCAGCGCCTGCTGCCAACCTCTGCCTCGCTTCTCCACGTCTTGCCTTACCAGGATGAGAATTACTCCTTCAATGAGGGCACCTCTAAGGAATCTGAGGACTCCAATGAGGACTCCTAGAATTCGATCCGGAACAGTAGCTTCGGGCGGCCACTGCCAGCAACCAAACCTGCCCTCTCCCGCCTCTGCTCCCGCTGCCAACCTTTGCCTCGCCTCTCCGCGCCCCCCCTCGCCTCGACGGCCCCAAATATGTGAAGTTTTCTTTTAAAAGTAAATAGAAGGCACAAATTGCAGAAAAATAAAAGCAGCAAAACGCATAATGGAAGCCCAGTTTCGTGATTTGCTAAGAGTTTTGCGTATCTGAATTTGATATGTAAGAAAGGAAATCTCTCCAAACAGCATAGAAATGAGTTGAGAAATGATAGCTCTCCTAGAGAGCGGAGAGACCTTGCGCTGCCAAACCCAGTTCTGGAAAAGTGGGCCCTGCAGGGTTCAAGGTGCCTCCTCTTGCCCACAGCCCAGATCACTGCAAAGCAGGCAGAAGGGAAACTCACTCCTCCAGAGCCCCGAGGGGCCAAGGGCTCCGCTCTGCTCGGCTTTGCTCAGTGAATCAGGGCCTTTGTCAAGAGTGGTGATGACACAGAAGCCACAGACACCTCACTAGTCCTTCTTGGCCCCAAAGGTGCTCCTTAGGAGGAAAGGGAGGAGCTGGAAAGGGGATTTCCCCAGAGCCACCTCAGAGCAAGCAGGCGGAGGCTTCTTCCCCAAGTCAACAGCGGAGGGATTAAGATGCTGTTGGCCCTGAGCTCAAGGGGGAGGGGGTCCCCAGTTGCATATTCCTGCATTGCAAGGGGGGTTGGACTTGATGACCCCCAGGGTCTCTTCCAACTCTACACTTCTGTTATTCTATGACCCTCTTTCACCTCCGTTATGCCCTAGGCAGGAGCTCTGGGCCGTGAGGAAAGAAGGCAGCAGGGAAGGCAGCCCCCACAGGCCTCGGTCGCTGGACCCTGGGACTTTGCCCAGGCCAGGCCACGGTGGCTGCGTCCTCCTTCAACGGACGGGGGTTGTAGGGCTCGTGTCCCACAAGGGATGGAGGAGCAATGGAGGAATCTAGAGGGGCCTTTGAAACACCTCCCCCTTGCAGCTTCTCTCCCAGATAAGCCCACTTCTGGTCTTCAGAGGGGGGGCAAGGTTGGGGGTCAAGGCATGGGGCGCTGTACAAACATATGCTTAAGAGAGGCATTGTCCTTGCCACATCTCCAACACTCAGCTCGGGGAAAGCCACATAGCTGTAATAAACGAAAAATCTGCCCTTATTCCTTTCTGGGGGGACACAAGAGCCCTCATAGAATCCTTTGTAGGTTCTCCATTGGTCAGAGGAAAAACAGAGGCCAAGCAGAGAATACTGAGAAGCAAAGCAGCTCGTAAGCCTGATCTTTATTGATCTGTTGCAACAGGGTGCTCTCCTCACATGCAGGAGAGGAGGAGGACTCAGAACAAAGGTGTCCCCATCCTTATATAGACATTTTAAATTGCCCACCTTGGAGTCAAAGACCACCCCCAGAAACATCATACCTACATCACAGAAAGGGTGGTCTACAACAGAAATCTGAGTGCATTGTTTACCTCTTATCTGGCAGGTTACTTGTTAATGTTCACTTGATTGGATACCCTGGGGAGCCTGGCCAGTCTTTTGTAATAAGTACTTAGTCCCTGAGCCAGATCACAGGCTCACCTTATTCATACACAGACATACCCTTAAGACAGGATTTTTGAAGGAAAAGACAATGGGGAGGCTCCTCCATTTGACCTTGCAGAGAAAACACCTGGTCAGCCTGGGAGTCAAAATGGCTCCATGGCTGCTCTCCTGTGCAGCTTCAGACATGTGGCCTATATATCTATGTACATGTTTGCTCGGTACATTTATGAACCTTTATTATATACATAAGACCTTAATTTATTTATTTCATAGCCAGGCAGACATTTCTCCAGATTACACAAGGACCTTTGTGAAGGGAAAGCTGGAGAGTCCTGTGCCGCCCTAAAGACGACAATAGTTATTATGGCAGGAATAGTTGCGGTCAAAAGCCAGTTGCCTAGCCTCTGGAAACAGACAAAATAGTTGGTTGGGTAGGAAAAACCTCACTGGGTAAACTGGTGTCTCCCTGATGGGTCATGGAATCATGGAACTGTGCTGTTGGAAGGGACCACAAGGATCATCTAGTCCAATGCAGGAATCTTCTGACCAACGTGGGGTTCAAACCCACAACCCTGAGATTATGAGCCTCACGCTCTGCCGGCTGAGCTATTCCAGGGATCCTGAAATTACTCAAGTGCTTTTAGCAAACAAGTGGTGTCTTCAGTGCGGTTCCCCCCTAATCTCTGGGACAGAGGGTGCTGTTCAGAAGAGCCGTGCTGGGTGCCTCCCCCAGCCCTGAAGGCTGACCTTCCCGTTGACTCCAGCAAATGCCACACAACTTGCGTCATGCAAGGGAATGTGAGGTCCATGGTCACAGCCCCAGGGCCCTGGGTCAAATGCTGTTGCTGCTGCTGAGAAATAGCTCCCAGTGGCTTGTGGATGACCCACTCTTGGCCTGTGAGGCCCCCAGGGGAAAGAGCTGGCTGGTAGCAACTCTGGCGCAAGAGGAAGTTTGCCGCAAGCGGAGAGGTGGTTGGGATTCTGTCAGGTGAAGGAAACATTTGACACCAGAGGTGATTTTCCAAACAGTTCCTGGCAAGAGGAGTGGAACACGGCTCCCTGGCAAACTCTCCTTCTCGGAAGGTTTCCAAGGACAGGTTGGATGGCCATCTGCCAGGGATGCTTTAGCTGCAATTCCTGCCCTTTAGGGGGGTGGACTAGATGTCCCCTGGGGTCTCCTCCAACTCCTCAACTCTAAGATTCTATGAGCACTGATGAGCCAAAAGAAAGAGAGGCTGTGTGTCACCCAGGAACCTGTAATCTTTTCCATGAATTTGTCTTCCAAAGCCGTCTAGGGATGGTCCCTGTTCCCTGTAGCAGTGAGTTCCATAGTTTAACTCTGTGCTGCCTGAAGAAGTGAGCGAGGAAGGATGGAGCCTGCTCCTTGTGCCCTGCTGGGGGCTGATCTTCCCCCAGACAGGCAGTGGCCATGGGGAGTGTTTGGGGTGGGGGTCAGGGAGAGAAGGCAAGGAGGACACCTTGCTGGCAGGACAGTAGCTGCCCCACCCCACCCCATCTCCAGAGAATCCGAGGGGGCCTCCTGCTCAAGCCTTTTTCAAGCAGGCAGGATTCCGCCGTTCCACTTCAGAGAGAAATTATACTTTTTTTAGAAACACACGTCTTTGAAAGCATGCTTTGACTTGCAATGTTTATTTTGAAGAGAGAGAAAATATCCACCTGGAACTTGCTCCATGTCGGAGCCCCACGTCAGCTTCCTACGAAATGGACGCACACAAACAAACAAAATTTTGCTTACTGGTTCCTGGAAATTACCCTAAGTGTCACTGGGGAAAAAACCATCTGGACCAGGAGCCAGCAGCCGTGACTGGCTGTGATCCACCCAGCTTCTGTCCCAGCCCAACCCAGGGGAGGGAGGGAGGGAGGAGGGAAGGAAAACTATATCTGGCTGCTGATCATAGCCCTGAGCACCATTCAGAGCTGCCTCCCAGCAGGAGCACCATGAAGTCCACCAGGTTCTCCTTCTTCTCTGTGATGGGTCCCGTCCTCATCCTCTGGGCTCAGCTGCCGTCGGTGCCCGCCCCATGTGAGTTTGGGTATTACTTGGAGGGGTGAAGAATTGGGGAGGTTTGGGAGTTGGGGAGCATGCTTGGTGAGCTGTGATTCCTACATCGCAGGGGGTGGGGCCCGGTGTCCCTTGGGGCTCCTTGTCTGAGGGGCATGGCCTTAACTGGTGATAGCATGCCAGGGTGGTGTGGAGCCCACCTGCCAGGGCTAAGCCTAGCCTGAATTTGAGGGATTCCACCTCCCTCCCCAGTCACAGCCCCAAGGAGCCTGGACATGGTGACTCTCGCGATCCACAGCACCCTCACATGCTCAGAGAACCTCCCACACACCCAGTTGAGACGCACAGGCCCAGAAGTTTTGCTGGGACTCTGCAGGTTGTGTGGACAAGCCCTGAATTTGAAGATCTGCCTGCCTGAATGTTTCAGGTTGGTCAGTGATGGGCAGCAGCTGGTCAGTGAGCTGCCTCCCTTGGTCCAAGCAAGCAACAAGGCTCTTCATTTACACCGTAGAAATTCACTTCTGCGCATTGACCATAAGAAACTGTGTGGTGGGATTTGGGCAGGGTGGGGTTCAAATTCGGGAGCTTCAAAGGGGAAATTTGATTGCAGTCCTCAAATGAAGAAGCCCAACCCCAAATTCTGGTCAGAGTGGAGGAGAATCTGGCTCAGGAGAGAGATGAGGCAGATATATGGCTGACTAGACAGGCAATGGCAAAAGTTTATGATGTCCTTTCTCTCTTTAAATAAGGGTGGGGACAACAAAGGCTCTTTCGCCACCTTCACCCTCTAAGCTGCTGAAAGGAAGGGCTTGTCCACAATTCCGAAAGTCATGCCTAGAAAGCTCAGCTCTTTAGCACTGAATCAAAACAAATGGCAACCCATGAGAAACCCCATTGCCATTCATCCTGATTCAGTGCTAAACCACAGGTTTTCCTAGGGGAACGGTGGGGCAAGCAGAGGTGAGCCCCAAGAGAGGTTTGGGGGCTCATCCAGAAGTGGGGTTTTGTGTAGGAGGGCTGTAGGCAGATTCTTGGACTCTGCATTTAACAAGAATCATAGAACTGTTGGACTGGGCCCTCCAGGGTCCGTTAGTCCATCTCCCTGCATTGGAGAAATTACATTTAAAGCATCTATAACAGGCGGCCATCCAACCTCTGCTTTGAAACCCTCCACAGCTCTTACCGCTAGAAAGTTCTTCCCTAAGGGTGCCACCCAGCCGTTGCTGTGCTTCTGGCTTCCGTTGGTGGACCTTGAGGCTCTAGCAAAAACAAAGCAACCTGAGGTTTTCCCATGCCAGATAGAGCCCATCTCTGAGCAGAGGAAGGTGGAGGTGCTGGAGATGATGGTGGGACCTCCTGGCAAGCTCTGAAGGGTGTCAGCATCCTGGAAGAGAGAAGCCGACTCCAGCCCGCTCTGACTTCCAAAGCAGCCTGTGCCTGAGTGTCTGCAAGTTGGGTCTTGTGGGGGAAAGGGAAGGTTCAGCAAGCCAAGCAATGAATCACCCGGCCTTTGATACTCTAAAGGGAGTGGGGCTTGGGTTAGGGGGTGGTTAGGTGTTGAAATCCTATGCGTCTCCCAAGGTTCAGATGTAACAGATGATGTCAGCCTCCTTGGAGCAAAAGACAAATGACTCATGGATGCCTGGAGCCTGCCCTTTCAGAAGGGTGATGATGGTGCCTAGAAAAACTTCCGGCGGGCAGGGAGACTTCCATACTGGGGCAACACATTCTGAAATAGTGTTGTGTATCCGCCACCTGAATCAGCTCTGGGTGGCGGGAGGTGTCTACTTTTGCATTCTTACAACTGGTTCTCCTGCATTCCTGTGGGCTCTGTGGAGTGTGTGGAAAATCCTTGCTTGTCTAATGGTGCCAGGAGGCCGCCCTCCAGGTTGGCCCAGACACGTCAAGTTTCCTATTGTTCTCACCTGTGGCCCCCTCCCGTTTTTCCATGCCTCTGGGGCCAAAAACAACGAGCTTCTCTCTCTCTCTCTCTCTCTCTCTCTCTCTCATTAGTCAGACAGCCTGATCATGCAATGCCCCACCTTAAAGCCTTCTCCTGATTTCCTGCCCTGTCCCAGACCTACTCCCAACTCCTCTCTCTTCCCTTCAGAGTCCTCCTCCCTCTCTGGGTCTCTCTGTTCTTCTCTCCTGAGAGATCCAGTCAGGGGTGTAGGAAGGGGGGGCGGTGGGGGTGGACTGCCCCGGGTGCCCTCACTGAGGGGATGACATTCAGCACGCCATCCGCCCATGACTCCCAAACCTACCCCAACCCCTCCAGGGTAAGGGGCAGAGCTACGCCGTTTTGCTGGTGGCATTCCCCGCTTCCCCCTTTGCTTTGACTGCTTGGGGGAGGCTTGGGGGTCGTGGGCGGGTGGTACTGACTGTCCTCTATGGGCAGCTTGCTCCGCTGTTGGCTGCAGGGCGTGAGCGCTGCTCCGGACCCTGAGTGGCTATCCCTCCCCTGGGAGGGCACCCTCCGTACCACACACCTACCACACGCCCCTCGGGAACTCACCCGCCCTGGGCAGCATGGGCATATGCTCTGCCGCTGTTGCCAGTCACCTCCAGTTCCTTCATCATTGGATTCCTGAAGGTCTCTCCCTGGAGATATGGCAGGGAAGAGCAATGGACTTTGAGTGTCTCTTAGCAACAGAGGAAGCGGAAACAGAGGAGTCAGCCACTGGTCCATATTGCTCAATATTGTCTCCACTGATGGGCAGTGGCTTTCCACGTTTTCAGGCAAGGGAATTATTCCTAACCCTACCCAGAGATGCCATTGGAGGCTGGACCAGGGCTTTCTTCGCCCTGGCTAGATTTCTTGTCTTCCTTGTAAGCTGCTTGGAGGCTGTGCTGCAGTCGAGCACTGTACAAATTCTGTTGACTTAAGAGAGATCAATAATACAGTTTCAGACGTGTGCAGCACCTTTCCAAAGGACTCTGACCGGTGTGGCGACCCCAAACCGCGCTTCTTCTACAACTCCACCTCCAAGGCCTGCGAGCCCTTCACCTACAGAGGCTGCTCGTGGTTCCGCAACCGCTTTTACACCATCGAAGAATGCCAGCGTCACTGTGGAGGGACTGGTGAGTGGGGTGAGCGGGGGGTGGGCCCAGCTGTGGGAAAAGACCCTGACCCTCTTGACTGACAGACACCCACCCACCCAGGCATCTTGAAGCACAGGGGGCGCTTGGGACCTGGGTGGGGGGAGCGGGTGTCCTGAACTTCTTCACCTGCCATGTAGATGTGGTCAGGCATAGATGTGGCTCAAAGGGTTGCCCCACTCATCCCAGCATCCCAGAGTCGAGGGGCAGGCCTGACGGGGACCCATCACTCAGCATCCTCCTAGAAGCCCATCCTTATGGAGGGGGGTGGGAAAGAGGCGAGGGAACACACTAGGTGTGCATGAAACTCTGCAGGGTGTGAGAAAGTGGACAGAGATTGTCTTCTTCTTCTTCTCCAGAACTTCATGGAGTCAATGGTGAGAGATTCAGGGCAGACAAAGGGAAGGGGCACACAGCAAATAGCTGAAATATTGAATTTGTTCCTGCAAAAGGAATTGACAGCCACCAACTTGGAGGGCTTTAAGGACTGAGCAAATTCATGGGGAGGATGACGCTACTAGCCACAAGGTCCATGCATGACCTCCCCTGTTGATGGAGAGAGTCAGTCTTGCTCTGATGTCCTTCATGCAAGCTTCTCCATTGCGGCACGTGGCTGGCCTCTGTAAGAACAGCTGGGTCCGGCAACCAGGATCCTTGAGAGACATTAGGAGGGCTTTTCTCCATCGTTGATAAAACCTCCCCACCTCCTTGCACCCACCATTCTGCCCCTTTTGGGAATGCTCCTTGAAGTTGAAGACTCATGATCAGGGCTTGCAGAACAGTGGCCTAAGGTCCCCTCCACATCACGCCCAACGACAACCCTTGTTTCGCTCTCTGTCTTGCAGAAAAGCCTGGCTCCTGCCTCCCCAGTCCTCGAAACATCACCCTGGAGTGCTTGGCCAGCTGCCTTCATGACGGAAACTGCCCGGGGGAACAGAAGTGCTGCTCTTATGGGTGCGCATTGCGCTGCTCTGAGCCCGTCAAAGGTGAGACCCAGAGGTTGCTGGGGGAGGTGGGGGGCTACTGGTACCCTTCAGAGAAGGGGCCTCTGTCGGGGATGATTTAGCTGCTACTCATGGGCTCTCAATAATGCTGGGCAGCTGTGAGAGCAGAGTGGTGCTTCTGCGGCTGGAGCAAGCACTAGAAGTTCTGCTTTCCATGGAGTGTGCGACTAATTCTCAGGGCTGTGGGTTCAAGCCCCACACTGGGCAAAAGATTCCTGCATTGCAGGGGGTTGGACTAGATGACCCTCGTTTCCCAGTCTAAACAGACTCGGTTCCCTCAATCTGCCCTGAATCTTCCACCAGTTTGACTGGATGACCCCATCAGGTTCTAGGATTCTGAGAGATGGAGAAAGCTACCTGTTTTCTCCCCACATTCTGTCATAATTTTCCCCAGCCACCCTGGGCGGATCCCAATCAAGTATTAAAAACAATACAGCGTTAAATATTAAAAACTTCCCTGAACAGGGCTGCCTTCAGATATCTTTTAAAGATAGGATAGCTACTTATTTCCTTCACATCTGAAGGGAGGGCGTTCCACAGGGTGGGCACCACCACCGAGAAGGCACTCTGCCTGGTTCCCTGTAATTTGGCTTCTCGCAGCGAGGGAACCGCCAGAAGGCCCTCGGAGCTGGACCTCAGTGTCTGGGCTGAATTATGGGGGTGGGGACGCTCCTTCAGGTATACAGGACCGAGGCCGAATAAATTTCTATACAATCTGGATAGTCCTGTCGCTATAACTCCCACAAGGAATTATAGCCCCAGATGTTTTGACCTTTCTTCACAGATCAGTTGCTCCACCCCTGTCCTCCTTCCGAATCATCACAGAGAATGTAGTTAAAGTCTGTTTCTCTCTCACTCTTCCTTCCTCTCCCTTTGCCATCCCAGATATTTGCAAGCTGCCTCCGGATTACGGTCCCTGCCATGGCAAGTTCCGGAGCTGGTATTACGACGAGCGTGACCAAAACTGCAAGAGGTTCATCTACAGCGGCTGCCTCGGCAACGAGAACAAATTCAAGAAGCGCAGGGAGTGCCTGGCCAGGTGCAAGCCAGCAGGTGAGCAGGCTGGGGACCCAGCAGGGAAGGGGGCTACCGATGGCTACTAGCCAGGGTGACTAGGCTGGGCTAGGTTAAAAGAGGGGGAATGGCCAGCGGAAATACGAGAACAAAATGAAGAAAAGTGTACGGAAGAATGGAAATTCTTTTCGGCCTCTTTTAGAAAGGATTATAGCCAAATGAAATTGCAAGCAGGTTCTTGCAGTGTGAGCAATGGTAAGCTAACAAGAATGAACTAAATGAAGAAATGCGTAACTTTTGCATTTCAGGAATAAACAAATTGAATGCAAGGATGGGAAGTTGAATCGCTAAGAAATGTGAATAAATTGATTTGGCACAAAGTTTATAAAACCGATAAATAAATAAATAAATAAATAAGCAGAAACTACAAGCAGGAAGCTTTGAGTTAACGTACGGATGCAGGACTGATTCTGAGTATGTTACAGAAAGTTCTTGGCAGTGACTGGGAGGGAATGATCCACTTCCAGTTGACTGCAGAGAAGCCATTTCTCAAAGGCACAAAAGTGTAGAAGCCGCCTTAGGCGGGAAGGAGTCCCCGCCGATGGCACAGTGTTCTGACAATGCCTTCCTCTTTTTCCAGGCTCTTCCTAAGTCTTCCTCGCTCACCCACTGCCTGGCCCAAGGCCCTCGACCTGGCCAGCCTGCAATGGCCTCATGCCAGAACAGACGGCCCCTCCGCACGCATTGCACAGACAATCTGGGTGTATGAATGAATCAATGTTTCCGTGAAGTGATGACAAATGTCTCCGCTGCTGCGAGAAACTTCCTGGTGGTTGACGTGTGCTTCGCCCAAGGGGGTGTGGCATTGCTCCCGGTGGGGTGCAAAGGACTGTCTGCATTCTCCAAGAGCCTGCACCCTTCTTCGTATGAATGTCCATGCTGGCATGTGGCAGATGAAACCAGGCAGCCAATGGCGCTTGCAGAAACTCTGGTGTGAACTCTCAGAGGAGGAGGAGGAGGAGGAGGAGGAGGAAGAGGAGGAAGAGGAGGAAGAGGAAAGAGAGGCCTGGCTTCCTTGCTGCCACCTCACCTGAGTGCTTCCTGGGTGCTTCTCCCCACCTGCCACCACTAGCCTGTTCTTCCACAAAAGCACACTCAACTGGAGGGCATATAGAATCATAGAACGGTAGAGTTGGAAGGAACCCAGGAGTCATCTATCCCAACGCCATGAAATGTAGAAATCACAGCTCAAGCATCCCTGAGAGATGGCCACCCAACCTCTGCTTGAAAACCTCCAGTGAAGGAGTCCACCACCTTCCAAGGGAGTCCATTCCACTCTCCAGCAGCTCTTGCCACCAGAAAGTTCTTCCTGATGTTTAGACAGACTGTCCTTTCCTGTAACTTGGATCCATCAGTTCAGGTCCTATCCTCCAGAGAAAAAGGAAACGAACATGGTCCCTCTTCCATGGGACAGCCCTGCAGATATTGGAAGATGGCTCTCATCTCTCATCTCACCTCGCCGTCTTCTCTTCTCCAGGCTAAGCATCCCCAACTCCCTCAACCATTTCTCACAAGACTTTGCTTCCCCTCCCTTGACCCTCTTGGCCACCTTCCTCTGCGCACCTTCCACCTGGTTGGGGTCTTTCTGGAGCGTTTTTGCAAATGTGAATGAAGAGCAACTGCTGTGGCCAGCGTTCGAAGAGAAGGTGTAGCAGCCCATGCAGGGCTTCCCTCTCGCAGTCCAAAAAGCTGTAGTGTTCCCAAAGCAAGGAAGGATTAGACTCTGGTTAATAGAATACAAATGAGGATTGACAAGCAAGACTCTGGGAGGAGTGTGTATAATAATAATTCCTTCTCCACCCCTCGGCCCAGGTCGTTTTATTCACGAAAGAACTTTTTACACAGTGTTCGTAAGAACCAATCAGATTTCCTCTAAGCATTTCAAAAAAACCCACGTGGGGACAAAGTTAAAACTACAAAAAGCTAATTTGAGCATGCATAGTAGCCCAGAGTAAATAAAATAGGAAACAAGGAATGCATTCAGCAACCCTGGAGGTCATAAACAAGCGGTAAACAAGCAAGGAAGGATAGCAAGGAAAGATTAGGCATGTTTATCACCTCCATGTGATACTGTTTCCTGGCCCTAAGATTAACAAAACCAAGGAAAGGTACATCAAAGCCATCTACTATCTTTATGGCCCAGGATGCCTGGTGAAGCAACCGGTCTGTGTATTTAGAAAGCTTATACGTCAGGCGTAGAGAAAGCAAATGGCAGAGATGGAGAGGCTTCTGGGATTCGATCAGAAATTATTGTCAATGAATCAAACCCAGTCAACGCAATGCTTTCATCGCGGACACCATGGCTTGCTTCATTTTTCATAATTCCTCATAGCAATCCCACACTCTGGATATCTGCACCCCTACAAAAAGCCACAAAGGTGAGGGGTGGAGAAGAGGGGTCAGGTTGTGTTGGCAGGCAAGCAAGGCTTGAATCACGACCTTTGTAGGGGATGCTGAGGTAGCAAAGAGGACACAGGAAGGCAGAGAAGAACAGAGTGACAGCGTCCCCTCCAGCCTCCTTTTGAGGAACCTTTTGAGGGCCACATTCCACCGGGGGGTAATCTCTTGGGAGCCACATACCAGGGATGGGAGGAGACTGAAGTTAAATGTGGTCTCTCCCTTCTCCTCCTTCCTTCCTTCCTTCCTTCCTGGGAGGGGGGGGATTTTTGCCAAGGTCCCAGTCCATGGAGAGAGGGGGGGTTCACCCCAACCCTCCCCAGCTGCCTCTCCAGTGGAAATCCCCCACCCCATGCATGGGAGGGCAAGGGGGGAGGCAGAGCTGAAGGGGAGGGGCATAGACCGCACCCTAAGCTGGTGGCAAGGGGCCCCTGGTCTCTCAGCCATGGTCTCTCCTTCCAGGGCCTTTGGCAGAGAGCTGCCCTTTCCCATTTCCTGACATTCATTTTTATTTTTATTTTTAAAAAAGATATTTATATACCATTCACCAAGTGAACTTTGCAAAGCAGTTTACATAGGGATATGAAAGCAATAAGCCTCAATAAAGCACCTTTAAGTTATTTAATAAAACAGCCAAGGCAAGCAACAAACAGTATTTTCATTTATTTATTCTTGGAAGGTCAGCTGTCTCCCTGCAGCCCCGGGGAGTATCTTGCTGGGAAGGAGAAACTGCCTCAGGCGGAATACGGGGAGCAGCCAGCTCCTGTGGGATCACAGAATTGCAGAGTCAGAAGGGACCCCCAGGTTCATCTAGTCCAACCCCCAGCAATGCAGGAGTCGCAGCTAAACAATCTCTGCTTTTAAAATCCTGGGGGTGTTCCTGGGAATTTCTGTATGCTGAGCCTGTATTCTACAGATGGCAAGTGGTCCTTCTCCTAGATTTAAATGGCAGAGTGGGCTTCGTACACTCACAGATCAACTGTGGTCCTATCTGAGTCCAGGGATTTCATGTTTTGGGGCAGATCAAGGGGGGGGGCTGGGGAAGGAGGGAGGCGCTTCATTCTGGGTGCTCCCTGGGTGGCCCCATCCCTCAGTCTGGAGCCCCTCCCACACCTCAAGGGATTCCTGGCAGGGGGACTCCTCCTTGTCCCTCCGTCTCTTGCTTAGCCTTATTGGAATCTTTGTTCAGAATTGTTTCGCTTAACAGTGTGATTTTATCATATCATTGTAACATTGTCTTTGGGGGGGGATTGAAGAATTGTATTTTTCTTTATAAAAATAAATTATGAAATAAATATGGTGCTTTTATATTGTTGGTATTGTAATGGTTGTGGGTGTGAGCTGCCTTGGGTGAGGTGTACCTATCTTAAATAAAACAAATCAGATTCTCCCACTTTTCCATGGCTGCAGGGATTGAACTCCTTAAATGTAGTGGAAGAGCCAGTCGTGTTTCTCTGGAGGTCTTTTCATGGCGGAGAGGGACCCACGGCTGCTGGAATGGCCAGGGCATGGCTGCTGGTGTGTCAGACCCAGGGATGCCGCACAGGTGTGGTTTCAGTTTTGCTCTTAATGTAAATCCAGTTTTGATGAATGGCAAAGCTCAGTCAGCAGGAGCAGTGAGAAGCAAAGGCCTGCTTTGGCCAATACATCATCAGCCGAACAGGAAGGCAATTGAGGTGGCCAGGCAGATTCATCAGATCCTGCAGCGCCAAAGCAAAGTGTGGGGTCCTGCTCCACCAAGTATAGATTTAGGACACTTACCATATTTTTCCATCTATAAGACGCCCCCAAGTATAAGACGCCACCTATTTTGGAGGACCCAGATTTAAGAAAATGGGGGAGATGGCCCAGAGTATAAGACACCCCCTAATTTTTGACTTTTTTAGGGGGGGGGGACCTAGTCTTATACACGGAAAAATATGGTAACAGCAACTGATGGGTTTAGGGGATTGCAGGCGGGCTGTTTTTGAAAAGGCCACTGCAGACAGCTTTAGAAAAGGCTACTTTGGTCATTGGTAAAAGGGGGGGAAAGAAAGCATGTCGTCGTCATCATCATCATCACCATCTAATATTATTTATACCCTGCCCATCTGGCTGGGTTTGCCCAGCCACTCTGGGCAGCTCCCAAAAGATTAAAAACAGAATAAAACATCACACATTAAAAGCTTCCCTAAACAGGGCTGCCTTCAGGTGTCTTCTAAAAATCAAATAGTCATTTATTTCCTTCACATCTGGTGGGAGGGCGTTCCGCAGGGCGGGTGCCACCACCGAGAAGGCCCTCTGCCTGGTTCCCTGTAACCTCACTTTTCACAATGAGGGAACCACCATAAGGCCCTTGGCGCTGGACCTCAGTGTCCGGGCAGAACGATGGGGGTGGAGACACTTCTTTAGGTATACAGGACGGAGGCGGTTTAGGGCTTGAAAGGTCAGCACCAACACTTTGAATTGTGCTCAGAAACGTACTGGGAGCCAATGAAGGTCTTTCAGGAGAGCAGCTTTGCAGTGCTGCCCCCTGGTGGTTGCCTGCTGCACAATGCTCCAAAGGGTTGGCTGAGTCAGGATGATGATCCAGAAGAGGCCTCCAGAGGGATGGGGAAGGCTCTGGTGGGGCTGGGGGAGGCCACTAGAGAGGAACTTGGAAGCAGGGGGTGGTGGGGGGTTCCTCAGGCTGCTTCCCCATCTCCTCTGCCCCCCACAACAGGAATTCCGCCTCCCTCTCTGTCCTCAGCTCCTTCTCTGGGAGATGCCTTCAGAAACAGGATATCCAGCAGACGTTGGGAAAGAAGGGAGCAGGGGGCTCCACCTGGGACCAAGCGGGGAGGGGGTGCCCAAGAGCTTTTCCCACCTGCTTCACTGCTCAACTGCAACACAACCCCCATCAGTGTTGGCAGTGGGCCTCACCCTCCAGTATTATCATTATCATCAATTAAATTTCTATGCCACTGCAGCCCCAGAAGGAGCTGGGCATGTTTAGCCTGGAGAAGAAGAGGCTGAAAGGAGATAGAATAGCCATCTTCAAATACCTGAAAGGCTGCCGCATGGAAAATGGAGCAGGCTTGCTTTCTGCTGCTCCAGAGCGCAGAATCCTAACCAATGTATTAAAATTACAAAAAAAGGAGGCTGTGATTAAACATAACTACTGCAATGTGCTCTATGCCGGGTCATTGAAGGTGACCCGGAAACTACAACTAATCCAGAATGCTGCAGCCAGACTGGTGACTGGGAGCGGCCGCCGAGACCACATAACACCGATCTTAAAAGACCTACATTGGCTCCCAGTACGTTTCCAAGCACAATTCAAAGTGTTGGTGCTGACCTTGAAAGCCCTAAACAGCCCAGTATACCTGAAGGAGCATCTCCACCCCCATCGTTCAGCCCGGACACTGAGGTCCAGCGCCGAGGGCCTTCTGGCGGTTCCCTCACTGCGAGAAGCGAAGTTACAGGGAACCAGGCAGAGGGCCTTCTCAGTCGTGGCACCAGCCCTGTGGAACACCCTCCCACCAGATGTCAAAGAGAAGAACAACTACCAGACTTTTAGAAGACATCTGAAGGCAGCCCTCTTTAGGGAAGCTTTTAATGTTTGATGCATTACCAGATGGGCGGGGTATAAAGAATAAATTTATATTATTATTATTATTATTATTATTATTATTATTATTATTATTATTATTATTAACTTTCTGACACTAAGGGCCATTCGACACTGGAACTGACTCCCTTGTTATTGGGTGCAAGTTTCTAAGCAGAGGTTAGATGGCCATCGGTCATGGATGCTTCAGTTGAGATTCCTGCATTGGTTCCTTCCGACTATACAATACAATGATTCTATGGTCCCAGGTCAGTGCCCCAGCACTCCACCTACATTTTGGGGGTTTGCTTGGAGCGTAAATGCAGTCTGCATGCTCTCCAAGTTGCTCCCAAATGTCACAAGAGGGAGGAAGCAGGCAGAAGGTCCAAACAGAATGGCAAATGAGGCTGAGCCTTGGGGCTCTACAAGGAGCTATTCCTAGCAAATTCACTACTGTTATGTACTGAGTTGAATAGGATCGAAACTGCAGCAGTCTGATTGGTCCTAGAACAATAGGATCCAAATCGCAGCAGTCTGATTGGTCCTAGAACAATAGGATTCAGAATGCATCAGTCTGATTGGTCCTAGAACAATGCATCAGTCTGATTGGTTGGCAGGAACCACCCAATCATGCTCCAGATATAAGTGAATCCACAACCTGATTGGCTTACAGTAGAATTCCAGAATTAGCCAATCATGTGCAGCCCATTGTGTAAATAATGTATATAAAGCAGATACTGTGAGGGGACTTTCATTCATTCCTCCTCACCACTATGAGCTGAATAAAGAGCATGAAATCACTTTGCGACTCTGAGTATATTTCACTGGCGACGATGGTGGGATCCCGCTGAGCTGACTGCCACACACCGCACCGCAGCACCGCCACCTGCCGCACCGCTGCCTCGCACCGTGTATCCAGGCTTCAGCTCCGGGACACAAGGAACTCAGAATGGCAACCGACAGCAGCTTCTCGCCGTTCAACCCAGCATCTGGAGACTGGGAAGCGTACGCCTCCCGTTTCACCTTCCTCCTAGAAGCCAAAGGGGTCACCGATGAAGAAGACTCCAAGAAGAGGGCGATATTCTTCAGCGTCTGCGGAGAGGAGACGTTTGAAATCGCCCGGGCTCTCCTTGCGCCTGAAGACGTCGCTACAGTTCCATACAAAACAATAATGGAACAGCTGAAGGGGCACTTTTCGCCACAGCCCTCAGTGGTGGCTCGTCGAAATGCCTTCTACGCAAAGCGGCAAGCCCCTGGGGAAACCATAACTGGGTTTGTGACCTCTCTCCGCCAAGCCGCCCGGTTCTGCAACTTCTCAGAGCTGGAGAACATGCTTCGTGACCGCCTCGTCGGTGGCCTGAGGGATGAGAAGCTGCAACGACGCCTCTACGCTAAGAAGGACCTAACGTTCCAGGTCGCTCTGGAGGAGGCCCTGGCAACGGAAGCTGCAAAGAGGTCGACGCAAGAGGCACGGCTGAGCCTGCCACCCCAACCGCGGGTCCACCACGAAGACCTCACCGACAACTCAGGATCCGACAGGGAGGAGGAGGTGCACCGAGTACAGCAGCGCACTCAAGCAGCCCACATACCACAGCTGCCTCGACGAGAAGGAGGGAACTGCGCAAGCTGTGGAGAAAGTCACGAGAGGAGGACCTGCCGTTTCCGCAACGCAGAGTGCAGGCAGTGCAGAAAATCGGGACACATCGCCCGGGTGTGTCGGGCTCGGCCCACCCGACGCCAGGCATCAGATGACCAATCCAAGAGCCCCAGGTCCCGGGGCCCAACGCACCAAGGCAACTCAACGGAGCTCACGGACTTCCAGGTATACCAGTTGCCCCACCCCAACGTAGAGAAAATTTATGTAGAGGTACAGATAGAGGGGGCCCCATGCCGCATGGAGCTTGACACGGGTTCAAATCTATCCATAATCTCGGCAAGGACCTTAAGGAAACTGTGTCCTACTGGGGGTCCCAAACTCAGGCCGGCCCCATTCACCCTCCGGGACTTCCAGAAACGTAAGGTCCCCACAATGGGGGTGGGGACCTTCAGGGTGCAATACCGAGGGCGGACGCGGCAACTGGACTTGCTTGTGGTCAAGGGCCCCTACATTAGCTTACTGGGATTGGCATGGTTTGGACCACTGGGGCTAGCCGTCACCGGAGTGAACAACACTAGCTTACAAGTGGACGTGGACGCCATATGCAAGGAATTTCCGGGGGTTTTTGATGGGAAATTGGGACAGTATACGGGGCCCCCCATTGCTCTACAGCTTGACCCCGCAGTACGGCCAGTCAGGCTCAAGGCCCGCCGGGTCCCGTTCGCCCTGAAACCCCGTATAGACGAGGAATTGGACCGGCTCGTGGAGCAAGGAGTGCTGGAGCCGGTGCCTAATGCCCCCTGGGAAACCCCAATCGTCACACCCGTCAAGCCT
The DNA here is from genome assembly GCF_965153285.1 of Podarcis tiliguerta. Lineage (NCBI taxonomy): Eukaryota > Metazoa > Chordata > Lepidosauria > Squamata > Lacertidae > Podarcis > Podarcis tiliguerta. The sequence continues at coordinate 939,329 of NC_139539.1, read as the reverse complement.
AATGGTTCGGTCCGCATCTGCGCAGACTACAAATGTACCATAAACAAGGCCCTCACGGCCCATGCATACCCAGTGCCAGTGGTCAGCCATGTCCTTGCCACCCTGGCTGGGTCGAAAATTTTTGGCAAGCTGGACTTGGCCCAAGCATATCAACAGCTACCAGTAGATGAGGCCACAGCAGAGGCACAGACGATTGTGACGCACAGAGGAGCGTTCAGGGTAAAGCGGCTGCAATTCGGCGTCAGCGTGGCACCAGGCATATTCCAGAACCTAATGGACTCTCTCCTTAAAGGAATTCCTGGCGTCACCCCCTTCTTCGATGATGTGTTGATTGCCGGGCCCACACCAGAGGAGTTTGAGGACCGCCTCCGCACCGTTCTGCACCGTTTCCAGACGGCGGGTCTCAAGGTGAAGCGGGAAAAATGTCTACTAGGAGTGCCTCAGGTGGACTTTCTGGGATTTATGGTGGACGCAGAAGGGGTCCACCCGACTGGGGACAAGGTACGGGCCATTTGTGATGCCCCAGCGCCCAAGAACAAGACTGAACTTCAGGCCTTCTTGGGACTATTGAACTTTTACCATTCCTTCCTTCCCCACAAAGCGGCGGTAGCAGAGCCCCTACACAGACTTCTGGACAAGCGGGCCCCTTGGGTGTGGGGCCAGCGCCAGGAGGCTGCATTCCAGGCAGTCAAGGACTTGCTTGTCTCAAACTCGGTCTTGGCACACTTCGACGAGAGGCTGCCGGTGGTGCTAGCATGCGACGCCTCACCCTATGGCATTGGCGCTGTCCTGGGACACCAACTCCCGGATGGAAGAGAGGTACCAGTAGCATACTTTTCCCAGACACTCAGCGCAACCGAACGGAACTACTCACAAATAGACAAGGAGGGGCTGGCAATTGTGAAGGGAGTAAAAAAATTCCATGATTTCTTGTACGGGCGGCCCTTCACCGTGGTGACTGACCACAAGCCGTTGCTTGGCTTGTTTGCCCCCGAAAAGCAGACCCCCCAAGTGCTGTCTCCTCGCGTCCTGAGGTGGTCAATTTTCCTTGCCAGCTACCAGTATGCACTGATTCACCGACCTGGGAAGGCGATGGGCCATGCGGACGCCCTCAGCAGGCTACCACTACCGGAAACAGGCCCCGACCCAGCACCTGCACAAGAGGTTATGAGCCTGGAGCTGCTTCCCGACCGCCCCATTCAGGCACAAGAAGTTGCACACCATTCCAAGAAAGACAGGGTCATCTCCCGGGTCCTGGACTGGGTGTGGAGGGGATGGCCCAGCAACAGCCCTGGGCCAGAATTCGCTGGCTACACAACCCGCAAACATGAACTGTCGGCCCACAAGGGGTGCCTGTTATGGGGAAGCAGGGTCGTTGTTCCCCAGCCCCTCCGCAAAAGGGTCCTCACAGCCCTACACGAGACACACCCAGGGGTAGTAAGAATGAAGGCCCTGGCCAGGAGTTATGTGTGGTGGCCGGGGATCGACGGAGAGATAGAGGCCTGGGTCAAACACTGCCAGGCCTGCCAAGAATCCCGCCCAGATCCCCCAAGGGCCCCAGTCCAGTCCTGGGAGTCCGCCCGAGCACCATGGTCACGCCTGCATGTGGACTTCGCTGGCCCCTTTCAGGGGAAAACATTCTTCATAGTGGTGGACTCCTACACCAAATGGCTGGAAGTCGCACTGGTACCGTCCACTTCTACATCCGCAGCCATCCGGGTACTACGCAGGCTGTTTGCAACCCACGGGCTCCCTGACACTCTCGTCTCAGACAACGGGACTGCATTCACGTCAGGAGAATTCCAAACCTTCACAGCGCAGAACGCCATCCGCCACATCCGTTCGGCGCCATTCCACCCTGCCACCAATGGCCAAGCAGAACGCATGGTGCGGACCACCAAGGACACCCTTCGCCTCATGACGCAAGGGGATTGGGAGTACCGCCTTGCCACATTCCTCCTAGCACAGCACAGCACCCCCAGCTCAACGACTGGCCGGAGCCCCGCTGAACTACTAATGGGTCGGCGCCTTGCAATCAGATTGGACCGCCTTCACCCCGATAGAGTTCAGGATGAGGTAGTGGTGGGGGAAGGCAGGAACCCCCGGACCTTCGAGGCCCAGGACCCAGTGTACGCAAAGAATTTTGGGGCAGGCCCAGCATGGGTACCCGCCACAGTCACCAGGGTCACTGGCCCCGTGTCATACGAGGTGCTAACGGATGGGGGGCAATGCTGGCGCCGCCACTGCGACCAGATACGGCGACGATTCCCGGGAGAAAACCAGGAGGAGGAAAGGTCAGAGGAGTCCCAAGGGAACAGTGGGGTAGTGAGGCCCATAGAGCAGGAGGGGCCAGCAGGAGAGGCAGAATCAGTAAATACAGAGAGGACCCGCGAGGCCGAAAGGACACCGGAACCAGAACCACGACTGAGTGAGCCGGTTGCGCCAGACCAAACAGGCCCATCACAGCCAGCATCCTTGGAACACGAGCCAGAACCTGAACCCCGGACCAGGGAACACCACAGGCCGCAACGCACACGTAGGCCGCCAGCGTACCTTGAGGACTATGAATGTGACCTCCCGGGCAGGACTGGAACTTAGAGGGGAGGGGTGTTATGTACTGAGTTGAATAGGATCGAAACTGCAGCAGTCTGATTGGTCCTAGAACAATAGGATCCAAATCGCAGCAGTCTGATTGGTCCTAGAACAATAGGATTCAGAATGCATCAGTCTGATTGGTCCTAGAACAATGCATCAGTCTGATTGGTTGGCAGGAACCACCCAATCATGCTCCAGATATAAGTGAATCCACAACCTGATTGGCTTACAGTAGAATTCCAGAATTAGCCAATCATGTGCAGCCCATTGTGTAAATAATGTATATAAAGCAGATACTTTGAGGGGAGTTTCATTCATTCCTCCTCACCACTATGAGCTGAATAAAGAGCATGAAATCACTTTGCGACTCTGAGTATATTTCAACTACACTCGTTGTTCAGGTTTACTCGCAAAGAATCAGCAGGGCTGGTCAGCTTCCCAGAAGATCCTGCCTTAGAATCCCTGGTGCTGGAACTAGATCCCCTGCTGTTGGGCAGAAAACAAAGCTGCAGCTCAGCTTTCTTAAAGGCTCTTTCTGGTCATGGATCTCACATCCCTCAGGCAGGTCCTTTAAGGACCCTCTTTGAACAGGAAGAGGTTTAGTGGGAAGGAGACAAGGGGCAACTTGACCTAGAGCTTGGTTCTCAAAGGGTGTGGCAGGAGAGGATGGGAAGAGCGGCGGAGAGATTCAAGGACAATCAAAGAAGCATTTCAACATCACAGGGAAGTATAGTATCAAAAGTATTCTTTTTATTTGTGGAATATGCATAGATACCTTTTCAAAATGAGACCAAGACCATTGGCTATTCTTCTACTGTTCTCCACGACATATTGTTGTGGAAAGGGATTTTCAACTCTGACAAAGATCAGAAAAGAGCAAGGCTTCTTTGTGTTGATGAGGAGACGAGAGTTTGCTTGTCTCAAATTAGAGCTCACATCAATGAGATTACCCGGCAAAAGTAATCTCACACCTCTCAAAGAGTTTGTAAAAGCCTCATTTATTTTGGGAAGGATTCCTGACCTGATTCAGGAACATTAAACTTCCTGGCTGTCCCATGATCACATTATGAAGGAGTTGTGTTCTGTGTTACAAATCAAGCCCTGCGAGGAGCTGTTTGTTTTTGTTTTCCAATTGGTTTCATGGGCTTGTCTCCCCAGGCGTCAAAGGCAGGCTTCCCATTGTTGAAGCCCCACCCAAACTCATGAGGCCAACTTGCCTCCTCCTCCTCCAAGCCAATGTCCTCAGCATCCTCGTCGCTCCACATGTCGTGGTAGGCGTACGCATTGTCAGCAGGCCTGTCTAACCCGTAATCCAGTTCCTTGTCAAAGGCATCTCCATCGCCGCCATTGTCCGCATCGCTGGCATTGGAATTGCCACCCTCACTCCCTTCATCTTCAAAAATGTCGTCTTCATCATCATTGTCATCCTTGTCATCAACTTTCTCTGGTTTGTCCTCAGGCTTAGGCTTACTCTCAGGGGCAGGTTTCACACCGGACCCTGGTTTTGCATGGGATGCTGGTTTGTCACCAGATGTGGGCTTGGCGTGGTCCACATGCCCAGATGGATGCTCTCCAGATGTGGGCTTGGCATGGTCCACATGCCCAGATGGATGCTCTCCAGATGTGGGTTTAGCATGGTCCACATGCCCAGATGGATGCTCTCCAGATGTGGGTTTAGCATGGTCCACATGCCCAGATGGATGCTCTCCAGATGTGGGTTTAGCATGGTCCACCTGCCCAGAAGGATGCTCTCCAGATGTGGGCTTGACATGGGCCACCTGCCCAGAAGGATGTTCTCCAGATGTGGGCTTGGGGTGGTCTGCCTGCCCAGAAGGATGCTCTCCAGATGTGGGCTTGGCGTGGTCTGCCTGCCCAGATGGATGCTCTGCAGATGTGGGCTTGGCGTGGTCTGCCTGCCCAGAAGGATGCTCTCCAGATGTGGGCTTGCCATGGTCCACCTGCCCAGAAGGATGCTCTTCAGATGTGGGCTTGGCGTGGTCTGCCTGCCCAGAAGGATGCTCTCCAGATGTGGGCTTGCCATGGTCCACCTGCCCAGAAGGATGCTCTCCAGATGTGGGCTTGACATGGGCCACCTGCCCAGAAGGATGTTCTCCAGATGTGGGCTTGGCGTGGTCCACCTGCCCAGAAGGACGCTCTCCAGATGTGGGCTTGGCGTGGACCACGTGCCCAGAGATATGCTCTCCAGATGTGGGCTTGGCGTGGTCTGCCTGCCCAGAAGGATGCTCTCCAGATGTGGGCTTGGCATGGTCTGCCTGCCCAGATGGATGCTCTGCAGATGTGGGCTTGGCGTGGTCTGCCTGCCCAGAAGGATGCTCTCCAGATGTGGGCTTGCCATGGTCCACCTGCCCAGAAGGATGCTCTCCAGATGTGGGCTTGGCGTGGACCACGTGCCCAGAGATATGCTCTCCAGATGTGGGCTTGGCGTGGTCTGGCTGCCCAGAAGGATGCTCTCCAGATGTGGGCTTGCCATGGTCCACCTGCCCAGAAGGATGCTCTTCAGATGTGGGCTTGACATGTGCCATGGACCCAACAGGAGGAGCTGGCTTCTTGTCCGTTACTGGCTTTTCCCTGGGGCGGGGTCTGCAGTGGGTCTTGTTCCTAGCACCCGGAGCTGGCTTTCCCATCACCACCGGCTGGTCAGCAGATGTGGGTTTGCCATGCTGAATATTAGAAGCTGGCTTGGCACTGGAGGCTGGTTTCTCCCCAGAGGTAACTCCAAAGACCCCCTCCTGTCCCACTGGGGTCTTTCCAGTGGAAGGAGAGATGGCTTCTGTTCTGTTCTCAGTCTGGGGTCTCTTCTTCTTACAGAGAATGGGAGGTCCTGGCTCCTTTGGGAGAAGGGTGCCGCCTTCCTTGGCGATGGGTGCTTCTGGAGAGGAGACCTTGCCCTTGCCCACAGAGGTGCCCTCCTGGCTCTCTGGCCGCTTCTTGGGCAAGCAGTTACTGAGAGACACCTCTGCATCCTTGATCAGCAGACACAGAAGCTGATGACCGGAGGCTTTTCCCCCCTGAGAAGGGGCTCCCCCCTGGCGCCCCATCACTGCATCACCACCACGGGAAAGAGATGCTACTGCTGCTGCTGCAGAGGTCTCTGGGCCTAGAAAGGAGGATACAAAGCACAGACGGTCATGGAATCGAAGAATCATAGAACTGTAGGCACCCCCAAGGGCCATCTAGTCTAACCCCCTGCAAAACAGGAATTGCAGCTAAGGAATCCCTGACAAATGGCCACCCAAGCTCTGCATAAAAACCTCCATGACCTTCTGAGGTGGTGGTTATTATTATTATTATTATTATTATTATTATTATTCATTGATATTCCACTTTTCCCCCAGAGCAGGGCTCAAGGCGGCTTACACTAATTCAAACAAGACAGATGAAATACAAAACATCTACTTATGTTATGGAAAATGTGAAGTATATAAAGGTTTCAAAAATCAGGGAAGAAATTATACCAAGTGCAGGGAAACTATAAAAACTTGCCGGAAAGGAAAACACTGTGATGGCTTTCACCTGTTGAAGCCATACCAGTGAGAAAAAGAAATATGAGAGAAGAATGGGAAACAGAGAGAGAGATCTGTTAACAGAGGTTGGTTAGATTTCCGACTGAATCATTTTTCTGTAAGTTATTCGACGTCCCTGGATGAAAGTGTGATTATGAAGAATTATAATAAAAATAAAAAACAGGTTGGTGGTGAGATAAGATTAAGGAAGTAGGAAGAAGTAACAGAAAAAGATGATGAGTTGGTTACAGTATCACCAACTTAATGAATTATTTAAGTTGGGGAGAAAGAATGATTTTGTAAATCAAATTATTCAGTTAGAAAAAGGCCTGCAGAATAATAATCCATAATGTATAAAATGCTATTAGATTTGGAAACCTCCCACTATGTGGGCATTAGGTGTGGGTTTTGCCTCAACGGCTGCCAAGGGCCCAAGAGCCGCCATCTTTTCCTTTCCTGCGTCTCCCCCCCAGCCTAACGCAGCAACGTCTCATTGCCAGCCAGGTGGTGGCAGAGTGCAGAGGGTCGGACTGGGACGCCCGGGGGGGGGGGGAGACCAGGGCTCCAATCCCCCCCTCAGCCAGAAGTCCACCAGGTGTGACCTTGGCCAAATCTACCTCTCAGGGTTGTGGTGGGGATTCCACGAGGACAGGGAGAAAACCATGTGTGCCACATCTAAGCTCCTTGGTGGAAAAGGCCGGATATAGCAGTGCAACGAACAAGTCCCTCACCAAGGGGGAATGTGCATAACAATTTTTTCATTTGGAAACATGCTAAGAGGAAGTCACACTTGGCAAATCCACACTATGATCAACTCCCATCCGGAAACCTATGTCTCCACTGTGGAAGGACGTGTGGATCCAGAACTGGCCTCCACAGTCACTTATGGACTCATTAAAACTGTGTTTATGGAAGACAATCTTACTCGGCTACGAGGGATCACAGAAGAAGAAGAAGAAGAAGAAGAAGAAGAGGAGGAGGAGGAGGAGGAGGAGGAGGAGGAGGAGGAGGAAGCATAACAATTGTCTGGAGCTTGATTGTACCCAACAAGTCAACGGGTGTTTGCTGAAATGTTGGTCCTTTGGCTGATATGGAAATTTAGCAAACCTGGGAATTGTTAATGGCAGTCTAACATCTATACATTTATAATAACAATTCAAAAGAGGGGAGAGGAAGAATGAGCCACCTATTAATTCATGGAAATAACCTGGAGGGACGTGGGTGGCGCTGTGGGTTAAACCACAGAGCCTAGGACTTGCCGATCAGAAGGTCAGCGGTTCAAATACCTGCAACGGGGTGAGCTCCCATTGCTCGGTCCCTGCTCCTGCCCACCTAGCAGTTCGAAAGCACATCAAAGTGCAAGTAGATCAATAGGTACTGCTCCGGCAGGAAGGTAAACGGCATTTCCGTGCGCTGCTCTGGTTCGCCAGAAGCGGCTTAGTCATGCTGGCCACATGACCCAGAAGCTGTATGCCGGCTCCCTCGGCCAATAAAGCGAGATGAGCGCCGCAACCCAAGAGTCGGTCACGACTGGACCTAATGGTCAGGGGTCCCTTTACCTTTACCTTACATCTATACATTTATAATAAAAATTCGAAAGAGGGGAGAGGAAGAATGAGCCACCTATTAATTCATGGAAATAACCTGGGGGAGTGGGAGTAGAACCATGCATGATCCATAGCAGCTCAGGTGCTCCATCTTCCTGGCAGCCCAACCACAGAAGCCACCAAATTGCAGAGGCTGCCGGCCAGAGCTATTTCTGATTTTATGGGGCTGCCAAGTCCAGAAAGGGAGTTTCAACAGGCAGAGTGAGAATCCGCTTCTGGTGACCAAGCAGCTGGGGCAATTATCCCAGGCGTTTCAAGAACTGGAAGTAATGATGGGTTTGTCGTGTCACAATGACCCAGTTAGCCGAAAAGGTTGTGGGTTGCTTAACATCATGAGACGGCAAAAAATAAGCCCGTCCTGGTTGCAACATGCCTCTGCCTACGTATTCTGTTCCAGGAGGCCTCTGGTGTGAGCCAGGCTTCTCCCCCCAGTCTCTTTCCTTTATATTGATGTGAGTTTGGCCGGTGAGTCTGGAGGATGCCTGAGTCCCTTCCGATTCTGGGGGGCCCTGTACCCACTAAGGGTATCAGCTGATGAACGACTCCATTGCTAAACTGGGCGGTTGTTAAGATAATAGGCGAAGCTTTCCATTTAAGGATCAGCATTCGCTTTGTGCCAGAGGGCAAAGGCGTGGGGCATCCCCCTTCCTCACCTGGCAGGCGGACAAAGAACAACAGGCGTGAGTTGTGTGTGAGGCAGCGGGATGAGAATCTGGGACCCAGTTGCTGCGGTTGGCATCCAACTCAAGTTTGATTCAGGCTGGGATCCAAGGCTGGGATCGAGGGAGAAGCAAGATCTGTTGGGCTGTTAATGCTCAGGTGGGATATAGGTAGAACACAGAGTTGTAGAGCTGGAAGGGATCCCAAGGGTCATCTAGTCCAGCCCGCTGAAATATGGGGAGCTCAGCAAAAGCATCCCTGCCAGGTGGCCACCCAACCTTGACTTAAAAAATCTCCCAGGAAGGAGGGGCCACCACCTTCCCAGGGAGCCCGAATTTCCTTCCTTGTACCAAACTCCTGCAATTTAGGCGGGGGTGACATTGTGGGAATCATTCCTAAAGCCAAAATTGCATATAGTCAAAGCCCTTTGAGTTCTATGGTGGGGGGATTTCCAAAGTCATTTCCCCCAAGCCCTTCTCTAGAAGGAAGCTTTTAATGTTCGATGTTTTATTATGGTTTTATAATTTGTTGGAAGCTGCCCAGAGTGGCTGGGGAAACCCAGTCAGATGAGTGGCATATAAAGTAGTAGTAATAAATTTTATTTATACGCCGCCCTCCCTGGCCAGAGCCTGGCTCAGGGCGGCTAACATCAGTAAAATTACAGTAAAAAACATAATGGGGGGGGCAATTTAAAATACAGGTTAAAATGCAATTTAAAATGCAGCCTCATTTTAAAAGTAGCCCATGGATCAAGACCATAAGGGGAGGGAAACACAAGGGTCAGACCGTGTCCAATCCAAAGGCCTGGTGGAACAGCTCTGTCTTGCAGGCCCTGCGGAAAGATGTCAAGTCCCACAGGGCCCTGGTCTCTTGTGACAGAGCGTTCCACCACATCGGGGCCAGTGCTGAAAAGGCCCTGGCCCTAGTTGAGACCAATCTAACCATCTTGCGGCTTGGGACCTCCTAAGGTTTGTTATTTGTGGACCTTAAGGTCCTCCGTGGGGCATACCTGGAGAGGCGGTCCCGTAGGTACGTGGGTCCAGGGCTGCATAGGGCTCAAAACCATCACCTTCAACCTGACCCTGTACTCCACCGGATAGTAGTAGTAGTAGTATCATCATCATCATCATTAATTCTGCACTTTTATTTTTTTAATTGCCACATGTGTGAACCTAAATGCGCACAAAGCCCTGCCTGGCTTAAGTCCAAGCCATCTGAAAGACCTTACTCTCCCCTGTGAACCTGCCTGGGATCTAAGATCTTCAGGAGAGGCCCTTCTCTCAGTCCCACCACCCTCCCAGGCCCCCTTGGTGTGGGTGCAGGAGGCGACCTTCTCAGTAGTAAAGGTAAAGAGACCCCTGACCATTAGGTCCAGTCATGGCCGACTCTGGGGTTGTGGCGCTCATCTCGCTTTATTGGCCGAGGGAGCCGGCGTACAGCTTCTGGGTCATGTGGCCAGCAGGACTAAGCCGCTTCTGGCGAACCAGAGCAGCGCACGGAAACACTGTTTACCTTCCCGCCAGAGCGGTACCTATTTATCTACTTGCACTTTGAGGTGCTTTCGAACTGCTAGGTGGGCAGGAGCAGGGACCGAGCAACGGGAGCTCACCCCATCGCGGGGATTCGAACTGCCAACCTTCTGATCAGCAAGTCCTAGGCTCAGTGGTTTAACCCACAGCGCAACCAACTGCTCCCAGATTCGGGGACCCCCTCCCTGGAGAAGCCAGGCTGCCTCTCTCCTCAGCATCCTTCCACCGGCAGGTGAAAAAGACCCTCTCATTCCAACAGACTTTTGAGAACTGACTGCTTTTTGGAAAATGGCTGGTGTCAGGCTGTTTCATTGTAATTATGTGCATGTTTTTAAAAGATTTTGTGTGTGTGCGTGTGTGTGTGTGTGTGTGTGTGTGTGTACACACACAGTTTTAACTCTATCATTGTTTAACGGTTTTTTTAATTATTGTTTTCCTCTCGCCTGGGGTCCCTATCCAGAAAAGGCAGGATATAAACATATGGTCCTGTTCACAAAAAATGCTTCCTGCCCTCACCCATCCCAACTTCCTGACCTCCTCTCCCAGGCTCACGTGGGCTGCTGTGTGGAGCAGAGGAAGTGCCTGTGAGCAAGACTCCGTGTCATTTCCAATTTGCAATTATGCTAATTAATTGAGCAACTAGCACCTGAACCTGATAGCCATCAGAGTTGAATCAAGCCTGGGAGGAAGAGGAGGAGGCACGTGAGCCGCCCTTGGCAGCAGAAGGCCTGCTGGCAGCATGCCATCCTGCAATGACTGGCACACAAGTGCCCAGCAGGGCCATGGAATCCGAGAACTGGAGAGTTGAGGGGGACTCCACCCTCATCGTTCAGCCTGGACACCGAGGTCCATCTCCAAGGGCCTTCCAGCGGTTCCCTCCCTGCGAGAAGTGAGGTTACAAGGAACTAGGCAGAGGGCCTTCTCGGTGGTGGCACCCACCCTGTGGAACACCCTCCCATCAGATGGCAAAGAGATAAACAACTACCAGACTTTTAGAAGACATCTAAAGGCAGCCTTGTTCAGGGAAGCTTTTAATGTTTGATGCATTACTGTATTTTAATATTTTGTTGGAAGCCACCCAGAGTGGCTGGGGAAACCCAGCCAGATGGGCAGGGTATAAATAAATTATTATCATCATCATCATCATCATCATCATCATCTAGTCCACCTCCTAGGCACTGCCTGCAAGGAGAACCACAGACAAGGAGCTTCTCAGGCTCCCGCAGGGCCTGTACAAGCTGTTTGGTGCAACCCAAAACCTCTTGCACCCGCAGGACCCTGTGCTATTCTAGGCAAAAGCCAAGAGCTGCCACTTGGCAAAGGGACCCTGCGCTCAGATGGTGCAAAGCAGCCTCGGGGGGGGGGTTGCAGGACAAAAGGTCTTGAGCCAGCCCTGCCTGCCAGGTAGAATAAGTAAAGGTAAAGGGACCCCTGACCATTAGGTCCAGTCGTGGCCGACTCTGGGGTTGCAGCGCTCATCTCACTTTACTGGCCGAGGGAGCCGGCGTACAGCTTCTGGGTGATGTGGCCAGCAGGACTAAGCCATTTCTGGCGAACCAGAGCAGCGCACGGAAACGCCATTTACCTTCCCGCCAGAGTGGTACCTATTTATCTACTTTCACTTTCGAACTGCTAGGTGGGCAGGAGCAGGGACCGAGCAATGGGAGCTCATCCCGTCACGGGGATCCGAACCACCAACCTTCTGATCGGCAAGTCCTAGGCTCTGTGGTTTAACCCACAGCGCTACCCCTGTCTGCCAGGTGGAATAGCCAGGCTTTTTTTTCAGCCCGAACGCAGTTCCAGTACCTCTCAGGTGGGCACCATTATCATTAAAGGAGAACAAGGGAGGCGTCCATTGTGAGTTCCAGCACTTGTTTTTTTCTAGAAAAAGAGAACTGAGAATAGTCAGACCCACTTACAGGTTACACACCAGTCAGGCGTGGGGTGCTGCTACCACCCTAAGGAGGCTTCCCCCTTCTCCTCTTTGCAAGGCCTCCCTGTCCCATGAATAGGCTGAATTCTCTTTGAAAGTGCTCCAAATTTGTGGCTGTAACAGCACCATCTGGGAGTCAACTCCATAGCTGAGTTATGTGCTGTGAGACAAAATCCTGCTTTGAAACAGCAGCCCAGTTTTGATCTCTAGGGTGATGCTCATCCCAGTAATATACTGAGCCAAGCCTCTGCCTGGCGGTGGTTGGATCCTGTGCTAAAGTTCTGTTCCTGAAGGTACTTCCGTCCTCAGGTCCCATCTTTCCGATCTCGATTTTGTCCCACCCACCCACTTCTTACGATACGATAATCTTTATTGTCATTGTCTCATACAGAACAACGAAACTGAAAAAATCTACATCAGACATTCAGAAACCAACAAGCCTGCTATCCCAGCCTGGTTAACCCCCTAAAAACTCTGATACCCCATTTCTAAATACAATATACTATAGAGACTCCTTATACTACATTTAAAACTAGAATTGCATTTGGATAGAAACTGTTTCTCAGGCAGCTAGTCCTGGTCTTTATAACCCTGTACCTTCTTCCAGAAGGCAGAAGCTGAAAGAGATCATTTCCGGGGCGCGCACTGTCCTGCGCTATCTCTGCAGCTTTCTTGTGGCACCTGGAAGCATAGATTTGATCCAAGGTGGGAAGAGGGCACCCAATTATTCTCTTTACAACCCTGGACAGCACTGTTTTCCCCCTGGCCGTGCAGCTCCCAAACCACACACAGACCATAAGTTAATGCACTCTCCACAGTACAATGGTAAAATGCCATCAACAGGTCCTTTGAGAGATTGTTTTTCCGGAGGATTCTCAGAAAATATAACCTCTGCTGTGCTCTTCATCAGGTCTTTGCTGTTTCCCCCCCCAGGTCATCTCTCAACTCCATTCCCAGAAATCGAAATACTGAGACCTGTTCCACACACTTCCCCTCAATAATGAGTGGCTGAATATTCAATTTACATTTCCTAAAGTCCACAATGATCTCTTTTGTTTTCTTTAAGTTAAGGAGTAAGTTGTTTTTCCTGCACCACTCCCCCAACTGCTCAACTTCCTTCCTATAGGCCGCCTCCCCCTCTCCAGCCGTGATTAAACCAACCACCGTTGTATCACCTGCGAACTTAATGATCTTATTACTGGGGTAATTGGGGGCACAGTCAGCTGCATAGAGTGTATATAAAAGTGGGCTCAACACGCACCCCTGCATCAATTTGCAAATTTTGTGTTTCAAGCTTGTGTTCAACTAACTTTTATTCAGAGTAGACCCATTGAAATGAACCTAAGTGAGTCGTGGATGCTAATTTAAATGGGTCTACTCTGAGTGAAAGTCAGTCACATAAAGATCTGCATTAAAAAATTGTCCCCCTTTTTAAAAATGCTTTTCTCCCAATGTAAACCTTTTGTGTGCAATTGTGCAGAGTCCTAACGAGAGGCATATCAAGGGCCGCCTGTGCTCTGGGCAAGGAGCCGTATGAGCATCCTTCCCCCCGGGGGAAAAAAACACTTTACAACAATAGCTGCATTAGAAATTACTACCTTTTATGCATCCCAAGCACTTGAAGTGTCTGGAGTGAGGGCGAGGCGAGGAAAAAGGGCAAAAGAATTGCACACGTTTTTGCTGTCGTGCAAGAGGATGGAAAATTTCTCCCACATTAGATCTCGCCATACACAGCACACACTCCATAGTCTCCAGCCGTCTATTATTATTATTATTATTATTATTATTATTATTATTATTATTTGTATACCACCTTATACCCACAAGTCTCAGGGCAGTCTACCTTTCTCCTGTCTTGCCTTTTCTCGTACTGCTCAGCTCCCAGCTCTCATATGAACTCACAGCCTTACACAGATTTCTGGGGTGATTATTGTTGGGGTCCCTCAGGCCTGTGCCCCCAACAGGGGCCGGTTTCGCCAGCCCCCCAGGTATGCCTCTGGTCCTAATCTCCACAAGCAACTTCCCTCTTTTTTCACCAATACAGGCACACATTCCTTGGCAGAAGATTTGGTTGCGTTTTGAGGGACGGCCGCATTTCAGCTTGTGAAAAAGAGAAATGTGAAAAATGAATGTCTCCATTGCTCCCTCACCACTGCCCCCCTTTTTCAGGAAAAGAGCAGCTACGTAGATGGCATGCAGGAGTTCTGCAGGTGAAGCTGCCCCCCCCCTCTGCATGCTAGGAGAGCATTCCCTGTTGGATTTGTGCCTGCACCTGGCTCCATCTCAGAGAGCGGGGGGAGTAGTGGCAAGTCAGCCTTTTCCATGCAAGGACCAGAATTGCACGTCTAGTCCTTTTCGTCATTGCAAAACCATTCCTTGATTTTCCCCAGGGAAATAAAACCGCTCCTCCCCTCACCTGGCAGGCGCCTTGGCTTTGCATCCCAGCACCCGCCAGGACATCAGCTGCCTCTACTCACCTGTGTGCGGTGCAGCCAGCAGGGCAGTCCAGAGGACCGAGGACCCCAGAAGGAGCAAGAGGCCACCTGGCTTCATGGTGGTGCTGAGAGGCAGCTCAAAGTGCCGGGGATTTAGCCATACCGGGATATAAGCAATTGCTTGGGCGTAGCAGTTTGGCGAGTGACGTAACCAGCTTGCAAGGTGACTTGCAAGGGCCTCCCGTTAGACAGACCAATTCCATTCTCTAATAAGCTGCTTGGGACCGCCTGCGCCACCTACGCAGCCAGCAGGAGCACGAGAAGGGCAAGGTGCCAACGGGAAGAGCAGAAATCAGCCAGCGCCCCAGGGCATCATAGCTGCGTCCCACGGCTCCGCCTGAATATCAACAGCTGATCCTGCCAAATTCTGGAGGAAGGCAGCTCTGTTCTGCTCTGGGGCCTCCAGAAATCAGGCTCCTTCTGCATCCAGGCCACTGGTGGGATTCCTGATTGTAGGGGAATCCTTTGGAGCCCCTTCCATCTCGGCAATGCTATGATTCCATGAAAAAGAGGGTTTCTGCCTGTTTTCCCCTTGGCAGCTGCCTTCAGTTATCTGTTTACAGGTAGGTAGCCATGTTGGTCCGCCGTAGTCGAAACAAAGTAAAAATTTTCCTTCCAGTAGCACCTTAGAGACCAACTAAGTTTGTTATTGGTATGAGCTTTCACATCTGAAGAAGCGTGCATACACACGAAAGCTCATACCAATAACAAACTTAGTTGATCTCTAAGGTCCTACTGGAAGGAAATTTTTCATTTTGTTTCAGTTATCTCCCTTGAGTCACCAATCCCAGAACACAAAAGCGTAAGATCAGGCCAAGGGCCCATCTAGCCCGGGATCCTGTTCTCACAGTGGTCAGACAAAAGCCCCAAAGGGAAACCAACAAGCAGAATCCGACCCCAGGAGCAACTTTCCCCTTCGGTGGTTTCCAGCAACTGGGATCCAGAAGCCTTGCTGACCCCAACTGAGAAGACAGAACAGAGTTGGTGGTCATCCCTGCCTCCTGGGGGAAAGTCCACCAGGATCAGCGAGTCCAAACCCCTGAAATTTAGGAATCTTTTCCCCAGCCTGGAGCTTGAACCGTCAAGCCCTGAGGTTAAGAGCCTCATGCCCCTGTTCTGCATTCCTACATTCCTGGATTCAACCGCATCCTGCACCACCGAGGTGCACTGGCTGGTAGCATGTGCTGCGGATATCTTCGCTATTGTGATGCATGCTGAGTCACCCACGCTTGGAGTGCAAACTCATCTATCTCCAGAATTATATGTTTCTTGGTAATGTTGCAGGACTGGTCAGTGCAGTGCTAGAAGCCAGGTTGCATTTCTGCATTGTTACCTTTCAGGTAGTACACCTGAGCATCTTCAGAGAGACGTGTTAATAGCAAGAGCAGGTCAGCTCATTTCCTGGGGGTGGGCTGTCTCTCGTCCCACCCACCCTTCCTGGAGGGAGACATTTGAGGACCATCTGCCTGGGGTCTTGGTCTTTTTCGGATCTCCTGGACCAGAGCACACCAGGCACTCCTGTCTTCCACTGCCTCCCACAGTTTGGTCCTAGTTGTACTTCTCTCCAATTTAGCAAACTTGGATCCCGTTTATTAGGATTATACCCTGTTTGATTTATTCCTGTTGTGTTTTTAGATGTTGTCTTTGGCATCCATCTGTCTTGGAGGACAATGGAGAACTGGGCCTTTGGGGCTGTAGAGACTAACGTGTATTGTTGCTTCTGGGGCAGATGAAGGAGTCAGGTTGCGTTGCTCTTTTTTAGCTATTGTGATGAAAACTGCCGCGTAATTACTTTGAAGGGTGGTGTATCCATTGTGTAAGTAAATATCCTCCATTGAGCCAGAGCCTGCCCTTGGTGGCCTACAAGGCCTGAACCATCTGCACAATTCTATAATCCTTTAATTATTGACTTGATCTATTACAGTCTAATCCCCCTTTTCCTCAAGAAAGCTGTGGTTCTTCCTGCTCCAGCTGCACAGTAGACATGTTTGCATGCATTTTTGCTGGCCTGGCCATGCCATAACAACAACAATAACAACAACAACAATTTGTTTATTATTTATACCCTGCCCAAATAGCTGGGTTTCCCCAGACACTCTGGGCGGCTCCCAACAGAATATTAAAAACATGATAAAATATCATACGTGATCCATGGTCTTCTTCTTCTTTGGCGATCCCTTGTAGCCGAGTAAGATGACATAAACACCGTTTTAACAGTGAGTCTGTAAGTGACTGTGGAGGCCAATTCTGGATCCACATGTCCTTCCACAGTGGGGACATTGGTTTCCGGGTGGGAGTTGATCCCGGTGTGGATTTGCCAAGCATGCCTTCCTCTTAGCATGTTTCTCCCTTGCGTCCTGAGTTTGAGTGTCTTCAAAGCCCAGGACACCTTTGGTAAAAGCTGTTCTCCAACTGGAGCGCTCACAGGCCAGTGTTTCCCAATTGTTGGTGTTTATACTACATTTTTTAAAAATTGCCTTGAGAGAGTCTTTAAACCTCTTTTGTTGACCACCAGCATTACGCTTTCCATTTTTAAGTTCGGGATAGAGTAGTTGCTTTGAAAGACGACAATCAGGCATCCGCACAATGAAGAATCATTACATCAAGACTGGTGATCTTTGCTTCTTCCTGTACACTGGTATTAGTTCTCCTGTCTTCCCAAGTGATGTGTAAAAATTTTCAGAGACATGTTGATGGAATCTTTCGAGGAGTTGGAGATGGTATTTATAAGTGGTCCATGTTTCACAAGCATATGGTGAGGCTGGTAGTACAATAGCTATGTAAACAAGCATTTTGTTTGCAGGTTTCCCTGCAAATGTCCTGGTCCTCAAATACTCTGCACTTCAATTGGGAGAAAGCTGAACTTGCAGAGCTCAGATGATGCTGGATTTCGGCATCAATGTTGGCCCTTGTGGAAAGACAACTGCCCAGGTAGGAGAAGCGATCGACATTTTCCAAGGTTACACCATTGAGTTGGATTTGTGGCGCTGCAGAGGGGATATTTTGTACTTGTTGGTGCAGCACTTTGGTTTTTTGGATCTTGAGTGATAGGCCAAGCTTTTCGTAAGCTTCTGAGAAGATATTTAGGATGGTTTGGAGGTCATCCTCTGAGCGTGCGCACACTACATTGTCATCAGCATACTGAAGTTCTATGGCAGAAGTTACAGTAACCTTACTCTTTGCTTTCAGCCTGCTCATATTGAAGAGCTTTCCATCTGTTCAATATATGATTTCTACTCCGGCAGGGAGTTTCCCTTCAACAAAGTGTTCATTGCCATTTTCATGGCAATGAAAATAATGAATAGAGTTGGGGCAATAACTCAACCGTTTAACACCTGATCCCACTGTGAATGGTTCACTTTGAGAGCCATTGTTATCTGTGATTGTTGCCATCATATTATCATGGAGGAACCAAATGATGTTCTCAAATTTATCTGGGCAGCCAATTTTCAGAAGGACAGTCCACAGGGCATTATGATTTACAGTGTTGAAAGCCTTTGTCAGGTTGATAAGTGCCATATACAGGGGTTGGTTTTGCTCTCTGCATTTTTCCTGAAGCTGTTGAGCGGTGAAAATCTTGTCCACTGTCCCCCTAGAAGGCCAAAAACCATTCTGGGATTCAGAAAGGGTCACCTCAGATATTGTTAAGAGACAGTTTGCTAAGATCCTTGCAAGAATTTTGCTGGCCGCAGCTAATAGAGAGATGCCTCGATAGTTTCCGCAATCAGTTGTGTCACCTTTTTAAAAGAGATTCATAATTTTGGCATCCCTAAAGTCTGCTGGGATCTCCTCTCTCCGAGACTTTTTCGATGGGCTTGTGAAGTTGTTGTGTACGTTCAATTCCGCCCACTTTGAAGTTTTCGGCAGGTATCCCATCAGGTCCGCTGGCTTTGTTGTTTTTCATTTGGTTAATAGCTATTCACAACTCCCCCAGATTTGGAGATACTGCAAGCTCATCTCTAACTTGGTCTTGTGGAATTTGAGAGAGGACCTCAGCAGCTATGGGGGAGTTGTGGTTAAGGAGATGTTGGTCATGTTCTTTCCAGCACAGTGCAATAGCTTCTTTATCTTTTAGAAGTGTGGTACCGTCTGCTGAGCGTAGGGGGCATATGCCATGATTTATTGGTCCATGGATGGTCTTTGTGGCTTTAAAGAAACTCTGTGCATCATGGGTGTTGGCTAAGTGCTGGATCTCTTGAGCTTTTTTAATCCACCAGATGCTCTTTAGTTCTCTGGTTCTTCTTTGAATCTCAGCCTTAGTGTTGACATAGGTTTTTTCCTTAGTGGCACAGTTTCTATCTCTTTGCCAGATCCTTTTCTCGTCAATCATGCATTCAATCTCACTGTCATTCTCGTCAAACCAGTCCTGGTGTTTCTTGGTTTGGTATCCAATAGTTTGTTCACAGGCTGCAATAATGAATGTTTTTAGCTTGGTCCTGTGTTCCTAAATGCTATCAGAGAATTCTGAAAGCAGATGGTCCTTAAGAGTTGTCTGGAAGCAGTCCGGCTTAATGGGATCTTGAAGGGCTTGAGTGTTCATTTTGCGCCTTGGTTTCCTTCCTTGAAGCCTGTGTTGAGGTATAATCTTGATAGTCATCGTGGAGCATCGTCAGTACTCGTCATAGCTCTGGTAAGGAGCACATCATGTTGATCTGCAGCTTGGACAATTACATGGTTTAAGAGGTGCCAGTGGTTTGACCGAGGGTGCCACCATGATGTTTTAATTATTTTATTTTTGTCAAAGGAGTGTGTTGGTAATAACAAGGTTGTGCGCTGCACATATCATCAAAAGTAAGATTCTGTTCTGGTTGCCGTTGCCAACTCCTTCTTTCCCAATAGTCCCAGGCCACAGATCGAAATCTCGCCCAACTCTTGCATTAAAATCACCCAGGAGGATAATTTTATCTTCCTTAGGCGTCTCTAATAGGACAATATCCAGCTGAGAGTAAAATTTTTCTTTAATGTCTTCATCAGCATCCAGTGTTGGTGCATAAGTGCTTATAATAGTAGCCTGTTGGTTTTTGGTGAGCTTTATTCGAAGGTTGAGAGTTGCTCATTAATGCCTGTAGGGACTTCTGACAGGAGTGTCACAAGATCGTTTTTGATAGCGAAGCCTACCCATGTATTCAGCGTTCTTGTTCAGATAGACCTTTCCAGAAGAATGTGTAGCCTTGTTTTCTTCCTTCAGTTGTCCCTCGCCTGCTCTTCGAGTTTCTTGAAGCACTGCAATATCGATGTTAAAACGTCGCAGCTCTCTTGCAATGCATTCTGCATTCAGGACGTTGGCTGTCTGTGTTATCACTCAACCCAGGTGCTACATAGCCTCAGTCTCAGCTTCTGGTAAGCTCTGCTGCTTGATTGAACGTCCCGAGGAGTGAATGCTGTGCTATGCGTTCTGGACCAGTGCCGGGAGGGGGCCGTCTCTCACTGAGAGGCACCAACAATTTGGTTATGTACTGAGTTGAATAGGATCCAAAATGCAGCAGTCTGATTGGTCCTAGAACAACAGGATTCAGAACGCAGCAGTCTGATTGGTCCTAGAACAATAGGATTCAGAATGCAGCAGTCTGATTGGTCCTACAACAATAGGATTCAGAATGCAGCAGTCTGATTGGTCCTAGAACAATAGGACCCAGAATGCAGCAGTCTGACTGGTCCGCAGGAGCCACCCAATCCAGCTCCAGGTGGAAGGGTATCCGCAACCTGAGTGGCCTACAGGAGAATCTTGGAATTAGCCAATCACGTGGGGCCCATTGTGTAAATAATGGATATAAAGCTGATACTTTGAGGGGACTTTCATTCCCTCCTCACCACTATGAGCTGAATAAAGAGCATGAAATCCACCCTCGACTCCGAGTATATTTCAAATTCTTTGTCTAGCTCCTTCCCTTTGACCTTACCGCCTTGGGTGACCCTGCTGGGAGTACGAGATTCCCGACGGCTTCGCTCGCAAGGGTCATAGGAATGTGCAAGCCCACTCACCATGACAAGGTGATGATCCAGCAAGCAAGGATCCATGGTCTACTAACCTCCCAGCCACCAGTTGGATTACTGCAATGCGTTCTATGTGGGGCAGCCCTGGAAGATGGCGCTGAGGCTGCACTTAAGGCAGAACTCAGCTCCTACAGCCAAAGTTGTTCATCTTCCGCCTCCTTGGAAGATCGACATTCACTGCCTGTTCTCTTCTGAGCCTGATGGCAAATGGTGAGCAGCCGTCTCTTGGTTCTGAGCATCCTGAATCCTACAGTTGGCCAGTGTTGGAAGGTTAATTGATAACAGGTGAAGACTTTCCTCTTTGCCCAGGTTTGGTTTGCTCAATTCTTCCTCTTAGTTTTAGGGGTTTAGATTTGCCTTTTCTCTTCTTGTGTTTTGCTGTGCCAGTTCGTTGCCTCAAATGGTGTCCATATGTTTTGTGTGAATTAGTTCTTATTCACACTTTTGTACACTTCTGCTGAAAGGGTGAGGTTTACTGGTTTGGTTTGTTCTTGTTCTTGTTTTTATTATGCATTTTGTGTTCTTATCTTGTATTTTTATGCTGTGAACCACCCTGAGTCCTCCGGATGAAGAGCGGTATACAGTGGTACCTCGGGTTAAGTACTTAATTCGTTCCGGAGGTCCGTTCTTAACCTGAAACTGTTCTTAACCTGAAGCACCACTTTAGCTCATCCTGCAGCAAAGTTCTTAACCCGAGGTACTATTTCTGGGTTAGCGGAGTCTGTAACCTGAAGCATATGTAACCTGAAGCAAATGTAACCTGAGGTGTTGTTGTTGTTTAGTCTTTTAGTCGTGTCCGACTCTTCATGACCCCCTGGACCAGAGCACGCCAGGCACTCCTGTCTTCCACTGCCTCCCGCAGTTTGGTCAGACTCATGTTAGTAGCTTTGAGAACACTGTCCAACCACCTCCGTCATCCCCTTCTCATTGTGCCCTCCATCTTTCCCGACATCAGGGTCTTTTCCAGGGAGTCTTCTCTTCTCATGAGGTGGCCAAAGTATTGGAGCCTCAGCTTCATGATCTGTCCTGGAAAACCATAGCTTTTACTATACAGACCTTTGTTGGCAAGGTGATGTCTCTGCTTTTTAAGATGCTGTCTAGGTTTGTCATTGCTCTTCTCAGGCGTCTTTTAATTTCGTGACTGCTGTCACCATCTGCAGTGATCATGGAGCCCAAGAAAGTAAAATCTCTCACTGCCTCCATTTCTTCTCCTTCTATTTGCCAGGAGGTGATGGGACCAGTGGCCATCCAACCTGAGGTACCACTGTACAAATTTTAATAATAATATTGAGACGTTTTTAATGTTTGACATATATATATATACATACATATATATATATATTCTGGAAGCTGCCCAGAGTAACTGGAGAAACTCAGCCAGATGGGCAGGGAATAAATAATAATAAAAGGAGGAGAAGCAGTAATAAACAAATAAATGAACTTGCTGTCCTTCTCTGCCCATTCCAATGTGTCTGTATCCAGCGTCAAGTGCAGTGCTCAGAACTGCAAATGACATCTGCCTGGTTTAGAATAAAGTGGAACTATTATTTTTATGACTTGGGAAATCTGGTTCTGCAGCATAAAATCATGTTAGCCTTTCCTGCAGCTGCATCACACAGCTGACTCATGCTCAGTTTATGGTTGATGACAATCCTGAGATACTTTCCGCGTTTACTTCTGACGATTCAGGAATCTTCCTCCTACAAATTGTTTATCTATTTATGCCTACGTGTGGAATTTTGCATTTGTCTCTGTTGAATTTCATTTTGCGAGGGTTTCTTTTCTTCGTTTTCCATTCGACGAAAATCATTCTGAATATTTTTCCTGTCTCCTAAGGTCCCTCCAAGTTCGGTGTCATCTGCAAAATTGATAAGGATTCCCTGCATTCCTTTTTCTTAGGTCAGAGCTGACAAAGGTCTTGAGGAGTGGCAGGCCTTGCACAAAGCTCTGAAAATCTGTTTGAGGAATGGCTGATGAATGCCCAGAGTACAGTTGCCGCAGGAACCCCCCCCCCCCCCAATCATTCAGTTTGTACAAACTTCACACACACACACACACATGACATGACTCTACACTTCTGTTATAAATTCATAGAAAATCAACCATACATCAGATCTGCACCGTTCCACTTTTATTTTACTCCATGAAGGAAGGACCACAAAATGGGGAAGGTTTGATACAGGGCGCCATAATCCCGTCACCATACCAGCACATACACAGGAGCCCTGCCCAGTTGCTATGCCAACCCTGATGGTCCTAGACAGAAGACCATCAATGTCACAAAGAACTTATGGGAGTGGATTCAGCATGGACTGGAACAAAGGACAATGATCAGCTCTTCCCTCTGGGGACAGGAAACTGCAAACTCTCCTTTGTCACCTGGAAAGTACTCATGGGGAGGGGAAAAGGGGGAACCAGCCAGGTGACAAGACACTCAGGTTACCTCCACAACTCCTCCCGCAACCTCTCCTTTTTGTGATGTGTCAATGATGTAATCATGATGTAGTTGAGATGTAGTTCTAGGGGTGCAGCTTGGGGGATTAGTAACTAAGAAAAGTTGGGGTCTTCTTTTGTTCTGAGCTTCCATCTTGTTCCACCTTGTGGCAGTTGGGAGTCCTGTCGCGACAGTCTTCAACAAAGACCAAGCCGACTGGCTGCTGTTTTGCTCTGGTATTCCTGGCTGGGGTCCTTGTTTTTTGTCCAAGGGATATCTCCAATTTCTCCGTTAACACAGTTTTCCAACCACCTGGAAAGAAAGACAGCGGAAATGTGTCCCCATTCATTCTCCTAGCTTTCTAGTTCCTCTCTTTCTTGGATTCCCATACAGTGGTACCTCGGGTTAAGTACTTAATTCGTTCCAGAAGTCTGTACTTAACCTGAAACTGTTCTT
This sequence comes from Podarcis tiliguerta, assembly GCF_965153285.1. Taxonomy (NCBI): domain Eukaryota; kingdom Metazoa; phylum Chordata; class Lepidosauria; order Squamata; family Lacertidae; genus Podarcis; species Podarcis tiliguerta. The sequence continues at coordinate 916,102 of NC_139539.1, read as the reverse complement.
AACCTGAAGCACCACTTTAGCTAATGGGGCCTCCTGCTGCTGCTGCACTGCCGGAGCACAATTTCTGTTCTCATCCTGAAGCAAAGTTCTTAACCTGAAGCACTATTTCTGGGTTAGCGGAGTCTGTAACCTGAAGCGTATGTAACCCGAGGTACCACTGTATTCTTAACCAGTAATTTCATTTTTCCACTGTTAGGTTTGATCCACAGGACCCATTCCTTATTCAGCATTAATTGCAGTCATGCATCTTAATTTAAATATTTTTTATTGGAATTTTATTTACAACATAACATAAACACCCCACCCCACCCCCATTACACAACCCACCCTCATTAAACGTGAACATAACATACAGTGAGCATAACATACAAAAATACAAACAGCGAAATAAAATACTTCCTTTATCCTGTATCTGGCTTCCTTATTTACTTATAAACTGTTTCCTTTATGAATAATTATTTTTATACTGCAATATGAATTTGGATATCTCTTTTTGCCATAATCTAAGACTTTCCATTCCTCCAATTGTCGGTATCATTTGGAATAGATACATCAGTTTCGGCAACACGTTCATTTTAACCACCTGCCCTTCTGCCAACAAGTTTTTATGTACGGTAATTATCTTTGAATAGATTACTATTATTATTGGTCAGCCAAACTCCTAAATACTTGGTATCTCATTAGGGAAAAGGGAATATAAGATCAAAGCATTTGCGGATGACCTGATTCCGACTATTAAAAACCCCAAAGAAAGCATACTACAGATAACAGAAAGAATATTAGAATTTGGGGGAGTAGCTGGCTTCAAGTTAAACAAGAATAAAACCAACATGGTAGTCAAAAATATGACCAAGCAATAATAGGAAGAACTACAGGAGATATCAGGATTAATAATAGTAAAGAAGACCAAGCAGTCATGCTTCTTATGCAAAACTTCTGCATCCACTTCTACCTTGAGGAGCTGAGCTGCCCCACCTGGGACCATTCCACCACCACCCCCTCCTCATCCTCTGCCTTGCCAGCCTCCATGCCAGGGGTCAGCAACCTAAGGCCCATGGGCCTCAACTGGTCCACGGGCATCATTTAACCAGCCCATGAGCCGCCTCCGAACTGAGCTGCCCGCTGGCGAGTCCCCGGGTGCTGCACTAAACCGCTGCAACACAGCGCAGGGACTTGCTTTCGCGGTGCCGGAAATTGCATCTGTGCAGACACAGATGCCAGAAATCACAGGCGGGTGCTCTCACAAAGGACCGCGATCCGGCCCATGAAGGGGGTTCCGCAGCAGTGAACCGGCCCAGGCAAGGTAGGTGTTATGTACTGAGTTGAATAGGATCCAAAATGCAGCAGTCTGATTGGTCCTCAAACAATAGGACCCAGAATGCAGCAGTCTGATTGGTCCACAGGAGCCACCCAATCCAGCTCCAGGTGGAAGTGAATCCGCAACCTGATTGGCCTACAGGTGAATCCCGGAATTAGCCAATCACGTGGGGCCCATTGTGTAAATAATGTATATAAAGCAGACATTCGGGGGGAACTTCCATTCCTCCTCACCAGTATGAGCTGAATAAAGAGCACGAAATCCACTCTTGGCTCCGAGTAGATTTCAATAAGCCTTGCCGACCCCTGCTCCATGCCCTCTCTGACCCTTTTGCTTCCCTGACATGATCCCGACAGCTGCAGGCTACTCATCTGTCCTCATCCTTGGTCTCCTTCCTCCCTTCCCTTTCTTCCTTTGTCAACTGAGCTCCTCACCAGTTCCCAAAGCTTTTTGCAGAGCCAGGCTTCCCTGTTGGCTAACCCTGGCAAGCCCAGGCCAGCTGATTTCCTTGTTCCTTCCTTGGCCTCCCAAATGAAGAAGGCACAGAGGCTGCTGAGGCAGAGGAAGCCCACTCCCCCACCCCCCCCCACCCCTGAGCAACTCAGCCGTGCTTCCCTGAAACTTTCAAGAAAGCACCACCCACAGCCCATAGTCAGCTCTGACCACACTCTGGTTTTCATTTCCTTCTCGGTTTCTTTTAACCCGAAACCTACCAAAGCCACACTTTGCAAGAGCTGAGACACAGCCATCCTTTGAAATACTCACTTCTCCGAATTTTGCAATGCAGTTTTCCAGCCAAGTCATGTATACAAATATGCAAATGCTAGGATAAAGTGTGCGTTGAAAAGCATTGTTGTCATCGTTGTCATTATTGTTGTCATCATTATTATTAAATTTTCTTTACTGCCCTTCATTTGAGGATCACAAGGCGATTTGCAATATAAAATCACAAGAAAACATAATTTAGTAACAAACAACAACCCCTATAACATGCAAAAATACATTAAGTTGGGGGGGGATGCCCATTAGGCTAAACAGCATGCACATTTGTATATGAGGAGAAATTTGCACTGAAATGCTGGTTATGAGGATTTATTTCTCAGAGTAGGAAATGTGGAGAACTGAAGATGGGGAAAATGAGAACCAAAACCCCTCTTCCTCCTCCTCCTATTCGAGGATCAAAGGGCAGTTTACAATATAAAAACACAAAATGCATAAAATAGTAACAAACAAAAACAATGCCCTGCCCCCAGTTTAAAAGGCCATTGACTGTTTAATCCGCCAAAGGCCTGAGAGAAGAGGAATGTTCTTTTTCCTGGCACCTAAAGAGATGTTTATTTAACTTATATGCAGAATTCATCATGCGAAAGGCTGGGCTGGATGAATCCCAAGCCGGAATTAAGATTGCTGGAAGAAATATCAACAACCTCAGATATGCAGATGACACAACCTTGAAGGCAGAAAGTGAGGAGGAATTAAAGAACCTTTTAATGAGGGTGAAAGAGGAGAGCGCAAAATATGGTCTGAAGCTCAACACCAAAAAAACGAAGATCATGGCCTCTGGTCCCATCACCTCGGGGGGGGGGGGAATCTGGGTGGCTCCTATGAGATGCAGGCTATGGGACGTGTTATTGGGCCACTTGTCTGATGCAGCAGAGCCCTTACGGGTAGCTTGTTTCTTTTTTAGTAATATATATTTTTAAAACCCTTGGGAGAAAAGCAATGACAAACCTAGACAGCATCTTAAAACGCAGAGACATCTACAACAGCAGCAAGAATACTCATCGCACAGTATTGGAAGACACAAGAACTACCCATGCTGGAAGAATGGCAGATGAAAGTTATTGACTATATGGAATTGGCAGAAATGACTGGCAGAATCAGAGACCAGGGAGAAGAGATGGTGAAGGAAGATTGGAGGAAGTTTAAAGACTATTTACAGAAACACTATAAGATAATGAACGTCTGACGACACCAGATTGAATGTAAAAGGTTATTAGTAAAAAAAAAAAAATGAAAGAGAAAGATTATGTTATATGGAAATGTAATTATATTAAGACATTAAGATAATGATGAAATCAAAATATGACAGAGGGGAGGAATTTGCTGACAGAATATATGATCTGGAATACAGAGAAGGGAGGTCTGGGGAAGTCGCAGAAACAAGTTAATGCAAAGAATTTAAGGAGACAAAAATTGCTTTTAATATTTTTATTTTTTATTTTTTATATTTTCTGTTGTTGGTGTTTGTATGTTGTTGTATTTTCTTCTTTTTTTTCTTTTTTTTTTTTTGGTCTGTTGTATTGTGCTTTATTTCTTGTTCGTTTATTGTAAAAACCAATAAAATATTATATATATATAAAAAAATAAAACGCAGAAACATCACCTTGCCAACAAAGGTCCGTATAGTTAAAGCCATGGTTTTCCCAGTAGTGATGTATGGAAGTGAGAGCTGGACCATAAAGAAGGCTGATCGCCGAAGAATGGATGCTTTTGAATTCTGGTGCTGGAGGAGACTCTTGAGAGTCCCGTGGACTGCAAGAAGATCAAACCTCTCCATTCTGAAGGAAATCAGCCCTGAGTGCTCACTGGAAGGACAGATCCTGAAGCTGAGGCTCCAAGACTTTGGCTACCTCATGAGAAGAGAAGAATCCCTGGAAAAGACCTTGATGTTGGGAAAGATTGAGGGCACAAGGAGAAGGGGACAACAGAGGACGAGATGGTGGGACAGTGTTCTCGGAGCTACCAGCATGAGTTTGACCAAAGTGTGAGAGGCCGTGGAAGACAGGAGTGCCTGGCGTGCTCTGGTCCAGGGGGTCACAAAGAGGCGGACACGACTAAACGAATAAACAACAAAGAGATGTAGGGATGCGGGTGGCGCTGCGGGTTAAACCACAGAGCCTAGGGCTTACCGATCAGAAGGTCAGCGGTTCGAATCCCCGTGATGGGGTGAGCTCCCATTGTTCGGTCCCTGCTCCTGCCAACCTAGCAGTTCGAAAGCACATCAAAGTGCACGTAGATAAATAGTTACCGCTCTGGCAGGAAGGTAAACAGCGTTTCCGTGCGCTGCTCTGGTTCGCCAGAAGCGGCTTAGTCATGCTGACCACATGACCCGGAAGCTGTACGCCGGCCAGTAAAGCAAGATGAGCGCCACAACCCCAGAGTCGGTCACGACTGGACCTAATGGTCAGGGGTCCCCTTTACCCTTTAAAGAGATGTAATGAAGGCACCAGGCAGGACTTCCTGGGGAGAGCACTGCACAAGCAGGGAGCCACCACAGAAAAAGCCCTTTCTTGTTCTGCCACCCTCCGGACATCTCATGGAGGAGGCACACGAAGAAGGGCCTCAGGTCATGAGCACAGGGACCGGGTCCGTTCACACGGGGAGATGCAGTCCTTGAGGTCCAAACCAGCACTTTGAATTGGGCCTGGAAACTCCCTGGCAGCCAGGGCAGCTGAGCCAGGATCCGTGTGAGATGCTCAAGACACCTTGCGCCAGGGAGCAGCCTGGCTTCCAAATTCTGCACCAACTGAGGCTTCTGAAGCGTCTTCAGAGGCAGCCCTGCATATAACACATTGCCGTAACCCATGGGTAGACAGACTAAGTCCTGGGGGCCCAATCTGGCCCAATCGCCTTCTCAATCCGGCCCGCGGATGGTCTGGGAATCAGCATGTTTTTACATGAGTAGAATGTGTTCTTTTATTGAAAATACATCTCTGGGTTATTTGTGGGGCATAAGAATACATTCGTATTTTTTTTCCAAAATATAGTCTGGCCCCCCACAAGGTCTGAGGGACAGTGGACCGGCCCCCTGCTGAAAAGGTTTGCTGACCCCTGTAACCTAGAGGCTACCAGAGCATAGACCACAGAAATTAAGCCATCCCTGTCCAGATAGGGACACCGCTAGACCACCACTCAAAGCCTGCCCCACCCTGCTCTCCCTTTCTGCGCAGGTGTACGCATTTTGGGTACAGAATCGTAGCACTGGGAGGGACCCCATTTGAGATCTGGCTCGCCTTGCCACTGTCATCTGTGTGCTAGGAGATGAGAGGCTGGACAACTGCAAAGGGCTGTGTTTGGGGCTGCCCCCCAAGGCTGACCTGGAAGCTGCCCCTGGGACAAAATGTGCCAACTCAAGCCCAAAAAGGGAAAACGAGAGAGGTCGCAACTAAAGAAGAATGACAACTGATGGAATATGCCCAGCTTGCAGATTTAACATATAGAATAAGAGAACAAGAAGAACGTAAGTTTAAAGAAGATTGGAAAATGTTTGCTGAATATATGGGAGGAAATTGTGTACACTTGAAAACGTTGGCAGCATTGAGATAAATTCAGCAGTGTAAACAAGTTTTGATGGATGGAATAATGGAATACTGAACGGTTTGGCTTATGTAAAATATGCAGGGATTTATGGTATGCAAAATGAACCATGGAAAGAGAAGAAGGGGAGATTGATATTGTTAGGATGTTTAAACAGGTATTTAAAATTGTGAAACAGAAAACTAATAACAATTATATATATATACAGTATGTGTGTGCCTGTGTCTGTTTGTGTCTCTGTGTGTGTGTGTGCGCGCCCATGCACGCGCACACACACGCCAACTCAATTGCTCACGGAGGAATCCTGTGACTCCACTGCTGAAAGAATCCCGCTGGCTGCCAATGAGCTGCAGGGCTGAATTCCAGGTGGGTCCTGCTCCACAGAGCTCTCTGGAGCCTGGGACCAGGGTAACTAAGAGGTGGCCTCCCCCGTTATAAGCCCAGGCAATCACTGGGGGGAATGTGGGGCAGGGCATGAGAACAGCAGCATAAATTTGCTCTCCAGGTTTTTTCCGACTTTGGGGAGGGGAGGCTAAATAAACGAATGGTCCACTATTCCTGCCTCCATCTTGCAATGGGGAGAGGCAAAGGGAGCATTCAGCTTTGCTGCAGAAGGAAGCTGAGACAGGGAGTCGCTTACAACAACCTTGCAGTGCAGTCCAGTGTTCTCATCTTCGCCCCGCAGGTTCTGCCGGGAGGGTGGGTTGAGAACGAGTAACTTGCAGCAACCTCACAAGGCAGTCCACGGCCATCGTACTACGGAGTTACGACAGCTCTATTCAAAGGTTGCAGCATCTCAGACGATGGTTCCGTAGTCTGACAGAGAGTGGCTTTCCAAAGATCCCCAATTATAAGGATTGCCGCCTACACAATCCTTAATGATGATCCGCAGCTCAGAGCGACAGGTGCCCTCTTTGCTCCCGTATTGCATTATCAATGTATGTTATCAGGATGCAGACAATAGGAACGTTATATAACAGCCATTATGCACGGCTATCACAAGTGAGTGCTTTGCATGAGATTTTCAGCTGACATCATCGCAATCATGCAGAAAAAAGACAGAACAGCAGAAGAGGTGAGAAGGCAGAGCAACTCCTGATGCATCAAAAATAAATCTGCAGGGAACTGGGGGAGAGGATGGAGCCCTGAGGCACCCCTGACAGTGGGGTCCAAACTTTTTCCAAAGAGGGCCAGATTTGATGAAGTGAAGGGCTGTAAGGGCCAACCAAAGGCTCAACCAAAGTTGTTGACTTTTTTTAGGATTGAACTTGGGCTTTTTTATTATTTTACCCCAGAGTTGTTGTTGAGCTTTTTTTAGGATTCAAGTTTAGGATTTGTGGGTTAAACCACAGAGCCTAGGACTTGCTGATCAGAAGGTCGGCGGTTCGAATCCCAGTGACAGGGTGAGCTCCCGTTGCTCAGTCCCTGCTCCTGCCAACCTAGCAGTGGATACTGAAGACATCAGAGTGATCTGTTCTAATGCTTTATTGAAGAAAGGTATAGACTTCTAGCAAGCCAGCCTACCAGTTCTTTACAGACCTGGGACAGCCTCCGCAGCAAGGAGACGGCTTATCTGCGCCTGTGCAAACTTGCAAACATTCTTCACAGAACAGAGCAACATACGTCCGCCACCTGACCAAGAGTTTGCACATGACAAATACCCAAACAACGCACAGCTTGCAGACTTTACGTATACAGTAGAATAAGAGAACATGAAAAACATACGTTTAGAGAAGATTGGGAAACGTTTATTGAATACATGGGGGTGAATTGTGTGCACTTGAAAATGTTGGCAGCATTAAGATAAATTCAACAGTGTAAATAAGTTTTGATGGATGTAATAATGGAATACTGAACGCTTTAGTTTTTGTAAAATATGCAGGGATTTAGGATACGCAAAATGAACCATGGAAAGAGAGGAAGGGAAGTTATTGATATTTCAAGGATGTTTAAATGAGTATTTAAACTCATTTAAATGAGTATTAAACAGAAAATTATAGAGAGAGGGAAAGTATCTGCAATGTTTGGGTATTATATTCCCTCTCTGGGCTCTGGGCCCAGAATCTCAAGCCCCTAGATAAGGGCACCATCAAAGCACGACAATTAGCTTATATCAAAGCAAGCGAACATAAACATAATTAATTGTGGGGGCCCTTCCAACCCCCACGGAGCTTTGCTTCTATGCTTCATTGGCGGTTTTTAAGCAGAGGTTGGATGACCGGCAGTCAGGGTTTCTTGGGCAGTATTTCCTGCCTTGCAGGGGGTTGGACTATTAATAATATCTTTATTGTCATTGCCCCCTTCGGGGACAACGAAAATACTTAATTTAGGGACTAATGGCCCCTGGAGGCCCCTTCCAGCTGTACACTTCCATGATTATATTATGCCAAACAGGTGTTTTTTAAAAGGTATGTGTAGTTTTACTGAATCTCAAAACTCAGTTGGCAGGAACTTGGAAGGGCTCAAATCCTCTTCGTCCAGCTCATCATCATCTGAACAGGAAGACAGCCGAGGCCTTCGGGAAGGTGGATTAGATCAACCTTTGCAGCACCAAAGCAAGAGAGCTGGTATTTGCCATGCAAACAGGTGTCGTTTTAAGAACAGCTGGAATGTTTGCTTCTGAGTTTTGCGAAAGGCCTTCCAGTGCTGCCCTCTGGTGGCCATGTGCTGCACAACAGGCCAGCAAGGCTTGCTGGTTCATAAAACCCACACGGGGAGCCCCTGAGTCCTGCACCCCCAGCAGGTGGGAGGGTGTCCCTTTGGATTTCAAGAGGCAGCTCTGTGGGACCTCCAGCATGAAGCAAGGTTCAGAGCAAACACGGGAACACCTCCCCCCAGGATTGTAGAGTTGGAGGGGACCCCAAAGGTCCACTAATCCACCCCCTTGCAACACAGGCACCACGGCTGAAGTTCTCCAGCACAATCCCTGCTGAGATGAATGTGAGCAGAGAGTTTCCCAAGGGATGAGGCTGTGGGCCTTTTCTGTTGAGCAGAGAAACTGAAGAATCTCTACTGCCTACAGGCCAGGATCAGAGCTCCAAGACTTTGGCCACCTCCTGAGAAGAGAAGACTCCCTGGAAAAGACCCTGATGTTGGGAAAGATGGAGGGCACAAGGAGAAGGGGACGACGGAGGACGAGATGGTGGGACAGTGTTCTCAAAGCTACCAGCATGAGTGTGACCAAACTGCGGGAGGCAGTGGAAGACAGGAGTGCCTGGCCTGCTCTGGTCCATGGGGTCATGAAGAGGCAGACATGACTAAACAACTAAACAACAACCAGTTGCAGAGGGAGCAGCACTAGAAGGGGACCCCTGCCAGGCTGGCTGGCTGCGGGGTTTCCCATGAGGGCATCTGGGGGGGTCCAATCTATGGGAACAAGAGGCTGGGCTAGCTAGGCCTTGCGTCTGCTCCTCTTAGCTATCTGTCTATCTATATCTATCTATCTATCTATCTATCTATCTATCTATCTATCTATCATCTATCTATCATCTATCTATCTATCTATCTATCTATCTATCATCTATCTCTCTATCTATCCTCTTCCAGAGAAGCCAAGGTCTGTGATGCAGCAAGAAAGATGCCCCAGCATGTGACCCAGGGACGAAGCAAGTTCCCTCTCTGCAGTTTGTGACGTGGCAAAAACTCTGCCCATGTAGCTGCCCATGCGCTACTTTGGTGAGCTTTATCTTTCCCTGTCTCACACGCTGGGGCAAGGCACTCTGCCTGCGCTGCTTCCTTCAGGCTGGCCAGGGACCCCTAGGATACAGGCCGGGGTCAATCGCCATCACCACCACCATCGTCATCGTCATCATCATCGTCATCATCGTCGTCATCATCATCATCGTCGTCGTCATCATCATCATCGTCGTCGTCGTCGTCATCGTCATCGTCGTCATCATCGTCATCATCTTCATCATCGTCGTCGTCGTCATCTTCATCGTCTTCATCGTCATCGTCACGGTCGTCCAGTTCCTCGAGGGGGGGTGGCCTTGCAAGCTTTGCTGGTGTTTCCCCACTGGGGAGTCTGCCCAGTTCAACACCAGCCCCTGCCCCTTCTCCGTTTCCTGGCTGCCCCCCAGAGGCAGCCGGCCCCTCATTGGCGACACGTCCCGCTTCAGACGGTGGCTTCCCAGTGACTTCTCCACTCGCTGACTTTTCATCAGGGACGGGTTTCGTCAGGGCAGCGCCTTGCAGCTCCTCAGCCACAGGGCTGTTCTGGGCCAGCTCCGCATCCTTTCTCACCTTGGCATTTTCCCCGGAGGCTTCTTTGCACTCTGGTGTGGCTTCCGTCTGGGCGCAGCGAGGGGCAGGAGATGCCCTTCCTGGTGTCTCTGAAGACAGAAAATATGAAGGGCATGCAGTTAGTTAACCTCCTCTCAGCTCCCACAGCAGCTGTTCCCAGTCCCCTGACATCCTCATAATGTGTCTGTGTGTCAGGGAAGTTTGGGCATGGGAAATGCAGGGTGCCCACCCTCCTTCTGTTGCCCGGGTGCAAACACATCTTTCATAGACAAGAGCCAAGTTGAGATGGGTAAAACGTGAGCAGCCAAGATGCCCCAGTTTGCACTAGCTGGAGCTTGTGCACCAACTTCAGGGGCAGCCCCACATAGACATCATCATCATCATCATCATCATTTATTACCTACCCCCCCCCATCTGACTGGGTTACCTCAGCCATTCTTGGCAGCTTCCAGCATACAGAAACACAGTGGGACATCAAGCATTAAAAATTTCCCAATACAGGGCTGCCTTAAGATATCTTCAGAAAGCCATGTAGTTGTTTATTTCATGTAGTTGTTTATCTGATGGGAGGGTGTTCCACAGGGAGGTTGCCACCACTGAGAAGGCCCTCTGCCTGGTTCCCTGCAACTTCACTTCCCACCAGAAGGCCCTCAATGTCTGAGTTGGATGATGGGGTTGAAGACACTCCTTCAATAATCCAACCTGGAGATTACCAGCACACATAGTGGTCAGGTTCTCCTGGTCCAGAAATGGCCAAAGCCGGGGAAAGGCACACATGGAGCCTGTTCTTCTCCCCATCCGAAGGAGGCAGCTGACCAACTGCACCCCCCAGCACCTCCATCTTGCCAGGAGTCAGGGTCCCTTTGTTGACCTTCATGCAGCCCACTGTTGAGTTCAGAGACCAGTCCTAGAACAAAGGAACCTAAGAAGAGCCTGCTGGATCAGGCCAGTGGCCATCTCACCAGCATCCTCTTCTCACAGTGGCCAACCCACAAGCAGGATCCAAGCATCAGAGCAGCTTCTTCCTCCTGCGGTTTCCAGCCACTGGAGAAGCATTGCTGTCTCCAACTGTGGAGGCAGAGCAGATCCATCTTCCATAGCCCTCTCCTCCTCCCTGAATTGTCCAGTCCTCTTCTAAAGCCACCTAGCTTGGTGCCCACCACTGCTTCCTGTGGGAGGGAGTTCCACAGTCTGAGACGTGTGAAGGAGGACTTCCTTCCATCTGTCCCGAATCTTCCAACCTTCAGCTTCACCTCTGATCTGATCTGCAGGACGTGCAGCAGTTTGGGCGAGGTGAGGGAGGCAACACCCTCCGCCCTTCTGCCACAGGTGCGGCTCCCGTTTGTGACAACAAGGTGTGTGAGGCAAGGGAGGTGTACAGCTTTGCAGCTGTTGCTCCATGTGGGATGGGGCCGGTGCTCAGTGAGGAAGGGAGGCTGCAGAGGGGTTTGGTGCGGCCAGAGCCCCTTGACCGTGCTGCAGACTGGCTTGTGATGCACCGGACACCCAGATCCAGGCAGGTGAGCATGAAGCTTCTTCCTTCTCTGTATCTTGGCCCCGAGGATCGCTGGGCATGAAGCAATCCCAGGAGCTGAGGCAGCAATTAGCTCCCCAGCCATCTCTGTTTAGCTTGGATGGGCTCCAGCCACCGCATTCCTCCTCCTGTCTAGCCACAGAGAGTAACAGAATCTCTCCCACTGGGTAAAACTCTGCCAGGTTCTGCTCACTGATGGGAAGCAACAGGGCGAGAGACAGGGGCATCAAGGTCTCTCCCTAGCCAAGTGCAGAATCGTAGAGTTGGAAGGGTCCTCAAGGTCCCCTACTTCTACTCCCAGCAATGCAGGAATCCTAGCTAAAGAATCAAAGAATCCTAGAGCTGGAAGTGACCCCAAGGATCATCTAGTCCAGCCCCCTGCAGTGCAGAATTTCAGCTAAAGAATCCCTGACAGAAGGCCACCCAACCTCTCTTTGGAAACCTCCAATGGAAGGAGAGTCCACAACCTCCCAAAGGAGTCTGCTCCACTGTCAAACAGCTCTTACTGCCAGAATATTTCCCAATATTTAGTTGGAATCTCCTACAGATATTTGAAAACGGGTTTCATATCACCTCTCAGTCTTTTATTCTCCAACTCCCTCCACTGTTCCTCTTATTGCATCTCATGTTCACCTGCTTGTATTGATTTGTACTAGAGCAGCCTTTCTCAACCTGTGGGTCCCCAGGTGTTGCTGGACTACAACTCCCATCACCCCTAGCTAGCAAGGCCAGAGCTCAGGGATGATGGGAGTTGTAGTCCAACAACAGCTGGGGACCCACAGGTTGAGAACCAGTGTACTAGAGGATCCCACCACCACCCCCCAAAAAAAAATCATGCACCTCAGCACAAAATCTCAGGCTTGCACCCCAGGTGGCCATCCAGCCCAAGTCCATTTGCTCTGTAGTTCTTTGCAGCTTGTGGCCCCTGGAGAATGTGCCAGTTCCGGCCCACCTCAGCCCCTGGGTCCCCTTTGCTCCTCTCTCCTCAGCCTCCATGCAACAACCAGGCTCCCATTTTGCTCTGTGAAGCCAGTTCTGCTCTCAGAGCCCAAGAGAGGGGATGCTCAGCATCTGCCCAATTCAGCTTCTAAATTTCAGTCTTGACTTTGGCTCTCTCTCTCACACACACACACATTTCTGCATCGGTCTGCAAATTTTGTTTCAGAAATTCTGCACAAAACTGAATGTCCGTATTTCAAGCACATTGCTCGTAAGATACAGATTTTTCTGCAAGCAATTTCCCCTAACATAATGCCCTTTGTACATTCATGTTCAGAGGACTGGACTAGACAATCTTCTGAGTGCCTTCCAACTCGACACTTCTATGATTCTATGAATTTTTGGATTGGGGTACTGCATCACCGAATTGAGAGATGTGTGACTTTTGGAGGACAGGGCCATTTCAGTTCACAGAATGGTTAGGGAAATGTGAGCTATGCAATCCTGTGGATTCACTTTCCTGCTGCAGAAGCTGAGCAGCTCATTCTGAGCGCTGCAGTTCCCTCCGGCTACTCTTCCTTCCCATCCCAAAATTCCCACCCACCCACTGCCCAATTCCAAATTTGAAACCTGCCTTTGACATGCAAGTCCCAGAACTGCATGTCCACTCTTCCTCATTGCAAAACCATTTCCTGATTTCCTCCACCAGGGAAAAAAACCCCACATCCTTTCCTTGCCTGGATGGTCCCAGCCGCTGAGGCCGCTGGCTTTGCATCCCAACAACTGCCTCTCCTTACCTGTGTGTGGTGCAGCCAGCAGGGCAGTCCAGAGGACCAAGGACCCCACAAGGAGCAAGAGGCCACCCGACTTCATGGTGGCGCTGAGAGGCAGCTCCTTTGGACCAGGACTGAACTATCCTAGTTTATATACCCTCTCTGGGTGGAGCCGGAAATACTTTGCACGGTGACTTATGAGAACATCTCGTTGACAGCCAAATTCCATTTCCTAATATGCCACCGTGCCAACTACAGGGAACCTGCGTTTTACCTGTAACACAATTGCATCTATCAATGTTTTGACCTTGATTGCAAGGTTGCAACATTTCTATTTGCAGAGAGGATGGAATTCTTTGTGGATAAATTCATAAGGCAAAGCCAGGTTTCTAACAGATTACCAACACAAGCTGGATAGCTGAAAAGTACCCAGTATGACATATTTGGCACAGTATGAAGGAACTGGGGCCTTCCTGCCTTCCGTTGGTGGTGAGAAGTCTTTTGACAGGATAGGGTGGCCACTAACAAAGAAAGCTTCAAAAGGCTTGCTGTCAGAGACCAATTATTTTAACCCGGCTACATATAAGATCTTTAGTAAATGGACAGCTATCAAGACAGGTAGTTTTTAAACGAGGAGCAAAACAAAAATACTCTTTCAATTTTATTGCATTCTATTGTGCTAGCCAAAGGCCGTGGCAACATGCAAAGAAGGAAAAGAAAAGAAAAGAAAAGAAGACACACACAGAGAGAGCAGTTGCTACATATGCAGTAAAACCATGGTCAAATCCACCAAAATTTCTTATTACACAGAATAAAAAGCAATTCTCAAATAAAATGTGCAAATTAGATCTCGGAGTCCCCTTTGCAACTGACCGCTAGCCCATCCTGTTCTTTCTTCCTAATCTTCCTAGCTGCCAAAGCACAGAGAGCCACTTTATAAGTCACAGAGTCATCAGTAACAGCAGCCATTTCACCTTCTCCACCCTGGTTAGATTTCTTGGGTCTGTATATAGTAGACATTGTAGTAGGTAAGAGTATTCTTAAATAGGTATCTGACGATGTTTGCTATTGCAGCAGTAAGGTTGGACCTACCGTGGTGCTATAGAAGTAAACAATGAACAAAGGATACAAAATATAAGTTCCCCATTTATATTGAAGATGTTCTGTTTTTTGTTGTTTTTTATTATTATTATTATTATTATTATTATTATTATTATTATTATTAGGATGCCCATCTGACGAGGTTGCCCCAGCCACTATTGGCGGCTTCCAACGAATTAAAACAGGATATCGTTAAGCAGAAAGATTAATCAAAAGATTAAGAGAATCTAGCAGGGTTAGGAGATATAAAATTAACAAAGGAAACCCAGAGTTGCTATGTATTGATATAGACTAGAACACTAAAGAAGAAAATAAGATGAGTGAGGAAAGTCAGAAGTACAATAAGTATAAAAGTATCGGATAATTTTGGTAATCTCTCTAAAGGTGCTAAACATACGGTATCTTTTATTGCTGCTCTTATTGCTGCCTACATTAAAAAAAATATTGTGCCTGACCTTAATTTGTTTTATTCTTTCTTCATAGCCACCTTGAAAAGCCTAGCAACAAAGTGACACGACAAAGGGATGGTATCCGCAATATACGAAATATTACTCCAAAATCGTACAACCCCCCTATACATAATCAAAAAAGAATGGGAAAACAACATAGGCTATGATATTAACCCACTCAGTGGACTAGAATGTGGTCTAAACCCCTCCTTTAAATCCATATCAACAAAAAGAAAATAACTCACCTTGAAACTCACTCACAGATGGTACCTAACACCAAGGAAATAAGCGCTAATACGCCCAGGAACCTCACCAAAATGCTGGAGAGGGTGCACCTCCACAGGCACATACCTCCACATGTGGTGGGAATGCCCCAAAATCCAACTCTTCTGGACAACAGCCATACGAGAAATATGCAAAATAACTAAGCAAGTATTAGAAATCACCTCAGAACTGGCCCTACTAAACACATTCCAAGACAATAATGCCCACTCACATCACAAAGAACTCATAACCTGGCTACTCTCAGCAACCAGAAACATCATAAGCAGACACTGGAGAGACCTGTCAGGAGTAAGCATGGACCCATGGTACCAAATAGTATGGGAAACAGCCTTATTAGAAAAATTAATCAATAAACTGAAACCGACATGGGGACAAATAGAAGAAGATGCCTTCACCCCGTATGGCTCCCCTTTATCACACAGCCCAAAAAGACAATGACAAGAATCCGCCAACAGCATATCTGTCAAACCTGATTTAAAAACACCCACCCCACTCACACACGAAAAAATCTGGCAAACCTGATTTAAAAACACCCACCCCACTCACACACGAAAAAAGAAGTTCACCACAGCTAATCACAAACAAGCAACCACACCCATGGCCAACCCCAACTTCTCTCACCACCAAAGGAACACAAGCAAGTAGTAAAGAGAACCCACACAAGCGATGTTCACACAAAACCCCACACATACATTAAGTAAAATAGAAACATCACCCCCTCCATCTCTTCCCCCTTTTCTTCCTAATGTAACACTGATGTCTCAACAAATGAAATTGACCTGTAGAAAATGTAACCTGAAAAAAGAGACATTACACATACTTTTGTAAACCAAGAAGTATTTAATAAAAAATACATTTAAAAAAAAAAAACTATGTGATGCATGGATAATTTTTTCCCTTTTGTCTGCCCCAAATCTTTCAATGCTCTGCTTCATGATTTGTCCACAAGTTCTAGTGTCAGCAGAGAAAGAGAGAGAAACTTTTATTGGTCCGCTTTCCCCATGCCAGGCATCATTTTATAAACTTCTATCATGTAAAAAACAAGAGGAGTGGATGTTTTAAAGAAGAGGATTCATCTAGGGGTGTATGTAGACCAGCAGGCAGCATGTTGTGCACGTAGAATGAAAGAAGAAAGAATAACAACATGAGAAGGATTTTTAAAACCCATGTGGACATGGCAAAGAAGAGTTCAAGGGATGAAATGGACTTGGAAGAATAAACTCCCTATTTGGGCATCTTGGAAGATTATATGTTAAATAGAATTGCGGGCAGGATTCAATTTTCAGCAATGGTTGGTGGGGGATTTGTTGGCGAGTGAAAGAAGGACTAGGGCAAGAAACAGAGGGTGTCTTCTGGAAGCATAAACTGTGGGATCCATAGTGGAAATCATGGGATTTCCTCTTCATGTGTAAATCAAGGCAGGTAGAGGAAGACTGTAGTTTTGTTGTTGTTGTTTAGTCGTGTCCAACTCTTTGTGACCCCCTGGACCAGAGCACGCCAGGCACTCCTGTCTTCCACTGCCTCCCACAGTTTGGTCAAACTCATGCTGGTAGCTTTGAGAACACTGTCCCACCATCTCGTCCTCTGTCGTCCCCTTCTCCTTGTGCCCTCCATCTTTCCCAAAATCAGGGTCTTTTCCAGTGAGTCTTCTCTTCTCATGAGATGGCCAAAGTATTGGAGCCTCAGCTTCACGATCTGTCCTTCCAGTGAGCACTCAGGGCTGATTTCCTTCAGAATGGAGAGGTTTGATCTTCTTGCAGTCCATGGGACTCTCAAGAGTCTCCTCCAGCACCAGAATTCAAAAGCATCCATTCTTCGGCGATCAGCCTTCTTTATGGTCCAGCTCTCGCTTCCATTCATCACTACGGGGAAAACCAGAGCTTTAACAGACTGTAGTTAGAAGGGATAATATTCCAGGGAGAAGAAAGCCACGCGGAGACTGGCCTGAAGTTCCACTGGAGCTTTAACCCAGTTCATGTACATGGCTGGTTTGGTCTCCCTGTAAGGAGTGATGCAGCTGCAGGTCCCTTCCTAATCTAAAATACTATGATTCTAACTTTACAACACCTATATTTTATATATTTTTGCATGATGTGAGGAGATTTGTTTCAAGGCAGTCCTGAGAGGCAGGACAAGGATTTGTTGGCTGCCAACATGAAAAGCCTAGATCAGGCAGTTCCCAGGGGCATCACAACTAGAATCCACAGAATCATAGGCTTGGAAGAGTTGGAAGAGACCCCAAGAACCATCTGGTAGTCCAACCCACTGTGATGCAGGAACCACTGGATCCGCTTCCTCCTGGGAACCAGCAGCTGATCCAGCGATATTCCAGAGGAAGCGAGCTTTGCATTGCTTTGGGACCTCTAGAGATTGTGTTCCTCATGTGTCTGGAGGAGCCCCAAAAGAGAATTCCTACATGTTTTCCCCTTCACAGACTCCATATCTAGCAGCACCAGGTGGGATTCTTGCATGAAGTCTTCCATGGTGTATTCTCACCCCAGGAAACTCCCCATTTCCAGGCCTGTCCAGCTCCTTCCGCCAAGATAGCATAACTATAACTGGTAGCACTAGAAATGTCATCTCTGGAAATACCCTGTCCATTGTTTTCATCTGGTACATTCCTGGATTTAGCCACATCCTGTGTCGGTGAGTTCCACCTGCTGGTAACATGTGCTATGGATTTTCCCACTCTTGTGTTGCACACTGAGTCATCCACTCGGGCGAGAGAAGAGCACAGAAAGCAGTGGGTCATAGAAGCACAAATTTGGTCTAGTTTCTCCCTAGTCAAGTGCAGAATTGCAGAGCTGGAAGGGTCTTCGAGGTCCCCTACTTTACCCCCAGGAATACAGATGAGCTGAGAGTTAAGAAGGGCATGTATAAGAAATGGAAGAAAGGGGAAATCACAAAGGAAGAGTATAGACGAGTAGCCAACAGTTGCAGGGGGAAAGTCAGGCTGGCTAAAGCTCAGAATGAGCTCAGGCTTGCAAGAGGTTAAAAATAATAAAAAATTGTTTCTTTGGCTATATCTGAAGTAAGAGGAAGAACAAGCAAGTGGTAGGCCCTCTGTGTGGGGAAGACGGAGAAATGCTCTTGGGTGACAGAGAAAAGCTGGAACTACTCAACACACTTTGCCTCTGTTTTTACCCCAAAGGAAGGTGATGTTCAACCTGGTGATAACAGAATAAATGATTTAAGGAGGGCGCTGCAGACCAGGATAGGAAAAGAGGCAGTAAAGGAACACCTGGATGCTTTAAATGAATTCAGATCTCCAGGGCCTGATGAGCTGCATCCAAGGATGTACTAAAGGATCTTGTGGACGTAATCGCAGAGCCCCAGACACCATGAGAACATGCTCCCACACTGGGCATCCAACGTGTGTGTGTGTGTGTGTGTGTGTGTGTGCAAAGGCAGTCTAAGGTAATGGTAAAGGGACCCCTGACCATTAGGTCCAGTCGTGACCGACTCTGGGGTTGCAGCACTCATCTCGCTTTAATGGCCAAGGGAGCCGGCGTACAGCTTCTGGGTCATATGGCCAGCATGACTAAGCCGCTTCTGGAGAACCAGAGCAGCGCACGGAAACACTGTTTACCTTCCCGCCAGAGCGGTACCTATTTATCTACTTGCACTTTGACGTGCTTTCGAACTGCTAAGTTGGCTGGAGCAGGGACCGAGCAACAGGAGCTCACCCCGTCGCAGGGATTCGAACCGCCATTCGGCAAGTCCTAGGCTCTGTGGTTTAGCCCACAGCGCCACCCGCGTCCCCAAAAGGCAATCTACATAAACCCAATCAACAAACAAATACATTATTGGACTTGCCAATTTGTCAGGTTGTTTTCCAATCTCATTTAGGGTGATCTGGAATGTTCACACCCATTTCTCTAGGGATAATTTGTTCCTTGTGGGATCAAGTGCTTGATCCACCAGACAGCCCATTTTGGCCACTGACTCAAAGGCCTCTTTCAGCACCCTGTGATAGGGAAGCGCAACAGATCAGGTTCCCCATGGGTTCCCTTCCTACCTGGCTGTTATCTCACCATGCTCAGGCTCCCTCTCCTGCCTTTCAGGCCACCTAGAGAGCAGTTAGCTGGCTGTGAAATACCTGGGCTGGGAGCAGTGCCAAAGTCCCATTACAATGATTGCTGTAGCTTTTCAAGTGCTGCACCTTCTTCACATCCAGCGCAACAATGGCGGCAACATCAAGCCCGGTTCCCTACGCAGAGAGTCAGGCAGAGAAAAAAACAAAGCGGCAAGGAGGAGGAACAGTGTGGTGTTGTTTTGTTTTTAACATCCAGCATAGGAAATGCCATCACGCCTTGCTCAGGGCTGCCAGGGCTTCTGGGTGACAGATGAGGTCAGCAAACCTAACAATGGGGCTGTGCAAGAAAAGCTCTTGCGTTGCTCTCCAAGATTTCACAGGTGAAAATATCGAGACCTGAATATTTCTGCCAGCAATTTATGATCGTATGCAAAGTGTTTTCATCTTTGAAAGACATCTTTCCCCACGCCCAGACTTGAATGGCATGTCACCTGCCTACGGGAGGCAAAACACCCTCACAGATGCTCTGCCCTCCAAGTGTTCCCGTTTCCCAGGGACAGTCCCAGAGTTACAGAAGCCGTCCCAGTTTCTGATTTGATCCCAGAATGTCCCACCTTTCCTTAGGAGGTCCCTGTTTTCATCAGAGAAATGCTGGAGGGTTTGGATACATCCTTTGCCAGCCACAATGTGGGTCCGAGAGACATGGAAAGGGTGCGGTAATGCTAAGTTCATAAAAATGTGTAGCAAATACATTTCTGGGGCTTTGTGTGAAAAAAGTAGGCGGAGAGTTGGAGGGGAATAGGAAAAACCCAAGCACTTCTTTCTTCTCCCACCCCGTTCCTCTCTCAGCTGCAAATTGCCCCATACTCCTGCTTTGCCTAGACCTGCAAGAATGTGTGTATCTTACAAACAACATAATTTATCATTTGCATGAATCTGGCAGACGCAAAGAGCCCTTGTGGCACTGCTTTGCTTAGAGCAGCCTTGCAGGTTTATTACACACACTAGGTTTTCAGGGGGTGGGCAGGACTTTTGCTGGTATGTCAAATGTACTTCTAGCCTCTGATGGTGACTTTCTAGAGATCTGAGGGGGAGAACATCCCTGTGTATGCCAGCAGGATTTTGCTCTCAGCATTGTTGTAAACAAAATCTGCCCTTTTCCCCTTATGGGGTATCCAAGAGACAATATAGAGTCCTTACATAGGTTCCCTATTGGTAGGAGAAAATAACAGAGGCCAAGCAGAGAATACTGAGAAGCAAAGCAGCTAGTAAGCTTGATCTTTATTGATCTGTTGCAACAGGGTGCGCCCCTCACCTGCAGGAAAGGAGGAGGAACCCAGAACAATGGCGCGCAAGGCCTTATAAAAGCTTTTGAAATTGCCACCCTGTAGATCAAGACCACCCCCAGAAACATCATACATACGTCACAGAAGGGGTGTAGCCCAAGACCACCACCCCAGATACATCATACCTACATCACAGAAAAGGTGGTCTACAACAGAAATTTGAATGTTGTTGTTTCTCCTGTCTGCCAGGTTATCTGATAATGCCTTATCTTATTAACTTTCCTGGTAGTCTGCCCGTTCCTTGAAATGGTGATTACTAAATTCCTGTAACAAGGAAGGTTTTTCCACCTCCTCCCTCCTTGCAGAGAATCATTTGGTCAGCTTGGGAGTCAAAATGGTTTCAGGACTGTCTTCCTGTGCTGCTCCAGACTTGTGGCTTGCTTGGTACATTTATGAACATTTATTACATATCTAAGACCTTAAAGTTCTTATAACAACATCTTCCTCAAAAGCCCAAATAGAAAATAGGGATTGCCCCTGTCAACAGAAACAGCTGGAGCATATGCAAGTCAACACATGGCAAACTCTGGGTGCTGAGATTTGGGGAAAATAACTGGTTGCAATTCTTTGCAGTATTCTTACACTTTGGTTGAATACAGGAGCTTGACTCCAGTTCCTTCCACCCAAAAGGATTGGGGGGGGGGGCTACAAAGCACATGTGATCCAGAATACTGGGCTTGTGAACTTAGAGCTGGAGGACCACAGGTTAACCACCCGACCTTAGAGAGTCCCTGGTTCAGGAATAGAACATGGAATTTCCTTCTTCCTTAACGCCTATGACTTGCCTTAGCAACAAACTGCACAGCCTGCGAAGAAGGACGTGCTTTCCTCTAAGGCAGGGGCCAGCAACCTTTTTCAGCCATGAGTGAGCCCACCGTCCCTCAGACCATGTGGTGGGCCGGACTATATGGGGGGGTGAACGAATTCCTATGCCCCACAAATAACCCAGAGATGCATTTTAAATGAAAGCACACATTCTACTCATGTAAAAACACGCTGATTCCTGGACCGTCTGTGGGCCGGATTGAGAAGGTGATTGGGCTGCACATGGCCCACGGGCCTTAGGTTGCCTACCCCTGCTCTAAGGAACTGAGCACCATGACATGCAAATCCAGCCCGGCTTTCAGCACCACACAGTTCCTTGTAGAACACTCAGCACCAGCGCCCAGTCCACAGGAGCACTGAGTTTAACAGCAGGAAAGGGTCACTGGTGCTTATTTATTTGTACCAGTTACGCCCAGCCTCGTTCCTGTTGATCAAGGTGGTTCCCAGCAGCACGAGGTCGGACTCAGCCACGCTTCTGCCTGTTCCATGCCGAGAAGGGTCAGAGAGGTCTTCGGTTTGTCCTGCTGCTTTTCCAGGGGAAACTCACACTTTACCACTGAATCGAAGCAAGCATCGACCCGCAGAAAACCCCACCGGTGTTTGCTTCGCAGTAAACAGCATGTTTCCCCTGCCATATGAAGATAAAATCAAAAACAACAAACTCCAACGAAAGCAAAGCAGGAGGGTGGTAGCAGTGCAGCCCCAAATGTCCCATCAGCCATTTTCAGAAGCCTGCTGGAGCTCCAAGATTTTAGCATTTTCCGCCCTCCCTTCCCCACAGGTGGGCAGGGTTTGTGGCACCGAGCGAGGGCTCACCTGGGCGGGTGCCTCCCTCCTGACCCGCCCTCAGTCAGGGAGGACAATGGATGGGCGGCCAGGGGTGGGGCAAAGGCCAAAGAAAAGAGGCTGACCCCTTTGTCCAAGCCTCTGGGGGCTGTAACCTTAACCTTAACCCCAAGGTACGCATTTATTGGATGGCCCAACAGGGCATGCGTTGGACGAGCGTGATGCCCATGTTGCGTAGTGCCGCCGCAGCGCATGGCCCTCCGAGGGTCTTGATTTTACATTTGGGTGAGAATGATCTAGCGGAACAGAAAGGCATTGCCCTGACCTTGCTGCAAAGGCGGTTATGGAAAGCCTGCATGCCTTGTACCCGACAATGACCATCGGCTGGTCCAATCTCCTGCCCCACCTGCGTTGGAGAGGGGTTTCTAATCCCTCTCGCATCAATTATGCTGTGGGGGAAATCAACAGGGCCATGCGCAATATCATGTGGCTAATTGGTGGGTTTTCTATTGCACATCCCACCATCAGGGCAGATAAGGCCAGCCTATTCTGGGCGGATGGAGCGCACCTGACCCCACTTGGTAATGACCTATGGCTCCACGACAAGTCCATAGGGACTGGGTAGACAACAGGGTTTGATGGCAGAGAATGGGTGATTGGTCCTCGGTCGTGGGACTTGGGGGCGAGGCTCCTTAGGGCCTCTGGTGGCGGTTTTAGGCCTTGGCAAGGTACCCTTTAGTCTGACATCAGGTCGGGGGGATGCATTCATGCTCCCTCCCATGCGGCGGCATTTGCAGAGCCTGTTAAAGGGCAAAAACCAGGAGTCCCTGGCCCTAGAGCGGCGGCATGTAGGTCAAGCTCCCGGGACGAGGTCGGTGGAAGGGCATGCTGTGTAAGTTTGTGCTTTGCAGTCCCCTCTCACTGGATCTCATCTGCCTGCATATCCTCAGCCAGGCAGGCTGAGAGGGTTACCTGCCAAGGCCTGTGCCAAGTTCCCCACTTCTGAAGCTCCATAAAGTTGTGGCCAATTTGAACCCACACTCTGGTCTCTTGTCTCCTTCTTTGGGGGAAAGGGTAGGCACCAGAGACAGGGTTTAGTGTGTGTGCCCGCAGTCACCCCTAAACATTGTTGTGGTTTGGGGAGGGGTCAGTCTGCCCCAGGTCCCTTCCGATGCTTGGGATCCTGTATCTGTGGGGGTTGAATGGACAAGATTGCCCAACCAGTCCCTTTGTCTAGGTAATGGCTGGGGCCGACTAGCTTAGTACCTCAATTAGCACAGCCAAAGAAGCTGCAGTGTGCCAGAGGGCAAATGGGTGGGCCTTGCCTCCACCCTGTTAGGTAGGAGAACAATGGCCAGGGTGGTGTGAGAGAGCTGGGAGATGGGGACCCAGAGACCTGCTTGCTCTGTGCAGGATCCAAAGCGGTGACCAGTAGAGAGTCGATGCTGTGAGCCCCTCCATCCTGTGCTCAGGTGGTAGATCTGTGCAAGTAAAACCATATACAGGTGAAACTCGAAAAACTAGAATATCGTGGAAAAGTTCCTTTCTTTCACTAATTCAACTTCAAAGGTGAAACTAATATATGAGATAGACTCGTGACATGCAAGCGAGATATGTCAAGCCTTGATTTGTTATCATTGTGATGATCATGGCGTACAGCTGATGAAAACCCCAAATTAACAATCTCAGAAAATGAGAATATTCAAGGAAATCAGCAAAACAAGGATTGCAAATCGAGCAAGATTGGACCTCTGAGAAGTAGAAGCATATCTCGCTTTGCGTGTCATGAGTCAATCTCATATATTAGTTTCACCTTTTAAGTTGAATTACTGAAATAAAGGAACTTTTCCACAATATTCTAATTTTTCCAAGTTTCACCTGTATCCTAAAGACCCCACAGTCTCCTTTCTTGAACCTTACCCCAAATAATGAGTTGTGCCAGACGACTTTGTTGAACAGGCACTATATAAATGACGTAAACAAAGAAATCACCAACACCCAAACCTTTCAGCACATGCAAAACCTAGACACAGAGCACATCAAAGCCCAGGCTTCGTCCTTGCATGAAAGAAGGGTTCCTGCATTGCAGGGGCTGGACTAGATGACCCTTGGGTCCCTTCCAACCCTACAGTTCTAGGATTCTAAGGGTGCAAAGACATGTCTGGAGAACTGGAGGGCGAGGAGGTGCTGGAGGCAGTTTCTGACGTGAGCCTGCTGCTTCCTGCCCTGGTTTACCCCTCACAAGGCTTGCAACGTCTGGGCGCCACATGTCAAATCAAATCCATGTCACATTCTTCCCCCAAGGAGAAAAGGCACCGGCTGCCGAAATGCAGGACAATGTCACGTAAGCAAATTGTACAATATGCAGGGCAGAAAGAGCTTCCGGCCCAGTTATGTCTGTTTCTGCCATTTCATAACAGAAACACTTCATTGAAACTTGTGGGGGTTTTTAAAGCAAATTTGATGTGAGTATTCACAGGTGTCTTATTAATGTCCATTCTTTATGCTGAAAGACAATGGGTTGTTGTTAACTGTTATAAGAAAAAACTGCTCCTTTTCCCTTGCGGGGTACCCAAGAGCCCATATAGAGTCCTTTTGTAGGTCCTCTATCGGTAGGAGAAAATAACAGAGGCCAACCAGAGAATATGGAGAAGCAAAGCAGCTAGGAAGCCTGATCTTTATTGAACTGTTGCAACAGGGTCCTCATTCACCACCCGAAGGAGGGAGGAGGAAACCCAGAACAATGGCGTGCAAGGCCTTATATAAATATTTTAAATTCCCTGTCCTGGAGCTCAAGACCACCCCCCAAATACATCATACCTACATCACAGAAAGGGCGGTCTACAGCAGAAATCTGAGTGCTTTGTTTACCTCCTGTCTGCCAGGTTACATGTTTCACGGTCACTTGATTGGATTGCCTGGGAAGCTTGGCCAGTCTTTTGTAATGATAAATACTTAGTTCCTGAGCCAGGTCACAGCCTCACACCCTATTCATATCTTAGGATTTGTGAAGGAAAAGACAATGGGGAGGCTTTTCCATTTTCCTTGGACCTTGCAGAGAAAACATTTGCTCAGTTTGGGAATCAAAATGGTTTCAGGTCGGTATTCCTGTGCTGATCTATGTACATGCTTGGCTGGTACACTTATGAACATTTAACATATACCTAAGACCTCAAAATTCCTATCACATAACTGCTTGTTACTAAGAGCACACTTACTTAATTTAATGGTCATGGCTAACTCTGGCCCATTAATTTCAGTGGGCCTACTCTGAGTAACGATCATATACCCTATGCAGGAAGGGTGGTTCCGTAATGGATGGGCCAAATCATGGGGGGTGCAGGGCAGCTGCCCTCCTACCCAGAAGGCTGATGGGGTCTCCTCCCCCCTCCTTTTTGAAGATGGAGACGACATTTGTCCACCTCCAGCCCATAGGGACATCTGAAAGGGTCCAGTTCTGGACACTGCAGTTTAAGAAGGATGTGGACAGGCTAGAAGGTGGGCAGAGGAGGGTGACTGAGATGGTCAAGGGTTTGGAAACCAGCCCTTGGGAGGAGTGGTTGAGAGAGTTGGGCATGTTTAGCCTGGAAAAGAGGAGACTGATGGGTGACGACAGCCAAATTCAAATATATGAAGGGCCATCCCATAAAAGATGGATGTTATGTACTGAGTTGAATAGGATCCAAAATGCAGCCGTCTGATTGGTCCTAGAACAATAGGATTCAGAATGCAGCAGTCTGATTGGTCCTCGAACAATAGGATTCAGAATGCAGCAGTCTGATTGGTCCTCGAACAATAGGATTCAGAATGCAGCAGTGTGATTGGTCCTCGAACAATAGGATTCAGAATGCAGCAGTCTGATTGGTCCACAGGAGCCACCCAATCCAGCTCCAGGTGGAAGTGAATACGCAACCTGATTGGCCTACAGGAGAATCCCAGAATTAGCCAATCACGTGGGGCCGCTTGTATAAATAATGTATATAAAGCAGACATTCTGGGGGAACTTCCATTCCTTCTCACCACTATGAGCTGAATAAAGAGCACGAAATCCACTCTCGACTGAGTATATTTCATCAATATGTCAATGGAGCAAGCTTGTTTTCTCCTACTCTTCGAGTCACAAGAAAGGAGATTCTGACTAAACCTTAGGGGAAACTGTCTGTCCTGGCCATCTGTCCCGGCCATGCTTTAGCTCAGATTCCTGCATTGCAGGATACCACTGAGTTGGACTGGATGACCTCTGGAGGTCCCTTCTGCCTCCACAACTATGACTCCATGGAAAGCAGAGTGATGCTGTGCTCCTGACAGTTCTTGCTGGCATCTGTCCATCTCGGGAGCCAATGGAGGAGGGTACCTTCCGGGTGAAGTCAACCCCTTGGGCGGTTGTGGTGCCTGCTGTGGTTGTGGAAACTGATACGGGAGAGACATGTTTTGCTGTAGCTGGGGCAGAGGATGGCGTCCTGTTGGGCTGCTGCAGATGCCACCATGGCATTCCTTCTCTCCACGCTCCCCCAGCGGCCATTCCTCCTCTACTCACTGCTGCGGACGCACGACCGGACAGTCCACATCTACCATTCTCCAAGAAGCGAAGGCTGTCTTGCTGTGCCCTCTGCCAGGGATGCTTCCGCTGAGACTGGAGGAGGTGAGGACGGGTGACCCACCTAGGCCCGAAGTCACCCCCCCTCAATAATCACCCCAGGCCTCAAAACTGTCCAAAATTCCTTTTGTCTTCTAAAAATCCACAGCTAAAGCTTTCCTCTGCTTTTTCTCACAAGATGATGTGCATAGGCAAACCGTTACTTTTATCAGTACAAGAAGGCTTCCAAAAGCTAATGAATACACCCTGTCAGAGCAGGCCTGAGAACTGACTTTTATCTCACTCTAGTTGCAACATCTTTGGACACGCTGAACGCAAGGCTTGGCCACCCCCCTTGGCTTCTCACCCCCCCCCCCTTTCCCAAGACAGGAGCTTTCTGTTCATGCTCAGGAAACACATCATGGGCAGGACTCCTGCAAAAGGAGGAGAAAGGGGAGGGAACTGGAAGGGGAATATATACTCTGTGCATATGACTGTGAACTCGTGCATGTTTTTGTGAGTTATCACACTTGCTCCTTCTACCAGTTCATGGATGGTAGAAATAAAGCTTTTTCTCCGAAACTATTCCTTGAGTGTCTGTTGACTCCCATTTTCCCTTTCCCGGGCGCAATATTTTTCCCACCCGAGGGCAAAGCCTCATAAGGCTACAAGACTCCTGCAATAATAATAATAATAATAATAATTACAGTGGTACCTTGGGTTAAGTACTTAATTTATTCCAGAGGTCTGTTCTTAACCTGAAACTGTTCTTAACCTGAAGCACCACTTTAGCTAATGGGGCCTCCTGCTGCCGCCGCACCGCCGGAGAACGATTTCTGTTCTCATCCTGAAGCAAAGTTCTTAACCTGAGGTAATATTTCTGGGTTAGCTGAGTCTGTAACCTGAAGAGTCTTGTTGCAGGAACCCCCCCCCCCCAATCCTTCAGTTTGCACAAACACGACACACACGACATACGTGACGCTTCTGTTATAAATTAATAGAAAATCAGCCGTACATTGGATCTGTACCGTTCCACTTTTATTTTACACCATGAAGGAAGGACTATCAAAGGGGGGAGAGTGACACAAGGCAGCCAACACGTCTGCAGGGAGCCCTACCCAGTTGGCATGACAACCTTGATGGTCCTAGACAGAAGATCACTACACTCACAAAGGACCTGCATATGGAAGTGGATTCAGTATGGACTGAAACAAAGGACCAGCTCTTCCCTCTGGGGGCAGGAAACTGCAAACTCTCCTTTGTCCTCAGGAATGTAATCATGGGGAGGGGGAAAGGAGGAACAAGCCAGGTGACAAGACACTCAGGTTACCACCACAACTCCTCCCTCAACCCCTCCTCTTTGATGTGTCAATGATGTAGTCTTGGGGGTGTAACATGGGGTGTAAAAGTGTAACTTTTCTCAGCTAATAAAAGTTGGGTTCTCTTTTCATAGAATCATAGAATCATAGAGTTGGAAGAGACCACAAGGGCCATCGAGTCCAAACCCCTGCCAAGCAGGAAACACCATCAGAGCACTCCTGACATATGGTTGTCAAGCCTCTGCTTAAAGACCTCCAAAGAAGGAGACTCCACCACACTCCTTGGCAGCAAATTCCACTGTCGAACAGCTCTTACTGTTCTTCCTAATGTTTAGGTGGAATCTTCTTTCTTGTAGTTTGGATCCATTGCTCTGTGTCCGCTTCTCTGGAGCAGCAGAAAACAACCTTTCTCCCTCAAGAACATCAAAACAGAGCCCTGCTGAAGCGAGTTCTGCAAGCTGCCCATGCGCTGGGTAGCGGAGAAGTAACTCCTTTTGCCTGCCCTGCATCTTCCGCCAGCCAGTTTCATGGTCTCTCCAGCAAGCATCATTTTATCAGTCTCGGTCCTTCTCCCCTTTAGTGACCTCTCCCCTGCCCCCCGCAACCTTAAGAGTCCACCACCTTTCCCTGTGGAAGAAGGGTTTCCAATTCCTTCATCATTTCAGCTGCCCTTTTCGGCACCTTTTCCAGCTTCACAGCATCCTTTCTGAGGTGAGGCAACTGGGACCGTCCACCGCATTCCAGATGCAGCCGCGCCATAGATTTGCAGAGAGTTCTCACGGCACTGGCCGTGGTCATATTTTCAGTCTGCTTCCTAATAATCCCAGGCACGGAGTGTAACATTTTCCTTCAGCTATCTCTCCATCGGCCCTTGAAAGGCTTATCCTCTGGGCCCACACACCTGGCAGTCCGAGGCAGGTGGCCTCTGAGCAGAGGTTTCGTGTCAGGGCTAATAGCCATTGATGAACCTGCCTTTCATGAAGGTAAGTGCCTTTCCCCAAACTAGCCAAGCCAGTCAGACACTGCCAGCTCTTGCGGTCGGGAATTCCACAGATCGATGTATGAGAGGAGCTCCTGTTTGTTGGCATTGAGCTGACTGCCAAGTGGTCCCAATCAGGGGAGGAATAGATTCAGGGGCTCAGGACTTCACAGAGGGCACAGTTAAACTATGGAACTCATGCCCACAGGAAGCAAGGATGGCCATAAACCTAGCTGGCTTTTGTTTGGGGCTTCCATCTTGTTCCACCTTGTGGCAGGTGGGAGTCCTGTTGCGACAGTCTTCAATAAAGACCAAGCCTCCTGGCCCCTCTTTTGCTCTAGTATTCCTGGCTGGTGTCCTTGTTTTTTGTCCAAGGGAGCCCTCAGATTTCTCTGTTAACAGTCTGTAACCTGAAGTGTATGTAACCCAAGGTGTTGTTGTTTAGTCGTTTAGTCATGTCCGAATCTTCGTGACCCCCTGGACCAGAGCACGCCAGGCCCTCCTGTCTTCCACTGCCTCCCGCAGTTTGGTCAAACTCATGCTGGTCTCTTCGAGAACACTGTCCAACCATCTCGTCCTCTGTCGTCCCCTTCTCCTTGTGCCCTCCATCTTTCCCAACATCAGGGTCTTTTCTAGGGGGTCTTCTCTTCTCATGAGGTGGCCAAAGTCTTGGAGCCTCAGCTTCAGGATCTGTCCTTCCAGTGAGCACTCAGGGCTGATTTCCTTCAGAATGGAGAGGTTGGATCTTCTTGCAGTCCATGGGACTCTCAAGAGTTGGGTTCTCTTTTCTTGGGGGCTTCCATCTTGTTCCATCTTGTGGCAGGTGAGAGTCCTGTCACGACAGTCTTCAATAAAGACCAAGCCTGCTGGCCGCTGTTTTGCTCTGGTATTCCTGGCTGGGGTCCTTGTTTTTTGTCCAAGGGAGCCCTCAGATTTCTCCATTAACTATCTGTAACCTGACGCGTCTGTAACCCGAGGTACCACTTTTATTATTTATTTATATCCCGCCCACCTGGCTGGGTTTCCCTAGCCACTCTGGGCGGCTTCCAGCAAAATATTAAAATACAATAACTCATCAAATATTAAAATTATTCATCAAATGTTAAAAGCTTCCCTAAGCAAGGCAGGGGGTGGGACTAGATGGCCTCTGGGGGTCCCTTCCGGGTCCCAATTCCAGAGAAGCAAATAAAAGTATTCCCCTGGAGGTGAGGGGGTGGCTCTAGGCGGGGAGGCGCTCTGCCCATGCTCAGGAGCGCCCCGTCTGCCTGCCCCCCCTCCCCAGTTGGGGCCCGGACGCCGTTGCCAAGGCGACGCCGCCCCGCTTCCGGGTTCCGGCGCCTAGCGATGACGCAGTTCCGGGCGCCTCTCCTCCTTCCCGCTTGCTTCTCCCTGGAGGATGGGGGCCGCCCGGGAGACCGAGCAGCAGCCGGCGCCGGAGCCCGAGCGGGGCGACGAGGAGGAGGACGAGGAGGGCGAAGAGGCGGCGGCGGCCGGGCAGGAGGAGGCGGAGGAGGAGGCCGGGCCCGGGGGGTCGGGCGCCGCGGTGAGGGGAAGGGGAGGCCGGGGGGGAGGGAGGGGAGGGGGACCCCATTCCCGGGGGGGGGGGGGAGAGGGAGAGACCCCCCGACTGAGGCGCCTCTCGTCCCCCAGAGCCCCTGGAACATCATGATCAAGCACCGGCTGGTGCAGCGGAGGGGACGGAGGTCGCAGGTGATGACCAGGTGAGCGGGGGGGGGAGGGGGGTCGAGGGGAGAAACACCCCCCACAAAGACACACACACACACAATGCCGGATTTACGTATAGGCTAAACAAGCTTTACCTTAGGGCCCCACTTTCTGGGGAGGCCCCCCCCAAAAAATTAAAGGGGGAAAATGTACGTTTCCAAAATATAAGATAAAATACAAATGAAATAAAACCTACCT
Organism: Podarcis tiliguerta; assembly: GCF_965153285.1. Taxonomy (NCBI): domain Eukaryota; kingdom Metazoa; phylum Chordata; class Lepidosauria; order Squamata; family Lacertidae; genus Podarcis; species Podarcis tiliguerta. The sequence goes on along the minus strand of NC_139539.1, from coordinate 885,351 downwards.
ACCTGTTTTGTTGGCTCCTATGATGTAAATCAGGCATAGGCAACCTCGGCCCTCCAGGTGTTTTGGGACTACAGCTCCCATCATCCCTAGCTAACAGGACCAGCGGTCAAGGATGATGGGAGTTGCAGTCCCAAAACATCTGGAGGGCCGAGCTTGCCTATGCCTGGTGTAAGTAATGGGCCCCGCCTGCTAGCCTGCTCCCTAAAATATCACATACAGTCATACCTTGAATGTGCTCCACGGCAACCCAGAAGTAATGGAATGTGTTACTTCTGGGTTTCGCCGCATGCGCAGACCATCAAAATGATGTTACGCACATGCGCGGAAGTGGCAAAACGTGACACATGCAGACGCACCGTCGCATCTTACGTTCCATTCAGTATGCGAACGGGGCTCCGGAACGGATCCCGTTCGCATCCCAAGGTACCACTGTATTTTGTTATGTGCAAATGGCTTTAGATACCTGTTAGGTCCGTAAACGACCATATAGCATATATTCAACACAGAAGACATTGACAATTTGTTGTTGGCAAAGGACAGCTGGACATATCAAGGGCCCCGTTGCCTTCAGGAGCTGAGGGCCTCATCAAACCTAAATCTGGCCCTGCACACACCCCACACGCAGCAGCGGCAGGAGGAGCCCCTACCAAGCCAGTTTCTCCCCCAGGCTCTGGGCTCGCCAACAAAAATGAATAAGCAAATTAGGAACCTGTCCACATGACACAAAAACTGCACGTGTGCTATGCAAAAGAAGGCAAGGTCATTACCCTCCCCTCCTTTGCCTTGCCCAAGGTGCTGCACTTCCTGCAGGTCAGATGAACAGTGAAGCTGCAGGTGGGAAGGTTTGGGACAGGGAAAGCAAAGTCCTTCTTCACATGACGCAGTATTGAACTGCAGAACTCCCTCCTGCAGGAGGGTAGAGATGGCTGCCAAACCAGACGGCTTCAAATTATTACTATTATTAATTATTATTATTTAGATTTGTACGTCACCCTTCATCCATACATCTCAGGGAGGTTCACTGCATATAAATGCAAGGTGAAAACACAAAATACATAATAAAAATAACAAAATAAACCACGTGCTTGGGAGTGATTAACAGAGGAGAGGCTATCATTGGCTACTAGCCAGCAACACTTCTGAATACCAGTTGCAGGAAACCACAGGGGGTCATGTTGCTCTTTTGCTCAGATCCGGCATGAGGGACCCCTCTAATGGGTGCCTGGTTGGCCACTGTGAAAACAGGATGCTGGACTAGATGGGCCATGGGCCTGATCCAGCAGACGCTGCTTACGTTCTGCTGCAGAGCCCAGGGCTGGCCTGTGTCAGGGGTGTGCATGTGTTTGCTGGCTGCATCCAGCCATCTCTCGGTCCAGTTTTACAGACCCCGTGGTTTCCATGGACCTGCTCCGAGCCGTCCTGCAGCCCAGCATCAACGAAGAGATCCAGGCTGTCTTCAGCAAATACATGAAGGTAAGAACATCAGAAAGGCCCGTGATGGACCTGCCAGCCTTGTGAGGCTGTGCAGGAGTCCTGCCCACATTCAGCCTCAGGGTGCCTGGGGAGGGCAGACCTTTCCCCCCGTTCAGCCCATTGGGGCTTCTGTGGGCAGCAGTGAGAGGGAGCTGCTGGCCCAGGTTTCAACCACCTCGCAGTATGCCAAGTCGGGTGAAGCTTGGGAAGGGATGGGTGGCACTTTGCGGGGCAGCTAATTTAGTCTGCGCCATTCCTGTCATTCCCAAGTTCTTCCAGAAGGCCGCAGGGAACGTGCGGGAGAATGTCGGGGAGGACGTGGACACGGAGCAGCTCATCCAAGAGACATGCCGGAGTTGCCTAGAACAGGTGGGTGCCTGAGGGTCTTCCTTGTTTCAGGAATGAGTGCCCCGGGGGGGGGGGCCTCTTCTGGGGGCAGAAAGCAACACCGGCAGGTCTCAGGACCTCCCAGGATGAAGCCACCTCTGCCTAGCAGGTTGCTACAGGGGGAGTGAGACATGTCGTCGCTGCCGATGACTTCTGGCCGTGACGGCGATGCGTCCGCAGGCAGTGATGCTTCCAAATAGGACTTCCTGGAAGGCCCAGGAGGGGAGAGTCCTGCCCTGCTTGAGGGTTTCCCAGAAGTGCTTAGCCCTGAGAGAACAGGATGCTGCGCTAGAGGGGACCTCTCTTACCTGGTCCAGCAGGGTACCTTCTTTTGTGCCAGACACACCTCTGTGGAGTAGGAATTCCACAGCATTTTGAGGTTCCTGATTCCCCGCATGCTGCTGTTGTTAAAACTAGGGTCCTGATGTCCTTGTGCTCTGCTGGCAGAGGACCATGTGGGGTGTGTTGCATCCCCCCCCCCCCCCGTCTTTTTATTTATTCATTCTTTTCAGGTTTATGCATTGCACTAAATTTACAATCATTTTCACATTTCAAAACTTCATTTCCTTCCCCCTCTTGTTGCAATTCCTTAAATTTATTTTTAATATCTTCTACATATCCAAATTAACTTACCGTAATTTACTCATTTATTCATGTACTTTAAATATATGCTATTATAAAACTGCAGGTTATTACAACAATCCTGCCAATGTTCTTATCTATTTACCATTTATCTGTAAATATTCAATAAACCATTTCCATTCTTTTATAAAAAAAAAACTTGTTATCTTGATTTCTTATTTTTCCGTTAAGTTTTGTCATTTCTGCATATTCCATAAGTTTTTTTTATCCATTCTTCCTTTGCTGGGACTTCTGCTTCTTTCCATTTTGGGGCGAGTAACATTCTTGCTGCTGTAGTAGTGTACATGAATAAGTTTCTATACAGTTTCAGTAGTTCTGGCCTTGTAATTCCCAAAAGACAAGCTTCTGGGGTTTTTTTACAATCATTATTTGAAACATCCTTTCCAATTCATTACATTTCCTTTCCCAGTAAGCTTACTACAAGACCCCCACATATGATAAAAACAACCTTCTTTCTCTTTACATTTCCAACATTTATTTGGTTTAGATTTATACATTTTTGCCAATTTACTCGGTGTTAGATACCATAGATATATATGTTTTTCATATAATTTTCTCTTAGAATATAACATGCTGTAAATTTTATATCCATATTCCACAATTGTCCCCATGCTTCCATATCTATATTATGACCAAGTGTTGCATTGCCCCACCAAACCGCCTGCTGCTTCCCAGTGGCCATCCTCAGAAGCCTTGAAGCGGCTACAATTGGCAGTTGGCATATAATTCCCAGGATCTTAAGGGTTCCAGCACAGGGTGGGCTGAGCACAGACTGGGTGCCTCGGCCCTCCCTGCTGCACTCCTGACCCTTTCCTCTCCCTCCAGGCCAAGCTCCTCTTCTGCGACAGCAAGAAGTCTGCTGCCAGGCTGCCCCACGAAGTGCCAGCGATGAAGGTAGACACCCTTTTCTCTCTTCTGCAAGGGACGGGGCTGGTGCTTTCTCTCGCACGCCCAGGCTTGGGACCTTCAGGTGCCTCTGAGCAGCCATCGGCTACCAGCCCTGTGCCTCCTCCTGGGGAGGACTTTGGGAGCGCTGGCTCGGAGCAGAACTGCCCCAGAGGGCCCTGTTGGCCAAGGAGCGTCAGAGCGGGGAGAGACGAATGCTTCTCTCATTTCCAACGGAGCCTCTCTTCTCCCTGACCAGCGTGCCAAGCCGATGGAAGAGGAGATGAGCCAGCAAGGAAGCCCCATCCCCAGAAAGGTAGGAGACCCTGGGAGCTGCTAGAGAAGCAGCAGCAGCGGGGGGGGGGGGGGTCACTCTGGAGCTCAACTCCTGACCCTTCAAGATAGGCCGGGGGCAAGGGTCACCAGGGTATGTCACCAGCCAGAGGGACTTCTCGGTGGTGGCACCTGCCTTGTGGAAGGTCATAGAATCATAGAGTTAGAAGAGACCACAAGGGCCATCGAGTCCAACCCCCTGCCAAGCAGGAAACACCATCAGAGCACTCCTGACATATGGTTGTCAAGCCTCTGCTTAAAGACCTCCAAAGAAGGAGACTCCACCACACTCCTTGGCAGCAAATTCCACTGTCAAACAGCTCTTACTGCCAGGAAGTTCTTCCTAATGTTTAGGTGGAATCTTCTTTCTTGTAGTTTGGATCCATTGCTCCGTGTCCGCTTCTCTGGAGCAGCAGAAAACAACCTTTCTCCCTCCTCTGTGACATCCTTTTACAGTGGTGCCCCGCAAGACGAATGCCTCGCAAGACGGAAAACCCGCTAGACGAAAGGGTTTTCCGTTTTCAGAGGTGCTTCGCAGGACAAATTTCTCTATGGGCTTGCTTCGCAAGACAAGAATGTCTTGCGAATCTTGAGGGGTTTTTTCGCTCCCCACCCCCTTTTTCTAAGGCGCTAAGCTGCTAATAGCCTTTTAGCAGCTAATCCGCTAATCCCTTAAGCCGCTAATAGCCGCTAATAGCGCTAATCCGCTAATAGGGTTGCTTCGCAAGACGAAAAAACCGCTAGACGAAGAGACTCGCGGAACGGATTCTTTTCGTCTTGCGAGGCACCACTGTATATATTTGAACATGGCTATCATATCACCCCTTAACCTCCTCTTCTCCAGGCTAAACATGCCCAGCTCCCTTAGGTCCTCCCATCAGATGTCAAGGAAATAAGCAGCTATCTGACTTTTAAAAGTTACAGGTCCACCATAGTCGAAACAAAATTTAAAAAATCCTTCCAGCAGCACCTTAGAGACCAACTCAGTTTGTTATTGGTATGAGCTTTCGTGTGCATGCACACTTCTTCAGATACACTTCGCATGCACACAAAAGCTCATACCAATAACAAACTGAGTTGGTCTCTAAGGTGCTACTGGAAGGAATTTTTTTATTTTGTTTCAGCTTTTAAAAGACATCTGAAGGCAGCCCGTTTAGGGAAGCTTTTAATGTCTGGTGTTTTATCACTTTAATTATTATTACCATTAATTCTGTTGGGAGCCGCCCAGAGTGGCTGGGAAAACCCAGCCAGATGGGCGGGATATAAATAACATTATTATTATTCAGGCCCCTCCCTGTGCTGTGCTGCTTCTGTGGTTGTGGGCTGGGGGGAGGTCTGCTCCCAGTGGGGGCAAGGCTTGCACCACCAGGAGGAGCAGCTGTTGGCCAGGAGACACTGTAATAAAAGGTGTCCTTTTTCAGAGGAAAGGGCGGCCTCCAGGACAGAGCCAGGCAAACGACCGAGCGGCTCCAGTCGGGAGCACGTAAGTGTGGCGTCCAGCTGGGCTGAGGGGGGGTCTATGCTGCAACCTCCATTTCCCCCCTCCCACAGTGCTTTGGAGAGCCCCTGCTGAGACAAAGCAGCAGAGAGAGCAAAGCAGCCAAGCCTATCATAGGAACCAGTAAAAAAAAAGACAGGGAACCGAGAAATTACACAAAGCAAATGAAATACCCTGAAAATCCCTGAAACAAGAAGTAATCGACTAGAAATAGTATCTTATAGAATTAAACTAAATGACAAAAATCAAAAAGTTTAAGGAAAAAATTAGAAAAATCTAGAATTCAACAAAGTCTTAAACTTGCCATTTAGGTTTTCAAACCTTTTTTGTAAACTCAGTTTTAGAAACTGTACCTTTGAGTCCTCAATCCTTTATTACTGTGCTTTGCTTCACTTAGGTCGAGCTAGGATTATAATACTTCAGAATTTTTGGGAGTTTTACCCCATTTCTTTGAATTTGAAGAAGAAGAAGAGTTTGGATTTGATATCCCGCCTTTCACTCCCTTTAAGGAGTCTCAAAGCGGCTAACATTCTCCTTTCCCTTCCTCCCCCAAAACAAACACTCTGTGAGGTGAGTGGGGCTGAGAGACTTCAGAGAAGTGTGACTGGCCCAAGGTCACCCAGCAGCTGCAGGTGGAAGAGCGGAGATGCGAACCCGGTTCCCCAGATTACAAGACTACCGCTCTCAACCACTACACCACACTGGCTCTCATTTGGTCATTTAAGGCTTATGATTTCTCTCATTTCCTTTTGAGGAAACTGAATAGTTCAGTGAAACGAGGTTTGTAGCTAGCATCCCGTTAAGGCTTTGTTCAACTCTAGGTTTTTCTAATTTTTTCCTTAAGCTTTTTGATTTTTGTTATTTAGTGTAATTCTATAAGATAAAATTTCTAGTCAATTACTTCTTGTTTCAGGGATTTTCACGGTATTTCATTTGTTTCGTGTAAGCCTCCATAGGAAGCAGCCTTATCCTGAATCAGGCCATTGGTCCACCTAGCTCAGTATTGCCAACACTGACTGGCAGCAGCTCTCGGAAGGCAGGAGGTCTCTCCCAGCCGTACCTGGAGATGCTGGGGAGAGACCTTCGAGCTGCAAGGCAGATGCTCTGTCACTGAGCTGCATCCCTTCCCCTAGCGTGATTGAGCCAGGAAGGGGAGGGAACAGGCCTCCCAAACGAGGGCCCTTCCTGGGGGTGGCGAGGCTCTGGCTTGGCTCATCTCTCGGGAGAAGGCTATGGAGAGACCAGCCCTGCAATTGATCCTATTGGGCTCTGGGTAGGGCTGAGTCCCCTCAAAGCAGAGCGCCCGGCCCTTTCAGATGCACCTTTCGTAACATGATTCTCAGCTCCGCTGCCTTCTCTCCTTTCAGGTGGAAAACCAAGTCCTGCGAGCCAGTGCAGAGGGACGGTCCCAAGGTAGGCTGTGCCCTGCAGCCCCACCCCCTTGCTATGCAGAGTCTCCTGGGGCAGGGGGAGATGGGGGGGGGACCTTCCTGCAGGCAGGGAGCTCTTCTGCCAGATCCAGTTCTACTGGATTTAACTTGCTTCCGCAGAGCCTGTAACACAGAGCTATTCCACCTGGCTTTCAAGTTGAACTCAGCCTGATCTTTTATTCCCCTTCCTTCCTTCCCTCCCCCTCCCCTTTTTATAAAGATTACCCGCTCTGGGATCCCACAGCTAATTCTCCCCCGTTCTCCTCGCTGGCCCAAACAGGACTAACTTAGCCAGCTAGCCCTGGGGATCACCTAATGTTTATTGGATGGATTTCCCCCCTAAATTGATTTTGGAATTCTGAACTTATTGTTATTATTGTTATTTTATACTGTATTTTATGCTATTTTTGTTGCATCAATTAAGTGTTTTAATTTGTTGTTAGCTGCCCTGAGCCCGGTTTTCTGAACCAGGAAGGGTGGGGTATAAATAAAAAAAAAAATATTATTATTATTATTACTGAACACCAGCTGTCAGGGACGGGGGACACAGTGGCAAACGGCAAGGGAGGGCTGCTGAGTGCACATTACCACTAAGACTT
>NC_139539.1:5000-234602 GCF_965153285.1 Podarcis tiliguerta | reverse complement strand
TGCTCATTGTTCTCTTCCACTTATGCACTATTTTACATTTCCCCATTTCTCCCCAGAATCTCTCCCTCCCCCCTTCCACATGACTGGAGCTACGAACGTACCAGCCAACAGCTTTGGAGAAGGAACCTGAACCCTGCTTGGACCCCAGTGAATTCCCTAGAGCCATGGTTCCCAATGTGGGGCACACACCCCACAGGGGGGCAATTTGAGAATGAGTTATTAACAGTTAATGGCCTTTTAGGCTTCCTCCACGTGATTAGTTCACTTTTTGAATAAGAAGAATTATATGTTATGTGGGGGGATGCTTAGGTGTGGCACGGCCCAAAAAAGGTTGGGAACCCTGCCCTAGCCTAAGCAATCCCCAGACAAGCACCCTTTTGGGGAACAGCTCCCCTGGGAGAAGACTTGCACCTGGATCCCCTGCTCTGCTGCTCCCTCAGCTTCCTGCTCAGGTGCCATTTCTGTCCCCGCCTCATCCAAACCACTCACCCTCAAATGCAGCGAAGAGGGGGAAGAGGCCCAGGAACATGGCTGGCTGCAGGTGGAACATGGTGTCTATGGGATTCTGGAGTCCTGCCAGGAGGGTGAGAAGGGGGAGCCCATCAAGGAGGAGGAAACGGAGCAGGGTGTCGCCTGCCCCCCGCCACCCGCCCCAGAAGGGCACATACCCAGCTCGTCCTTCTGCAGAAGTATCTGTGTCAGCGTCCAGCGGATTCCGCCCAGGAAGGAGGCTCCCAGCACCATGGCAAAGCCCTCCATGTCAAACTGCGTCGCCTTGTAGGTGAAGAGGAAGAGCCCCCCCGCAATGAGCAGCACCACCAGCACCAGCGCCGCCCTCTGGTGGGAAGAAGAACAGCGCAGGTTGGCTGGTGCCCGCAGGCCCAATGATCCCCTCCCGCTCAGCCTTGGGGGTTCAGGGGCTGGGCGCTCACCGGCTCCTCCAGCTTGAAGACCAGAGAGAAGAACAAGATGAAGAGGACGGCCGAGGACTTGGTCATGGTGTAGCTGCAAGACCAGGGAGGAAGGAGGCCGTCAGGCAGGCAGGCAGGCAAGAGAGACGGGCAGCGTCTTCCCAAGACCCCACCCCATACTCACAGCGAGACGGTGATGTAGAGGAAGCTCCAGTTGCTGAGCCCCACGTCCAGGGCCGTTGACAGAGCTGAGAGGCAAAGAGAAAGAGGACCGAACGAGAGGTCAGCCTGGCTGTCTCACCCACAGCTAGTCAGCCAAGATGTGTCCAGGAAGCCCCCAAGACGAGGACAATGGCTACAGCCCTTCTCCTTTGCCCCCAAGCAACTAGCATTCGGGGATAGAATGTTGCCACCTTCCTCCTCTGTGACCGAGCTGCCGGCCCAAGCTCCACCTCTTCCGGCAGTAAAATATGGAAGAACAAATTGTACATTCCGCATTTTTCCTTCTCTTTCCTGGGTCCCTTTTCCTGTGGACTCCAAGTGTGAGGAACAGGAGAGGAGAAGAACTAACTGCTGCCCACCACAGGAGCAGGCGGATTTTCACGAACCATGAAAGAAGGTGTGGAGAGGTGTGTCCTGCCCCTTCGCCTTGATGCTTCTGGTCCTGCCTGCCTGCTTGGGCAGAAATTCAAGGCTAATGGTCTCCCCAGGGCCGGATTTAGGTTTGATAAGGCCCTAAGCTACTGAAGGTAATGGGGTCCTTTCTATGTCCAGCTGTCCTGTCAACAGCAAATTGTCACTGTTTTTTGTTTTGAACATATGCAAGATAATGGTAATTAACAGAACTAATAGGTATCTCAAACCATTTGCACATAACAAATAAGAACCTACACAACACAAGACACTGTTGCTGTATATTGGTTTTATTTTATTTGTTTTTTATCTTATGTTTTGGAAATGTACATTCAGTGTTTTTTTTCCTTTACATTTTTTGGGGGGCCCTAAGCTAGAGCTATGGGACGTGGGTGGCGCTGTGGGTTAAACCACAGAGCCTAGGACTTCCTGATCAGAAGGTCAGTGGTTCGAATCCCTGCAACAGGGTGAGCTCCCGTTGCTCAGTCCCTGCTCCTGCCAACCTAGCAGTTCGAAAGCACGTCAAAGTGCAAGTAGATAAATAGGTACCGCTCTGGCGGGAAGGTCAACGGCGTTTCCATGCGCCGCTCTCGTTGGCCACATGATCGGAAGCTGTACGCCAGCTCCCTCGGCCAATAAAGCGAGATGAGCGCCGCAACCCCAGAGTCCGCCCGACTGGACCTCATGGTCAGGGATCCCTTTCCCTTTAAGTTAGAGCTTGTTGAGCTGACATGTCAACCCGGCCCTGGGTCCCCGGAGCCGAGGGGAGAGGGAGCGGCCCCTCGGCCCTTTCCCGTGGCCTCCTCACCTGCGGGGCCCACCTGGCGCAGGTAGGCGGCCCAGGGCAGCAGCGGGCGGGCGGGTCTCCGGGCGCAGCGGCGCGCCAGGCCCGAGAGCGCGAAGATGACCAGCAGGTGCAGCAGCGTCATGAAGAGCGGGAAGCCGAAGCTCTGCGGGGGGGGGAGAGGGGGGTGAGCCGGGAGGGGGAGGGGCGGGGGGGCGGGGCGCCTCTCCTTCCCCTCCCCCCGCCCACCTTCATGATCCACTTGTTGTAGAAGGTGATGCCGATGGAGAAGGCGTAGTAGAGCAGCACCAGCCCCGCCGCCAGCGCCGCCGACCCCGCGCCGCCGCCGACCCCCGGGGGCCGCATCCCGCCGCGCCGAGGCCCGCCGCGCATCCGGACAGCCGCTTCCGGCCACAGGCCCCGCCCCTTCCCGGCCTGCCGACACAGACTCGCCGCGCCAGAGCGGCCCCTTCCGCCTTCTTCGGCGGCGAAGACGAGCGCCTCCTGGCGGCGTCTGCCCGTCACTGCACCCTGGGGAGGCGCCGCGCCCCTCGTCTTCCTTCATAAAGGGCGTTGCATTTCTTGCCCCGCTTCTGGTCCAAGGAGCTCAAGGGCCGATTGCCTGGTTCTCCCCCTGCTCATGACTCTGATTGCTGCCGCCCACTTGCAGGAAGGCATGACATATTAGTGTATTTTTGGTCTTTGTGGAAGCCGCCCAGAGTGGCTGGGGAAACCCAGCCAGATGGGCGGGGTATAAATAATAAATTATTATTATTATTATGGGCCCGTCGGGGGCTGAGTGGGGCTGCTGCCCCCGAGTCCCACTTGGTACTCCCACGAGGGGCACCTGGCTGGCTGGGAGGTGAGCAAGGCAGCTGTGGGGCCTGATCCCCTTGTCACTGCGCTCCAACACCCACCACCTTCCCCGGAGGCACCCAGCGGGCAGATACAGAGCGGCCTTGAGCCTGGCACAGCTTGCTCTTGGTAAACCTCTGCAGCATCCTTGCCTCAGCAGCTCTTCCAGGGTCTCCCCAAACATCCAAGGATGGGCCCCAGGTCCAAGTGTCTCCCAGAATCCTCACCAATTAGGGGTGGGAGGCTGGGAGTCCAGGTCCCGCAAGGCATCCATGGGCCCCTGGCTGGCTAGACCTGACCCCCCTCCATTCCATAGCTGTCAATTTTCAGATTTGAAAATAAGGGATCAGCAGCCTCACCTGTCCCAGGGACAGTCTATGGGATATCTAACCATCCGGGATAGCAGTGGGAAACAGTGCTGGAATAAGGGAATTTCCCCCCAAAAAAGAGGTTGACAGCGATGCTGCACTCATGAAGTGGGGGTCCGTGTCCCCAGTCTTCCAAAATCGCAGGAAGCCTCACAAGCACCCATATTCTGCTCAAAATAAGACCTGCATGAGCAGAAGTGTTTACTGCCAGTTTTCAGAGGGGAAATGGGACGTGTTGCTGCCCACTCACTCCTCTGAAATCCGTGATTTTGGCACCATCTTCACCAGGCAGCTCTCGCTTCTGCCTGGGGTGGGGAGAGGCCCTGGCACCAGCAAGAAGCAGGCAGCCCTTTCTCCCTCCCAGGGAACAGTCCGCTTCAGCCTGGGCAGAGTCTTCCCTCCTACAACCTGGTCTGTGCAAGAAGGAAACAGGAGCCGGCAAAAAGGAGGAAAACAGCCTTTAATGCAAAGATCGGGGAGGGGGGGAGGGGCATGCCAGGTCCAGCCTGTGCACTGTGCCCCACTGCCAGGTGAAAGCAGCTAGACTGGCAGCCTTTCTTGGGTCGGTGGGGGAGGCGTCTCAGTGCTCTTCCACCCAGGGGAGCCTAGATGGGGGGGGGGGGGTCAGAAGCTGTACCACGGGCTGCATTTGCCACTGCTGGGCTCACAGGATGGAGCCCCTGCCTGCCTGGAAAGTAAGAGAATCGTGTAATGGTAGAGTTGGAAAGGGTCCCCAGGGGTCATCTTGCCCAGCCCCCTACAAGGCAGGCCCCAGAGACAGTCATGGATGAGGCTCTGCTGCCAGCCCCCATCTGCCGTGCCCCCTTCCCGGGGAAGGCAAGAGCCCCCAGCGGCCTCAGGCCAAGCACATCAGGCAAAGGCACACCAAGGACGGCTCTGCCACAGATCTGCAGGGAATGCAACCGGGGGGGGGGGCTTCAGAGCACGCTCGGCCCTCCAGCGCAGCCGGCTGATTCTGGAGTAGCCGGGCTCTGGCTGCCCCCTGCTGCAGGGCGGAGAACAGCTGCCATAGAGGGGAGAGTCTTGTAGCATAAAAAAAAAACCCCAAGCGCAACTGCCCAGCAGGATCCCTGCTTCCGCAGTTGGAGAGGAGGCCCCCCCCCACCCCAGCATGAAGAAGAGGTCCTGGGCATGCGCTGGAGGGGGCCGGAGGCTGCCCCCCCCCCCGCCCTGCCTCTGCTGCCGAGGGGCGTCATCCGTAGTGGTAGACGAAGTCGTAGCTGCTGGGCTCCTTGGGGACGGGCGGGGGCACCTCCGGGATGGGGATGTTCTCCAGGTCCAGCAGGCGCAGCTTCATCTCCATGCTGAGCAGCGTGTCCAGGTCGCTCTTGGTCAGGTCGCTGCCCATCTCCTTCCCCAGAAGGGCGTTCAGGCCGTCAATCCAGATGCAGTACTGCGGGGGAGGGGGGGAGGAGGGACCTGAGACCCCAGGAGGGACCATAGGGGGGGGGGTGGCCTGGCTGCCCCTCCTCTTGCCCCCTGACACGTTGGGGGGGCGGGGACACACCTGCCCCCACTTCCTCCATCACAGAATTGTGGGGTTGGAAGGGACCCCGAGGGTCATGCAGGAATGGCAGCTGACAGACAGACACGCTGTGCTCACAAACCTCCCAGGAAGGGCTTCCCAGGGAGTCCTCTCCTCTGTGAGAACAGGATGCCGGACTCAGAGGCCTCATCCAAAAAGATCTTCCCATATAATGGCATCTCATAACCTTCCTTCCTTTCCCTTGAGTTAACGGGGTCCACGTCTTGCCCCCTCGCCTTGTCTCATGTCTCTGCCATTATGCCCCCTTCCACGCACTCACGGACCTGCCGTTTAATTTCTTTGGGTTTTATTTTGTGCCTTGTTTTTACCTGACCGTGATCTGTAACTGTACATGGGCTGTATATTGTCACCAGATCCTGCCTGATAACACTGCAATTTGCAGAATTTTGCATAACCTTTCATTTTGGAAAGCAATACACATTATTTCAGAAGAAAACCAAGCAAGAAAATCAGGCTCCTCAACCCTGCCACGTCCCTCTCTCCTCAGCCACTGAGCTCCCTTCCATTTTCCATGGTGGGATTCATGTCTCTCCCCCACCCCCACCCCCTTGACTCTCCAGAGACTGAGCAGCTTTGCAGAGACAGGCAAGAGAGAGAGAGAGAGAGAGAGAGAGGCAGGAAGGAAGTTGGTGGGCAGCTACATGGTCAGCCCTGCAAGGTTTGAGAAAAGGAGCTGAGGTTGACGGAGAGGAAAGAGTCAAGGGGGGGGGGGTTGAAGAAAGCAGAGAGGCAGCCAAGCAGCTGGGGGGAAATGGAGTTAGAGCAGCCCAGATGGGGCAGCCGGACGCAGAGATTGCTCTAAGAATCTCCACATGGAGACCGGGGATGGCTTCCCTAGCTGGGGGCAGGGGCACAAGAAAGCCTCCTGGGTAAAAGGCAGGGCCCCACCCCCTTCCAGTCCTCCTCTCGGTTTTCTGGGCCCAAGAGGAAGGAGACAGTCTCTGCTTCACCCACAAACGCTCTCCCCTGGTTTTGTGAAAGCCCCAAGTGGCCTGGGCTTCCTTCAGGGAGAACAGCCCTTTCCCTAGAGGAAGTGACAGGAGATACGAGAGCCGTCGTCAAATCTCTCAAGGGCTGCCCCATGTTTTCTCCTGCTCTGGAGGGCAGGACTCGAACCCATGCCTTCCAGTTACAAGAAAGGAGATTCCAGTGAAATACCAGGAAGAACTTTCTGGCAGTAAGAGCCGTTAGACTGTGGAAAGGTCTCCCTTCGGGAGGTGGGGGACTCTCCTTCCCAGGAGGTTACTGAGCAGAGGTTGGACGGTCATCTGTCAGGGATGCTTGAGCCGAGATTCCTGCATGGCGGGGCTGGACTAGATGCCCCCTGGGGTGCCTTCCAGCTCTACAATTCAATGACTCGGAACCGCAGCCACAGGACAAGCCAGGAGGAGCATTGCAGGATCAGGGCCATCCGTCGGGAGGAAGGCAGCTTCCCCTCACTCCTGACTCACCTCGTATTTGTTGGGGGCTATGAAGTTCAGGGTCTCATCCGGATCGTACAGGATGGAAAAGGCCAACTCCAGAGCCTCCTGTGGATGGGAAGAGGGAGAGCAGGGGCTGGTGAGCCAAGGAGGCCAGCCCCCCCCCTGCCAAGGACACCCCCCCCCGGGTCTTCCTCCCCTCCCCTCCCCAGCCAGCTACCTTGTTCTGCTTCAGAGCCCCCTTCTCCTTCATGTGCGGACAGTCCTTCCCAGTGACAACGGCCTTGATGTCTGCAACGGGAACTGGGCGAGAGGGAGGGGCTGCTGGTCAGGCTGGGCAAGAACAGCGGAAGAAGCCCCTTCCCTCTTCCACAGAACCAGAGAGTTGGGAGGAGGTCCCCCCGGGAATCACAGCGAAAGCCCCCCGGGGGCTGCTGGCTGCCCTTGCCCAGAGGGCTGGTCATTGAGCCCCTGCCCAGTGCCTCGCCTGAACAACCCCCCCCCGGCCTGGCACGGCACTCACTCTTTTCCTGCAGGGCCTCAAAGGTGACCTCCCCCTGGGCGTTGTCCTCCAGGTCCCCGTAGTGAAGCACTTTGTGGTTCAGAGCCAGGCGGCAGAACCAGAACCGCTCTGCGGGGCGACAACAACAGCACACGGCCCATAAGAAGGCAGGGAGGCCGCTTCTCTGAAATCACGGAGAAGTGGACTTCCTGTTTTGCAGCAAACCTGGCAAGCTGCCCTCTCGGGTGCTCTAGCGCCCAGGAGGGGTCCCAGACGGAGACTAATGGGGGGTAAGGGGCATGTAGCCCCATATCTTTCAAGGAGATCAAAAGGGCACGACCCGCAGTCGTCTGTGAATGCCCTTTTGTTTGTTTGTGAGAAGGGATGGAAATCCCCGTCTCCCAGACGAAAAGGCAAGGGCGCTGGGCTCAATGGCTCCATCCGAGGACAGTCCCAGCAAGCTCCCCTGGTGAGCTGTGGAATAGCCTTTGAATCTGGACATACTTGGCAAGCGAAGAGGCACCCCTGAAAAGATCCTGATTTATGCTGGAGGAGAAAAGCATCTGTTTGGAAAGGTTTGGAAAGAATGAAAGACCCAAAGGGGGAGGGGGCATCAAGCCACGGGGGCCAAATGCCTAATTATGATTATGATTTATTTCTACCCCACCCATCTGGCTGGGTTTTCCCAGCCACTCTGGGCGGCTTCCAACAAAAGATAAAAAATACATTAAAACATCAGTCATTAAAAACTTCCCTAAACATAGAATCTAGGAATGAAGGTAGACTTCCTCTGGAGCTGGAGGTTCCATAAGGACATAAGATAGCTCACAGGAACTGTGCAAATGTCCCAGAGGGAAGCCCCCAAAGGCAAGAGCAACCCTCCCCTCCTGCAGAGCCAGCCGTGGCCAGGATCCCCCCCCCCCGCCCTCTCCTCCCCGCTGCCCTCACCTTGCCTGCGCCGGTTCCCGATCTTGCGGAAGCTGCTCCCCTCGCAGAGGCGGTTCAGGCGCTGCTGCTTGATGAGCTCCAGGATCTCGGGCTGGATCTTCTCCCGCAGCTCCCTGGGGGGCCACACAGCAGCCGGTGAGCACCCCCCACTGCCCCTGCCAGGCGCCACCCCCAGCCCTGACCCCCAAAGCAGCCGCTCACATGATGGGCGGGGAGTGGAAGTCGTCCTGGCTCATGCGCTCCGACTGGCGCAGGCGCAGGATCTCCGAGTAGCTGAGGCTGCGCAGTTTGCTCTTGAACTGGTCCAGGGAGCTGGGCTTCGAGGGCAGCGCCCGCATGATCTGCTCCCGCACCACCTGCATCACCTGGGAGAGGGGGCAAAATTACGCCTGGCAGGGAGAACGGGAGAGGGAAGCTCTTCTCCCATAAGTGTGAGAACACCCAACGACCGAGGGAGGGATGGCCTGGGTGGCTCTGAAAGGGCTATTGAGGCCACTGACCACAGTGGCTCTGCTTTGCCTCCCTGCTCAGTAGCAGGAATGCTTCTTGATGGCCCTCGCCGGAAATCTGAGGTGGGGAAACGTTCTCTCGCACTCAGATCCTGCTGAGGGGCCTCCCATCATGGGCAATGTGGCTGGCCACTGAGAGAACAGGATGCTGGGCTAGACTCCATGCAAATTTGGCTCGAGTTGTTTCACGCACTTATAGGATGATGTGTCAATGTATCCACAAGGGATTGGATTCTCGTGTTCCTGCCTTTTGCAGATCTCCCAGGCCTCCCTCCTGTATGGCATTTCCATGCTTCTCTGACCCTGGAGGGTGGGAAGTTTATTGGCATTACTAGAAGGGCACCAAGACCTGGCCAAGAAGGTATATTTAGAGTCGGGAGGGCGAAGCAAGCTTCTCCTTGAAGCATTCCAGGGACATGGAAGGACGATAAGGGAACGTCAACAGGCCTTTCTTTACAGAAGGCCAGAAGACAAAAGATGGAAACAGAGCGGAGCCGGACTTTTGACACTCTTTTGATACATGCCATGACGTTTTGTGATACATACCAGTAAAAGCTTTGTTCAAATGTCCTTTGAGGCAGTCTTTGCTCGCTGGCAAGGCTGCCCTATTGTGCAATAGTTTTAATCAACTGGGTCTTACAAGGTGCTTTTGCTTGTGAGTCTCTTGGTTTCCTTGCTATTTAAAAGTGTGTTCCCTCGCCTGGGCCAGACCAGAGGAGCATTCTGTTCTTATGGAGGAGGAGGAAGGGGAGATGGCCCAGCTGGGCTGGAAGGGGAGACCCCTGCCCACTGGAGGGCAGCTGCCCCCTCCCGCCACCCCCTGCCTCTGCCCCACGGCCACCCCACCTTGTTGAAGTCCTCCGCCGTGGCCCGCATCTCCTTCCAGGTCTTGTTGAGCAGCTGGATGCAGATGGCAAAGAGCTCCTCGAAGGCGCGGTCGTGGGTGAAAAACATGGGGTGGTAGTCGTTGCGGCCCTCGTTGGCTGGCAGGGAGAGGGAGGGGGGTCAGAACAGTCAGGTGGCACCTCAGGGGGAGCACCAGGGAGGAAGAGGAAGCCAAGCACGTGGGAGGGGCATCGTGGCCACAGCCAAACAACGTAAATTCCCTGGTTGGAGGGGGGGCCTTTCAGTCCAGGGGCCACTTTCCTGCACAGGCAGCTTCAGGGTCCCCTCTGGAACGAGTGCTCAAGAGAAGACTCTATGGGTGCTCCCCCCCCAGCGCTGCTCCCCCCTCCACTTACGCAGCTCCCCGACCTGCAGGATCTCGCACAGCATCTTGGTGAGCTCAATGGCGCTGCGCCCAAAGGGACACTCGTGCTTATCCTCCCGGCTGCTGTTCTCCAGGACGATCTGTGGGGCAGGAAGGGAGCAGGGTGAGGGGGTGGGGCTGGCCCAGGAGCCTCGGCCTTCACAGGGGGGGGGGCACCCTCCCCGCTTACCCGGATGTAGGTGTCCTGGTGGCACTTGGCCAGGTAGAGCATGTTGTCCAAGGCCAGCATCCCTGGCGGGGTCTGGGTGAAGTCCAGGGCAGGGTTGATGTGGTTCTACGCGGGAGAAAAATCAGCGCCTGCCGTCAGCAGCAGAAGGAAGGAGCTGCCCCCACGGGGTCCCCACTGCTGAGGGATTCAGGGCAGGGAAAAGGAAGCAGACAATTCAACTGTGGAACTCCCTCCCACAGGAGGCAGTGAGGGCCACCAGCCTGGATGGCTCCAAGAGAGGGCTAGCAAACTTGCTAGCAGGACCAGTGGCCAGCGATAATGGGAACTGTAGTCCAAAAACAGCCGGAGACCCAAGTTTGGGAATTTTGAATCGCATTAATAGTTTTGATGAACGATTTCTGATATTTTCTGGAATACTATAAATTTACTTAATTGTATTAATCCTTTTGATGAATTTGTTGTTGTTTGCTTTACTTACACGTTACTCTGTTTGACAGAATAGCGACTGCAATGTCAGTTGTTTCCTAGTGTTATGAATGTGAGCTGCTTTGAGCCCCCCATTTGTGGCTGGAAAAGTGGGCCATAAATATGAAAGCGAATCAAACATCCATTGCTGGAGAGGCAGGAGGGGAAAGGGCTGCTCTTGTGCTCTGGTCTGGCCTGCTGGTTCCCTCAGGGCACCCGCTTGGCCGTGGGGCGAACAGGCTGCTGAATGAGGAACTGCCCCCCCCCTGGCCTGGGGGTCTTGGGGGGCTGCCTACCACGAAGCCCAGCATCTTGTAGTCCTTGCTGTACATGGCCCTCCTCTTCTCTGTCCCGCCCCCAGGGAGGCTGCTGCTCTCCGACTCGGCATCAAAGGCGATCCTGCGCAGCTCAAAGATGACGTCCCTCTGGGCCTGGCAAGCGAGGAGAGAGGGCAGAGCGTGAGCCCAGCGCGGAGGCTGCCGCTCACACAGAGGGGGGGGCACAGTCCTGCCAATCACCTGGTCGCTGGGGTCCATTTTGGTCATCATTCTCTCCTCCAGGAGGTTGAAGGTCAGGACCTGCAGCACGTACAGCTGATGGGCCATCTCCGTCTTGATGGGGCGGTTGCCCCGGATGACGTGCTGCGGGAGGAGAGGGAGGGAGGGAGGAGGTGGAAGAGGCTCGCCTGCCAACCCCTCCCTGCGTGAGCCGGGCCAGGTCCCCCTTCTGGCCCCTGACCAGCGAGGGACACGCCTGGCTGGGGAGGAACAGGAGCCCCCACCATCCGCACCCAGAAACACCCACAGCCTGCAGCAACGGCGGCTGCCTGGCCAGGCCAGAGACCATGCAATGGGGGGGGGGCACAAAGACTGGGTGCCCTGAGACGGGGCTGAGATGGTTGCCCAGAGGCACGGCTATGTCAAGGTCAAAGCCTGGTCCTACTCACTGCCAGGATGATGGAGCGCAGGTGCTTCTGAGCAAAGGCGTTGGCCATCTCCTGTTGGGGGTGGACAGAAGAGAGAGAGAGAGAGAGAGAAAGAGAGGAAACTCCAACCGTGCCCCACCTCCGGGGCGGGGGGGGGAAGGGTGCTGAGCAGCCCAGCAGTGCCGTGACAGCGTGCTCCAAGCACAGGCAGCGCAGCCATTCAGCAAAGGGGCTGCTCCCACCCTCGGAGAGTCCTCTGGCTGTCCATCACCCAAAGCAGCTGCAGCAGCAGCAGCTGGAGGAAAGCTGCACCCCCAAAGCCCCCACCTCAGCAGCCCACCCAGGAGCCCAGGCCACCTGCACTCCCTCTGGCTCCGTCCCTGTGCACCCACAGAGCACACACCCCACAGGATGCAACAACAACAGACCCAAGCGGTGGCAGGGGTGGGAGAGGGGAAGAAAAAAAACCACCCTGGTTTTGCCCTCTCCAGATTAGCCAGGAGCTGCAGCCCAGCTTGTCCTCTGGCTTACAGCCCACGGCTTGTCTAGGAGGGCAAAAACGCTGCCCTGAGTTCAGAAGATTCCCTAAGCCTCAGCAGCCAAAGAACCAGGCAGGAGAAGGCGGCCACAATCTCCTCCTCTCCCTGTGGACACATGCAAGGTGTGCAAGCCAGATAGATGTGTGAGAGAGAGACAGACACAGGCAGAGACAGACGGAGACGGAGAAGGCTGCCTCTGAGGCGGGGGCAGAGGAAGGGTATGGGGGTCTCTCTCTATTTATTCCCAAGACATTTCCATCCCCCTTTCTGGCTCTGAAGAAAGAAAACATCAGTGCTCTTAGAGAGGAGCCTCCCGGGCTGAGGGATTTACTTACAGTGCAAGGCAGGTCTAGCGGGTTAAGGAGCTTCTCCTGCGGACAACAGGAAGCAGAAAGACACAAAGAGAAGCCGGCAGAAGAGTCAGCACAGAGACCCTCGCAGGGAGGGCGGGCAGGCAGGCGGGGGGGGGGGGGACAGGCAGACACAGAGACGCAGTGCCACGCAGACCGGCCAGTCACCACCTGGGGAGGCAGACCTTCCTCCCCCCTGCCCCCCATCAGCAAAGGAGTGCAAGGGCTGGTGCCCTTCCCTCCCTCCCCACGGCACCCCCTTGCCCAGCCACCCACCTGCCTCTTGTCCTCCGGGGCCTTCAGAAAGAGGGCGTTGATCAAGGCAATGGCATACGTCTGGATCTCCTGGTTTGAGCTGCAGGGGCACAAGGGGGTGGGATGAGCGGCAGGCGGCTCCCCCCTCCTCCCACCCTGACGGGATGTGGGGTGCGGGAGGCGCCACTCACACTTGCAGGTGGGCAATGAGCTGCCCCACGGTGATCTCCTCGGCAACCTTCTGGTAGAGGCTCTGGCTGTTGAGCACCATGCTCTCCAGGATGGCCAAGGAGCGCTGCAGGATGGAGACGTCCACCGTCGGCTGGCTCACGTAGCCCGCAATCTGGGGGGGGGGGGAGGCAGAGGCCGCTGAGCGCCAGGCATGCCCACTGCCCTGCCCAGGGAGCCCCCCTTCTCCTGTGCCGCCGGCTAGGACTGTTGCCTAAACTGGTTTGAAGTCCCTTTTGTGATAGAGTGGTACCTTGGTTCTCACACACCTTGGTACTCAAACAATTTGGAAACCAAACATGCTCCGTTTTGAGTGTTACACTGAGGTCTGTCTGTTTTTGCTATTTATTTTGTTTTGTTTTTGCAGCTCTTTTTTTGTGTGACTGTGTGGAACCCAGTTCAGCCACTGATTCATTGTGTGACTGCAGTACATTATTTATTGCTTTCATTTTATGGATCAATGGTCTCGTTAGATAGTAAAATTCATGTTAAACTATTGTTTTGGAGGTTGTTTTTAAAAGCCTGGAACAGATTACTCCATTTTGCATTACCTTCTATTGGAAAATGCACCTTGGTTTTGGAACGCTTTGGTTTTGGAACGGACTTCTGGAACAGATTAAGTTTGAGAACCAAGGTACCACCGTATCAGTTTCATTGTTTTTGACCTGGCAATATATCGCAAATCACGGTTGCTATGCAAAAATCACGATGCAGGAAAAACCACGAAGCCAGCCAAGGCTTCTCTCAGCCCCTGTTAACTCTGCCAGCTCAGCTCCCCCCTGCCTCCTGCAAGGGCAGCGAATCCCAAGAGCAGGAGCCAGCAAAGATCACAATGAGGGGAAACTGTGAAGCCAGCCGATGGCTCTGCATAGCTCCATCCTTATTTCCGACAGGGCAATATACTGGTCCATCGTGATGTTTAGCGGGTGAGATGTTGAAAAGCAGCAATCGCCCAGCCCTGCCACCTGCTCTGGCGGAGGCCGTACCTGTTTGATGAAACTGATGGACACCATGTCCCAGGAGATGATGCCGTGGTCCATGAGCTCCAGGAAGGCTGTCAGGGTGAATGCCAGCATCTCACTGTAGCTGCAGGGGGCACAGGGGAAGGCGGATCAGTGGGGGGGGGGGCACCCTCAGGGCTCCCTCTCTCCCCACTCATGGCTGGGCAAGGCAGCCCCTCCAGAGAGTCACTCTGCTGGGTGACGCAGAGCTGCAACCGGGCACTGTCTTGGCAGTCTCACATCAGCACATAGTGGGCAATGGGAAAGGGAGCCGCCTGCTTCTGGGGCCTCCTAGTGTCCTCAGCACCTGCAACCCCCAGAGGCCAGAGGCAGGACTTTGCGCTCCCTACATGCTCTGCAGCTCCACCATCCGCCTGTGGGATGTGCTGCTGTCTGGAGAACCAGAGCAGAAAAGGGAAGGGCAAAGCAGGCCGGGCACTCAGAGTGACCAGCCAGCCAAGGCCTGGCAGTGACAGAGGAGGATTTGCTCAGGCCACCAAGAGGCTCAAGGCCTCCCTGCGCTTGCCCACTCAAAGCCAACTTGGATATTGAATTAACTATTCAGCAGTTTTTTAAAAAAACATATTAAACGGTATATATAATACCATAAAATATTCATTACAAACAGCAATGAAAACAGACTTCGAAAACAGCAGGCGGGATGCCATTGCCAAAATGCAGATAAAATCAAGTTTAAAAAGCCGAACCAAGTTACACATCTAGGAAGGCTTGGCTAAGGAAAGGGTGGCAGCGTTTGGGCCTGTTTAGAGAAAATGTAGGAGGCAACACAATGGAAGGTTGTAAAATCATGCGTGGCATTGAGAAAGTGGAGAGAGGAACCTTTTCCTCCCTGTCTTCTAACGCCAGGGCTTGTGGCTATCCCACGCAGCTGAATGCTGGAAGATTCAGGACTGATAAAACCAAGTCCTTCTTCGCACAGTGCAACTAAACTGATGGCCATCACCTTAGAAGGCTTTCAGAGTGGATCAGACCAGGGCCTGGAGGCCAAGAGGACACTGGATGGCTCGGCTTTGCCAGTCAGAGACAGCCATGATTCTGAATCCCAGTTGCCGATAACCGCAGGTAGGCACCTGGTTGGCCACTGTGAGAACAGGCTGCTGGACTTGGTGGGCCCCCTTGGGCCTGATCCAGTGGGGGGGGGGTCTGTCTTATGTTCTTACATTACAACACTACGTAATGGGGAGAAGACCCAGGCCTGGAAGGATTGTCTTCTAGACGGTGGCCTTTCCCCTCTCTGTGCCCCAGTGACCAGCATCAAATCCCAGCTGCCCCCACGCATGCCAGGAGGAGAGAAACAGCACCCAAGCCAGGCCCTGCGGAAGAGCAAAGAGAACGCGGCCAAGGAGGTGGCGCCCAAGTCTCTGCTGCCTCCCCTGCCCTCTTGGCAGCCCTGGGGTAGCTGCCCCCCCACAACCAAGAGCGCCCTGCTCCAGAAGAGGCCAGGGGGCAGCACATGGCTGCAGTGCTGGAGCAAAGAGAAGGCCAGAACTGTCAACATTAAAGGACAGCCCCTCAGGGAGGTGAGCGCGGCTGGCGCTGGATGCCCACTTACTGGGAGAGGAGCTTGGTGCCGCTCTCCACGAGGCGGGTGAGCACTGAGATGCCGTCCATGTTGATGAACTCTGTGGCAAAGGTCACGTCCGCAGAGAGCTTGGCCAGCTCCTTCATGGCCTCCAGCCGAGCCTCCATGCTGTGCGACTGCGTCCGGTCCATCAGCTGGCGGGCGGCCCTGGACTGGGGGGCAGGGCAACAGCTAGCCCCTTGCAAACCCCAAACCCCTCCAGGGGGCTCCCCTCAGCCGGGCAGGAGAGAGAGAGCAAGAGGAGGTGGCCTCGTGCCATGAGCCAAAAGCCAGCAGCAGGCTCCAAGTCCTCAAAGGGGGATAAAGAACACCCCCCCCCCCAAGGCAGCCCAGACCTACTGGAGAAACTGCCAGCTGGAGGATGGTCCCGTTCTTGATGTCACAGCGGGTCTGCAAGGCAAGAAGGGGGGGCTGCTTAGCACAACAGGGAGAGGAGCGGAGGCCCCCCAGCGGGGCTCCCGGTCTGCTTCTGTGGGTTTCCTCCAAGGCCCCCACCCTGATCAGAGTTGCAAGGAGCAGCATGGCACCCCATGGCCCGCTCCCTGCTTTTTTAGATGGGGGGTTAGGAACCAGCTCCCACGCACCTGCTCTGTAATGTACAGCTGGGCCCCATCTGCGTAGCGCAGCGTGTAGTACTCTGGGTTGGGCAGCGACCACCTAAGGGGGGGGGGAAGGACCATGTCAGCCTCCTCCCTCAGGAAGCAAGCTAGCGGGGGGGGGGCAGGTGAGCCACACCCAGGAGCCGGAAGAGCACCTGAGGGGGCTCAGAGGAGGGGATCCAGCAGCTCCAGAGCCCCAAGCAAGCAGCTGGCTGGAGTGGGGGGGGGGAGGCTAGCGTGGCCCCCATGAAGCCAGTTGTGGTTCCCACTCACCCGTCACAGACCTCCTTGATGATGGACGCCAGAGGCCGCTTCTGAGAGAGGCAGGGGGAAGAAAGAGAAGCCTGAACTGTAACTCTCCTCTGGACAGCAGGTGATCAGCAGCCCCCCCCCCCGGCCCACCCCCCATTCAGCACTAGAAGGCCTGGACACCCCAGGAAGCTGACAGTTGAAAGAGGGCAGAGAAAAGAAAACCCTTCTCAGCAGAGAGCAGAGTGGAACTCTGGACCTCCCTCCCACAGGAAGCAGCTTGGCCACCAGGGCTTTCCAAGAGGGTCAGACCCATTCCAGGAGGAGGACAGGGCTCTCAATGGCTACCAGCCACATGGACTCAGCTCTGACCCACCCCACCCCCAGTAGGAGGCAGCCAGGCTTCTGAACCTCAGGTGCTGGTTGGCCACTGTGAGAACAGGATGCTAGATGTGGTCCCTGCCTCCCCCCGGCCCGATCCAGCAGCCTGCGCCTGTCACCTGGTCAATCTCCAGCAGCTGAGCGTTGGCCCCCGGCCACTCCACAGCCACCTTGACAATGTCCGACGGGGGTGGCATCCCTCCTGGTTGATGGCCACCTCACAGGTGGGGGCAAGGAATGGGCCTCCCAAACCTAGCCAGAGGGGAAAGGCAAGTCAGCTCCAAGGCAGAGGGGATTCTGCCCGAGAGATGCCCCCTCAAGCGGGCACTCCAGCCTCTGCACAGGCCCAAAGACAAAGGCCCAAAGCCCTGGCAAGCAGAGCCAGCCCCCTGGCTCGGCAAGCTCTTTGCCCCCCACCCCCCGGCTTCCAACAAAGACCTGGCAAGGAGGGGCACTGCTCTCAGAGGCACCCACACCACCTCCTGCTGTCCTGGCCAGGTCCAATTCTGGGCTGCCCCCAAAGACTGCCCGGCCCCACCTGCCTAGAGCTGGGAAGCCGCTGGGAGGGCAGCCTGGCAAGGAAGCAGGGCAGCGCTAGCGGATGCCCCAGCTCTGCTCTTTGGCCAAGGAGTTGCCCCAGAGGAAGCGTAGGCAAGTGAGGGGCCCCTCTCCTGACCACAGCGGCCAGCCAGACACCCTCCCAAGGGATGCCAGGGAGGACACGGGCTCAGCACCTCTTTGCCTTGCAGGGGCCAGAGCAGCTGGTGCCTCTGCCTGCCTCCCCTTCACCACCAGCCTCCTATTCAAGGCCAGGCGCACTTAACCCTCTCCTGGCTGCTGGAGAGGGAACCTCCCAACAAATTCCCTGCTGGAGGTCCAGTTCAGTAGCTTTATTGACTCTTAGTTTTGCTAGGAGATGTGGGTCATTATGTGCCTTGCAAGTTTTTGAACAGGTCTTTTTTGGGGGGGGGGAGGGGGGAATAAAGCACGCTGCAACATACACAATACATCCAACCTGTTTTTCCAAGAAAGGTTGAATATATTCTAAGGGCATCACAGTTGACCATTATGATCTGCCCTTTAGTTTTTAAGAGAGGGGAAGATGAAGGCGCTAAACTAGTTCATGTTGGCGTGCCCAGAGAGCTGGGTCTCCCAGGGATGGACCCCTGAAGTAAAGGGCACTGCAGATCGAACCCGAGATTTAGCTAGCCTGCATCTGTTCCGGATGCCCCCATGCATGCATTCTGCTGGCTCTTTTTAAAAGAAGGATGTGTTTCTCCAACGTCCAGCCCTGAATGCCTGGGCAGAGGCTTCCATCAGGCATGGCAAACCCCACATGCTGGCAAGCCCACCAGGCAGCTCCCTTCCTTTGCCTCTCCCCCAACTGCCCCTCTGCAGCGCCCCACCTGTCCATTGAACCGGGGGGGGGGGGGCTCAGGGTGCTGCCCACCCCAGGCAAGTCCGGGGTTGCTGCTCCCCATCCAGGTTCTGGCAGAGCAAAAGCAGCAGCAGCCCATGAGGAAGCCGCCTCCTTCTGGGAAGGGAAGAGGAACCAGCCTCCCTCTGCAGAAGAGCCAGGCGACAGGAAGCCCAGGGGCATTTCGGGGGCGATTTGTGGGGCTGCCCCCTCCTCTCCCGCAGGAACTTGGGGTCTGGGCAGCGCAGGACCAGGCCTCTCGCCCCCCCCCGGCCCTCCCACCCACAGACCCTGCCTGCTTGCCTGGGAGGTGGGAGCAGAGATGGGGCGCCCAGATGGGCCAGGGAGGCGCAGCTGCCCCACTGAGGGCAAGAGCAGGAGTCCCCCCCCCCAAAAGCTGCGGCTTATGGGAAGGTCCCAGCACGGGGGGGGGGGGGAGATGCTTGCCGGGCGCCCAGTTGGGGGAAGAAGCCGAGCAGCTCCTCCAGGCCAAAGGAGGGGTCGCCCCCTCCCTCCCTCCTCCGAGCAGGCGGCCTCCAGGCCCCCCCCCCCACGGGCCTCTGTCCGGAGATGGGGGGCCGGCCGGTCTCCCGCAGGCCCAGCAGGGGGCGCCCGTGCCCCCCCCAGCGGCGTCCGGGGGAGAGACTCCCTTTGAAGTCGCCGGGCCCCTCCCCCCCCCTTGCGTGACCAACAGACAGAGGGGGCGGGGGAAACGGAGCCCCGAGAGTCGCCGCTCCGCCCGGGAGCCGAGGCCGGCCGCCCGCCCCGCCCCGCGCTCACCCGGCTGCCCGGGACCCTCCGCTCCGCCGACGCCGCCGACGCCGCCGCTCTCCCTCCGCCGCGGACCCGGCTGCGTCCCGCCCCTCCCGCCCGGCCGGGCAGCCCCATTGGCCAGCGGCGCCCGCCACTCAGGAGCGCGCCTCGTCCCCCATTGGCGCCGGCTCCGCTCCGTCTC
The DNA here is from genome assembly GCF_965153285.1 of Podarcis tiliguerta. NCBI lineage: Eukaryota > Metazoa > Chordata > Lepidosauria > Squamata > Lacertidae > Podarcis > Podarcis tiliguerta. The sequence goes on along the minus strand of NC_139539.1, from coordinate 215,698 downwards.
TCTCCAGCCCGGGAGGCGGGGCCTCGTCGCCCGGCGCCGGCTGCCATGGAGACCGCGCGGCTCCGCCCTCCTCCGGAGCCGCGCTGGGCGGTCGTCCGGGCAACGAGCCCCGCCTCCGAGGGGCGGGGCCGGGCGCCGGAAGTGTGGCGGGGAGCGTCCGGTCGGCGGGCGCTTCCGGTTCCGCTTAGGCAGCGCGAGGCGCGTCTTTGGTTCGTGAGGCGGCGGGAAGGAAGGCAGGCAGGCCGAGGGGAGCCGCGCAGGGAAGGAGGACCGACGCCGCCGCCACCATGGTGAGGGGTGGGGGTGGGGCGGGATTGGGGCCCCCTCCTTCTCTTTCCCCTTATGGGGGACACAAGAGCCCATATGGAGTCCTTAGGTGGGTTCCCTATTGGTCGGAGAGAACAACAGAGGCCAAGCAGAGAATATGGAGAAGCCAAGCAGCTCGTAAGCCTGATCTTGATTGATCTGTTGCAACAGGGTGCTCCCCTCACACGCAGAAAGGGAGGAGGAACCCAGAACAATGGCGCGCAAGGCCTTATAAAGACTTTTGAAATTGTCACCCTGTAGATCAAGACCACACCCCCGGAAACATCACACCTACATCACAGAAAAGGCGGTCTAAACAGAGATTTGAATGTTGATTTTCTCCTGTCTGGCAGATTAGCTGTTAATGGTCACTTGATTGGATTGCCTGGGGAGCCTGGCCAGTCTTTTGTAATGATAAATACTTAGTTCCTGGGCCAAGTCACAGGCTCACACCCTATTCATATCTTAAATGTGCCCTTAAAACAGGATTTGTGAAGGAAAAGACAATGGGGAGGTTTTTCCACTTTGACCATGCAGAGGAAACATTTGCTCAGTTTAGGAATCAAAATGGCTTCAGGTCGGTCTTCCTGTGCTGATCTATGTACGTGCGGTTATGAACATTACCATATATCTAAGACCTCAAAACACCTATCACCCGACTCTCCCCTCCCCCGCAGACGGTGGGCAAGAGCAGCAAGATGCTGCAGCACATCGACTACCGCATGCGCTGCATCCTGCAGGACGGCCGCGTCTTCATCGGCACCTTCAAGGCCTTTGACAAGCACATGAACCTCATCCTCTGCGACTGCGACGAGTTCAGGAAGATCAAGTGAGCGGCCAGAGGGGGGGCAGGGGAGGGGCTAGGGGGGCCCCTCAGCAACACCCCCCAAGCAGAGGCCGGCCCAGGAGGGGCACCTGCAACCAGGGCTATAGCTCGGGGTTGGAGAGGTGGGCCCCCGCCAGGGGCGCAGGCTGGGGGCACGCTGCTAAACCGGCTAAAAATGTGTCCGTAAATATGTCTATAAATAGAAATATTGATTATTGCCTCATAAAAGGTTTTAAATAGAGGATGAATTGAATGGGGGGGTGGAGGAGAGGCAGAAAGAAGAGCTCATTTGTCAGTGGTTAGGGGGCACAATCTGGACAGTTCTGTTAGGGGTGCAAGATCACGCCACCACAGGAGCCCTGAAGGCGGCCGGGGTCTCCCCCTCCTGGTCCTCCTTGGGGAAGGGCAGGGCCATTGGAAGGCTCTCCGAAGGCAGCAAGGACAGGCCTTCCTTTCAGCCCATAGGACCCCAGGGACAGTAGTGCTTCTGCCTGGGGGCCCCATTGGGTCTCTCTCCCCCCCTTTGACCCCCCTCCAATGTGGCATAAGTCACCCACCTCTCTGAGGGGCCAACAGGTCACCCCCTGTAAAGGTAGGTGTAGGGGGCAGAGATGCTTGTGACACAGCTTTGGGTTGCTTCTTCCTTCCTTCCTTCTAGGCCCAAGAACTCCAAGCAGCCCGAGCGGGAAGAGAAGCGAGTGCTGGGCCTGGTGTTGCTGCGAGGAGAGAATCTGGTCTCCATGACAGTCGAGGGGCCACCCCCAAAAGATGTAAGCAGAGCCAGATTAGGGGAGATGTTTGCTCGTGATCTTGTCCTTTCCCAGAATAGCTTGGTAGAGGGGTCCTGACAGCACCCCTTTAAAATTGCAAGGCATCGACTAAGTCTGGCTTTTGGGGTTTGCTCTAAAATATTTACAGTCTGCTTCTGGAACTAAAGGGCATGCCAGTATATATTTATTTTGAAACGTCTGCTTCTTCTACATATCAGGAATAGCACAGAATCAAAATTCAACATGGAAAGTAGAAGGGAGGGGTAAGAAATCAATCAGAGAGGATGGGGATTAATGGTGGCAGAGAGGAGAAGGGCAGCCAAATATTCCTTGTTGTGGTACTTGGAAGAAAGAAACTGGAGTTTCGGGGGAGTGCTGGGAGAAAAGTCAGATTTTGGGGTTGGGAAGACAATGGTGAAGCAGATAAATGTATGTGTCAGTCCATCCCCAGATTAAAAAAAATTATTATTATGCAAGTGGTGGCCTGACTCACTGCTGAGCATGGTAGGTTTTTTGTTAAGAACTTCACCACCACCACTGGAAAACTGTCCTGCTGCAGTGACTGTTTGGCTCTTTCAGACTGGCATCGCTCGCGTGCCCCTGGCTGGAGCCGCTGGAGGACCTGGTGTTGGCAGAGCTGCTGGAAGGGGCGTCCCCGCAGGAGCTCCCATGCCCCAGGCACCCGCAGGCTTGGCTGGCCCCGTGCGTGGTGTTGGTGGCCCATCCCAGCAGGTAAGCAGGAGGCACGTCCTCCCAATAAATGGCTTGAGGGAAGGAGGAGTCTGGGGCAGCTCAAGGACATTGGCATTGGATGTTTGCTGGGGAGGGAACAGCAGTGGATCCCTCCAGCTTGGGATCTCACTTGCAGATCTCTAAAAGCCTCTTCTCCCCTCCCAGGTGATGACTCCTCAGAGCCGAGGGACAGTTGCTGCTGCAGCAGCTGCCGCAACAGCCAGTATTGCAGGAGCCCCCACTCAGTATGCGCCAGGCCGCGGAGGCCCCCCTCCACCTATGGGCAGAGGGACCCCACCTCCAGGTAAGCAGCAGCCCAGTTGCCTCCCCCACCCAGACTGGCAGAACCTGGGATGAAATGACAGTAACTGAGCACCATGAAGAGTTGGTGTCAAAGCAGGATTACTCTGAGGTTCACCTTGGGACTTTGGGGAGGGGTGGTCTGCGGAGTCCAGGGGACTGAAGTGGCTTCCTTTTCACTGCAGGGATGATGGGGCCTCCCCCTGGCATGAGGCCCCCCATGGGCCCCCCGATGGGCATGCCGCCTGGCCGAGGCTCCCCGATGGGCATGCCACCTCCTGGAATGAGGCCTCCTCCCCCTGGCATGAGAGGTGAGTTGGCTTTGAGCCTGAGTCAAGGGCTGGCTGCGAGGTAAAGCCAACTCCAGAGTCCTTTTCTGCTGCCTGTTGGCCTCCTCTGAATGGAAATCTCACTGGAGGAAGACAGAGGCCCTTGATAAGCTTGGAACTAAGGGGAAGGGAAGGGGAAGGTTGTCCTTGGGGCGCAAGAGCACTGCTGCCTCCTGGGGCAGCACCTGCAAAGCTGATTGCCTCTGTTCTGTCCTTTCTAGGTCCTCCTCCTCCTGGCATGCGCCCACCCAGGCCCTGAGAGGTGACGCTGTGAAGGGAGCAAAATTTGAGCCTTTGGACTTCTGTCTCGTTCACCCTGAGGGAATGGGGGGGGGGTTGTGTGTATGTTTTATATTTTGGGGGTTGTCATGTTGCCCTTTCTAATAAACACTGGGAAATTTCCTGCTGTGGTGGTGCAAATTCATTCTGAGATTGAGCAAAGCAAACAAGTCTAGGCTTCCTGGAGGGCTCTTCACCTGGGCTCAGGAACTTAAGAAGAGCCTGCTGGATGAGGCCAGTGGCTCATCTGGCCCAGCATCCTCTTTTCACAGTGGCTGACCAGATGCCCCAGTGGGAAATCTGCAAGCAGGACCTGAGCCCTCTCCCCTCCTGTAGTTTCCAGCAAGTGCAGCCGTGTCCCTGTGGTTGCTGCCAAGGCATCAAACTGCTCAGGCATTCCTGAAGAGGAGGAGGTTGAACTTTTGGTAATCTGCAGCTAGGAGGCAGAAAGGAAAAGCCCCAGTTGAGAACTTGCTTGCTGTTTGCATAGAAAAATCCCCAAATGGCATGGGTTGTGGGCAGTGTTACAGTCGCCAAAATGGAATGTCTACGTGCCATTTTGGGGCAAGACTAAAGTCTTATTTTTCCAATGATGGACCGACTGATTAACATATTGTGGAGAAAAAAGGTAAAAGAATTTCTCCCTCTCAAATACGTATCCTGCCTCTAATGTTTTCTTGTTTTGTCCCATTTTGGACAATTCTTTTGAGACCAGTTATAAATGCAAATACCGTATTTTTCGCCCTATAGGACGCACTTTTTCCCCTCCAAAAATGAAGGGGAAATGTGTGTGCGTCCTATGGGGCGAATGCAGGCTTTCGCTGAAGCCTGGAGAGCGAGAGGGGTCGGTGCGCACCGACCCCTCTCGCTCTCCAGGCTTCAGGAGAGCCCCAGCGCCAGCCCCACAAGGTCGGGGGACAGTGGGGAGGCGCAGCGCGTCTTCCCCTTGTCCCCGGACCGGATCTGAAGGCGGTTCTCCCCGCTCCCGGCCCCAAAAAACATGGTGCATCCTATGGGCCGGTGCGTCCTATGGGGCGAAAAATACGGTAATTGTGCTGTAAATAAATCATGATTTATTGCAAGATTTCTGCCATCTTATTACACTGTTCTGTCCTGACACTGGGAATTTTTGACTTCATATTTCACCGCACACTTGAGTGATACATTTTCCCAATTCCACACAGAATTTGAGGTTCTCTACCATCATCCACACCTTTTTTTTTTAGAAAGTGTCAATGAGACCTGTAGTCTGTCGAAAAAGTCATTTTTAATGATAAACATGTAGAATAATCTAGTTTTTCAGAACATGAACAGTTTCTTCCTCGATGAGAAATGTTAGAAAGCAAATGGGGCTACAAGACGCAGGCAAGCCAGACACTGGTGAATTCCGATTTCCAGGCCGCAACAGTGGGAAGCGTCTGGCGTGTCCTTCCCAGGCCCAAGCTGCCTCCAGCTGCCCGGATGTGGCTGGTGCTGCTGCCTCCAGGAAGACCCACTTGGATTCCAAGTCTCAAAAGGGCCTCCACCATCCAGAAAACCGCAAAGGCAGCCCAGGAGAGCTCCTGCCTCACTTCTTCCTCTTGTACCTGCACAAGGATAGGAAGCAGAAAGCGCGTCAGTCCTCTGGTGGGAGAGGCAGAAGAGAGCCGGAGGAAGAGACATGGGTGGAAAAGGCAGGGAGCGCAGGAGGAGCCTCACCTGGAGCTGGCTGCTCTGAAATTCCCTCCCTTCCTCCTTGAGCCAAGACCCAGACGCTTGCGGTCTTCGAAGGAGGGCCTGCAGGAAAGAGACATCAGGCCTCTGCTGACAGAGGGGGCGGGGCTGGCACAAGCCTGTCCCCCAAAGAGGTGGGCGTGGTTCCTTTACTGAAGGGGGTTGGACTAGATTATTCCAGCTGGGGAACCTCTGGCCCATTTTAGCAGTTGGGATGATGGGGAGGGGAGCCACGCACAATACTCACCCCGCCCGATACTGCTTCAGGGCTCTCCGGCTGGTGTTGGTGAGCTCCTCATCAAACACGGATGTCTTCTTCTTGTGCTGCTGCCTGGGCCCTTGAGGAACGTGGCAGAGAGGGAGATCCTAGGTTGAAGCCAAGGCGACCTGCAGCCTAGCAGCCCCCCCCCCCCCGAGAAGTGGAGCTGCTGCTTACCTCCCTTGGCTGCTGCGGACGGAGCCTCCTCGGGGATGGCCCTGGCACGCTTGGGCCGGCGATTCCTCTTGGCCAGACGCTCGGCGTACATCTGGGACTTCAGGATTTCAAACTGGGACCGCTCTTCCGGCTGCAGGGACAGCACAATGGGGGCTAGCAGTGCCTCCTCCCCCAACTCACTCACTAGCCCCTCAAAACAACCGTCTCCCCCCCCCCCCATACACACACTCTCAGCTCACCGTCAGCTGAGCCGCCTTCTTCTGAGACTCCTTCATGAACTTCTTCCGCTTCTTGGTGCCTCGCAGCGCCAAGTCAAACTCCTGCAGGGCCTTGGCAACTGCAGGGCGAGAGGAGAGACCCCAGAGGCAGAAGGTGAGAAGCCAGGCAAGGAGAGAACCCACTTTCACAGCCAAGCCCCCCCCCCCCCGCCGCTGCCCCCTCCCGCTCTCCCGGCCAGGCCCTTACGCTTCTCCTTCTTCCTCTCCTCCCGGCTCTGGAACCAGCTGCGGGCAGCACCCTCCGCCCCTTCCTGAGCACTCGTCTCCAGTTTCCGCTTGGCAGTGTTGATCTAGGTGGAGAACAAAGTCAAGGGGCTGCTGTTGGGAGAGCCCCTCTTTGGCCACAGCCTCAATGCCCAGGAACCTTGGTAGGGAGCCAAACAAGGGCTGCCCTGTTCCCTCATCCACCTGACGGGGCTGTGTCCCACGGGGGAAGTTACCACAAAAGGAGCCAACTAAAGGGGAATCCCGGAGGGGCAAAGAAGGAAGGCATTCAAACCAAATTGCTCTGCAGGAACTTGCTTGCTTCCTTTTGCAAAGATAAGCACTTCCATGAGCCCAGGCACCCCTAAGGCCTCCTTCCGTCCCCCCACAGGGCCTCCTTCCCCCACCTTGCTGCCTCTGCACCCTGCTCCTCCTCCTCCTCCTCCTCCTCACCTGGGCCTCCGAGTGCTGCAGCTCCCTCTCCTCGCGCTCCAGGCGCAGCACAGCATAGACGTCCGACTCCAGCTTCTCAATCTTCTCCCGGAAGCGCAGAATCACATCTGGGGGCAAAGGGCAGCCGCTCACCCCTGGCCTAAGGGTGCCCGTCCCCATGCCCTGCTCCCCAACCCCTCCCTGCTGCCACCATGCTCACCCTGGGGAAGGACCCTGGCCTTGACGGGCGCCTTGGCGGCTTTCACGATCTCCTTCAGCATCTTGCGCTCCTCCTCGCCCACCAGGGAGACGGAGCGGCCGGCCCGCCCTGCGCGTGCTGTGCGCCCCACGCGGTGCACGTAATGCTTGGTGGTGTTGGGCATCGTGAAGTTGATCACCTGTGGCGAGACAGGAGAGCCTCAGGAGAGCACCTGCGGGACCGGGGCAGGGGCCCACCTGGTCCGGCATCCCGCTCTCCCAGTGAGAAGCTGAGCAGGACCCAAGCTGGCTGAGCAAGGGTGGGCAACAGAGAGGGGAGAGCCACTGACCGTTTTGACACCTTCAATGTCCAGTCCTCGCGCCGCAACGTCCGTGGCCACCAGCACATCAATCTGCTCGTCCTTGAAGCGCCTGCAGACAACGGCAGCATCCGCAGAGAGGGAGCGTCAGGGGCAGCCGGACTCTCTTGCGCCACCCCCCCCCCCGCACTTCAGACCTTGCCTACCGGAGCCCTTCCAGGCGCTGCGCCTGCGAGAGGTCGCCATGCAGCTCCCCGACACGGAGGCCCATCAGGCCCAGAAGGATGTGCAGGCGGTGCGCTTGCTTCTTGGTCTGCGTGAAGAGCATCACGTGGTCCAGGAACGTCCGAGTCAGCAGGGCTGAGGAGGAGAGGGATGGGAGGACACAAAACTCACAGATGGCCTGTGGAACTCACTCCCACAGGAGGAGGTGACGGCCACCAACCTAGGATGCTTTAAAATAGCATGGGGGAGGAGAGGGCTTTCGGTGGCTCTTAGCCAGGATGGCCACGCTTGGCCTCCACAGTCGTATCAGCAGTGCTTCTGAATTCCAGCAGCTGGGAACCACAGGAGGGGAGAGGACTCTTGTGCTCAAATCAGGCTTTGGGGGGGCTTCCTCCCTGGGGCATCTGTTTGGGTGCTGGGCTAGATGGGCCTTTGGCCTAATCCTGCAGGCTCTGCTGATGTTCTTAAAAGCCTGGTGGGTCAGGCCAACAGCCCATCTAGTCCAGCTTCCTCTTCTCATGGCGGCCAAAAAGAGGCAAACAGGATCTGAGCACAAGAGTGACTCTCCCAGCAACTCACATCCGGCAGAGCAACCATTATGGCTAAGTGCTATGGGGTCAGAAGCTACCCCTGAGGGCTGCTGGACCCCCACTCCAGGCTCCCACCTGCCACAATCGCCTCCCGGTCTCCCTCGCGGCTGGGCCGGATGCGGACAAACTCCTGGCGCAGAAACGGGGCCACGTCTGTGTTGCTGTTCACAAAGACCCGGACAGGGTTCTTCAAGGAAACGGAGGCCAAGTCTTTCACCTGCCAGAGAGGGGGAAGCTTCGTCAGCCCTGCCAGGAAGGTCCCCCTAATACTCCAAGAGAAGCAAGACATCCCGGTCTAAGGGAGATCACAGGGGGGTCGCTGTTCTGCAGCGCAGCACCAAGATTCAAATACAAGATTCCTGCAGCCACTTCCTATCCGCCCAGCACATCGTCACAACTGCACCCTCCCCACTCTCCTCTCTGGGTCTCCCTTGGTACCTCGTCTGTCATGGTGGCAGAAAACAGCATGGTCTGGCGATGTCGGGAACACAGTCGGATGATCTCCTTCATCTGCTCCTCAAAGTACTCATCCAGCATCCTGTGGGGAGAGGCAGGTGAGCAAGGGGGGGGGGGTGAGGCCTCCTCCTCCAGGCACAAAAGCTGACAACCCAGCCAGCCTGTGCCAAAAGGCAGGTCTGGGCTAGGACCGAGATCCCAGGGGATGGGGCAGCGCCCTGAAAGGAATGGCTGCAAGGGAGCAGAAAACAAGAGGTGTGCAAAATAACACACAGGGTGGAGAAAGAAGAGAGGGAGATGTTTTTCTTTCCCTTCCTCATGGTACTGAAAGGGGACATGACGGCCATCTTCAAGTATCTTAAGGCCTGTCACATGGCAGAGAGAACAGCCTTGCTTTCTCCCGCTCTGGAGGGGAAGACTTGAACCCATGGCTTCAAGTGACAAGAAAGGAGATTCTGATTGTAGACATACGGAAAAACTCTCTGACTGTAAGGGCTGTTCGACCGTGGAAGACTCTCCTTCCTGGGAGGTTTTTAAGCAGAGGTTGGCTGGCCAGCTGTCAGGGGTGCTTGAGCTGAGATCCATGCATGGCAGCGGCTGGACTTGATGACCCTTGTAAGTACCTTCCAACTCTACTCTTCTATGACTCTATGGTACTAGAACCCCAAGGAGGCTCAGGGCAGATAAAGGAAGGACTTCACACAGTGCATAAACCAGGTGTGCTGATGGCCACAAACTTGAAGGGCTTCAAAAGAGGACTAGACAAATGGACAGAGAAGGTGGCTGCCCATGGCTACTAGCCATGACAGCTCTGTTCTTCCTCCAGTGTCCAGGGCAGCCTACCTCTGAATATGGGGTTTTGGGGTTCACAGATGGGGAGAGCATTGCTCTCGTGCTCAGGTCCTGCTTCTGGGGTTCCCTAGGCAGGCCTCTGTGAGAGCAGGATGCTGGCCTGGGTGGGCTTCCTTTGGCCTGATCCTGCAGCCAGGCCTCTTTGTGTTCTGTGGGCCTCTCCCCCCCCCCCACCTGCCTGTGCCCAGAGATTTCCCTCACCGGTCAGCCTCGTCCAGGATGAGGACCTCAACGCTGTCCAGGTGGAAGGAGGGGCAGTTGTGCAGGTGGTCAATGAGGCGTCCGGGGGTCGCGATGAGGATGTCGGGGCCCGAGCGCAGCGCCGCCTCCTGAGTCTTCAAGTCCAGGCCCCCTGCAAGGACACAAACCGGGCGGGGGCATGAGCTCCCCTGGTGGGCAGGATGGGTGCAAACAAAGTCACACCCCCCAAGGAGCCCTCTCCATCTCCGGGTCCTGCTCACTCACCCACGGCCAGGCAGGCGGTGACACTGGTGAACTGCGCCAGCTGCTTCGTGACAGAGTGCACCTGAATGCCCAGCTCCCGGGTGGGCACCAGAACCAGCACCCGCGTCACTGGGGCTTGGCGGGGCTTGTAGATCAGGCGCTCCAGCACAGGCAGAATGAAGGCTGCGGTCTTCCCTGAAGACAAAGACATAGGTCAGCCTGCTGGCCCACCCCAAGCCTTTGCCCACCCCCCACTCCCTTGACCCGGGGCTTACCTGTCCCTGTAGCCGCACATGCGCAGATGTCCTTCCCCAGGAGCCCCACAGGGATGCAGGCCTTCTGGATGGGGGTCGGCTGCTTGAAGCCCAGGGCGGTTATTGCCTGCCAATCACAGCCGTTGGGAAGAAGCCAGTGTGAGCAGGTCTCTGCCCTACAACTATGCAAACGCTGAACTTGGAACGCACATCAACATGCTGCTCTCTGGCCTCTCAGAGGGACTGGGTCTCCAAACTGGGCAGTAATCCCAGCATACGATGAATGGGAAAGTGGCCATTTCTAGCTCAGCCTTGTTGGCTACTGCCCATACCCAGCCGAGGGGCGTCTTCAGTGCAGGAAGCTAACCACGTCACCCAAGGGGCTTGGCATGCTGGTTGGCCTAGCAGATTGCAAGAGAGAGAGACTGATCTACTCTCAGACTACAACTGATTTGAACTCAAGGGTAACATTTTATCATCTCGATAAAGAAAAACACACAGTGGACGTGTTTGAAAACAGAAGCAATTACTTCTGGGTTTTTGGCATTCAGATTCCGAAACGTTCAGCTTCCAAGATGCTCAAAAACCGAGGTTCCAGTGTATGATGAACATCCTAACGTTATCTTTGCTGCTAAACAGTAGTTTTTTGTTTTGCTGTCCTTCCAATAAGAGATACCAAACAAGCCTGCATTTTCACAGATCTGTTTCTTTTGTTATTTTGTTTGAATTCGGCAAGGCATGTTTGCCTAATTTACTCCTGAGGCCACAAAAGCTGTCAAATGTGATGACTCAGTGTGGGCTGAGATTTGCCCCTCCAAAAGAGACTAGGCAACCACCTTCGCCATCTCCCTCTGAAAGAAAGCGGGATCTGGCTACCTTCAGCAAGGGCCGGGAGAGGTTCATATCTTGGAACGACAGGCTGTCATCGTACTGTGAAGCATCTTCAAAGAACTGCTCAGGTTCCTAGAAAGGAGGATCAGAAAGAGAAAGCCTGGAACACAGACAGACTCACAACATGAGGGAAGGACCCCTGTTTCTGCAGGGACTCCTTCTCACCCAGCACCACCCAGCACCCAAAGGCTCACCTCCTCTCCACCTCGCTTCCTTTTCCGTCGCTGCTTCACCTTGAGTGTATCTGTAAAAAACCACACGACCCCCCCCCCACAAAAGATGATCAGAACACATTACAAATCAGAGAGTAGCACCTCCTACTAAAACCTCGATTCATGCAGCTAGCTGCAAAAAGTATGTCAGCTGCCCCACTGTAAGGCACAGAAGATGCACACTTGCTCTCTTCCGCCCCGGTGCCTGCACAGCACATCCATCGCCATGGTTACCAGCTTTTGTGAAGATGCTCTCATCTGCCGAAGAGTAATCAGACTCCAACTCCTCCTCCTCCTCCTTTGCATCTTCCTCCTCACTTCCTCCGGCATCCGCCTTGTCTACATTCTCCTGTGTAGCCTCCCCAGCATCTTCTTTTGCTGGCCCTTGTTTAGCTTGCTTTTCCTGGAAAAGACCCCCCCAAATGGGACATTGTTTTTTACTGCCCAGCCTCCTTCTCTGTGGCCAAAGAGTTTATTGTCTTGACCAAAGACCGTAACAATTTCATTACAATTTGCCAAACTGTAACAAACTGCGTACAACAACTACGTACTCCAAAGCATCAAGCGTATAAAGTAAGGGAGTCAGAGTTTGTATCATCTGCTAGCTCATACCTAGCTTAACTTCCATTAGACCTCTGAATCTCCAGCGCAACTTTTGGCAATATTGTTTCTTTTTCTCATCTTTCTTGCAGCCAGAACATAAAGCACCACTTTATGTGACACAAATCCGTTAGCATCAAATACGTTAGGGAATTGTTTCTGCCATTGTAAGCCTGCTTCTAAACTTCCTTCTCTAAGGTTCCACGATTAAATAATGGTCCACTGAACCAGAAAAACTGCTTGAAGATTCTCCAAGGGTCCCTACAAAGATGCAATCACACTGCAGGCACCTCATGCAAAAGGCAAAGCCCACACAGCTCTTTCATGGGTTACACATGCTGCCCCATCCAGAAGCTGATCTAGCATTAAGCAGAGGATTGGGCTAGAAGACCTTCCAGGCCCCTTCCAAATGTATGGTGTTATGACTTTGGGGTCCTGAAAATGGGAAGTTCTCTTGTGCTAAGATAAGTCATTCTGCAGTCACAGAGGTTCTCCTGCACATGAAACAGACCAGTTGGACACTTTGTTTTGGAGGACACTACTTTTGGAAGGCAGCACAACATCCACACACAGGTGCAACAAGTGGTGGGGACTGAGGGGTATTCAGCACCCCCAAATTTTTCAAGGAGGGGATGGGGCTGCCCCAAATTCCTGTGGCCCTGCTCCACCTCCTCCTCCCTGCCGATGTCATGTGGGCAAGAGTGTGGAGCTGGCAGCCCTGCCTCGCACCCTCCTCCTCCCTGCCTGAGGTCACGTGGGGAGGAGGAGGCCAAGCATGGAGCCCAGCTCTGCGCTCCCCATTCCGCACCCAGCGCTCGAGTACTGGCACATGACGTGTAACATGATGCATCACATGATGTGCCCCTGCAATGTCGAGGGCAAATTGCTGCCCTTATCCACGCAGATACAGGAACCCAGAAGATTCCAAACAGGTGGGAATTTCTAACCTGGGCTTTCCTTTTCTTTCTTACAGTTGCAATCTTCTCGTCCAGGCTGGTAGCGGATCTCTGCATAAGAGAAAACAAACAAGGTGAGTGCAGGAGTGGAACCCCAAAGATCAGAAGCTCCAGCATGATGACCTCATGGGATCCCTGAGGCACGGAGCAACCTTCCCATCTGGAGTTTGCAGGTCTCAGATAGAGGAGCAGGGGGACAGAGAGAAGGTCCGGGAACCTTTTTTGCTCCAGAGCAAAGAAGAAGAATTGGCAGTGGCTTCGGAGAAGCTGCCCTGCTGGATCAGGCCAGAAGGTGTGATCAGGCCAGAAGGTGTGCGCCATCACTCCCTCCCCCCCCCCCCGCTCTCACCTTCCCCTTGAGCTGCCTCAGCACCTCCGCCCAGGGGCCTCCGCTGGGCCCCGCCGACGCCTCGGCGAACGCAAAGCCGGCCGCGAAGTCTCCGCTGCGACCGCCTCGGCCTACAGACACCTCCTAGGGGGAGACGAGACAAGAGATAAGAGCGGAGAAAAGATGGAGCGAGGGAGAGAGAGAAAGAAAGGGGGGAGAAAAGAACGAGGGAGAAAGGGGGAGAGGGAGAAAAGAAGGAGGGAGAGAAAGGCCCCGCCGGAGAGGAGGGGGACGAGGGGGGCAGGCGCTGCCCGGCTCTCCCTCCCCGCCGCCCCTCTTCCCCGCCCGCCTACCTCGGTCTCGGAGCCGCTCTCCTCCTCCTCCTCCTCCTCGGCCTCCTCGCCGCCGGGCCCGCCCAGCCTCGCCCGCCATCCTTCCCCGAGCTCCATCGTGGTGGCTGAGGGACCGGAAGTGCGGGGCGCCGGGGGCGCCCACGCAGAGCTCCGCCCGTCCGGCTCCCTTTCCCTTCCGCCGGGAACAGCGACCGGGCCGCAGGGGTTCCTCCGCGGGGCGGGGCCGGGCGGGAAGCGCCGCCTCTAGTGGGGGGGGGGGGGAGAAGCGAAAGCGAAAGCGGGGGCGGAGCCAGCCGGGAAGGGGAAAGCGAAAGTCGAAACTGAGCCGAAAAGCCGGTGGCGGCGGAGGCGGCGGCGCAGAGCTGGGAGGCGCCTGGACGGGACGGAGCGGAGCGCAGCGCGGAGAAGAGCCATGGACGGGCGCGGGCGAGGAAGGGGGCAGCAGCAGCGGCGGCCGCGAAGAGGCGGAGGAGCGGGAGGCAGAGGCAGAGGTGACAGCCACAATTTAATAAGAATAATAAGAAGAAGAATTATAAGAGTAGCAATCTATTATTTCTGCCCCGCCCATCTGGCTGGGATTCCCCAGCCACTCTGGGCGGCTTCCAACAAAAGATTAAAAATACAGTGGTACCTCGGGTTACATACGCTTCAGGTTACAGACTCCACTAAGCCAGAAATAGTGCTTCTGGTTAAGAACTTTGCTTCAGGATGAGAACAGAAATTCTGCTCCGGCGGTGCGGCAGCAGCAGGAGGTCCCATTAGCTAAAGTGGTCTTCAGGTTAAGAACAGTTTCAGGTTAAGTACGGACCTCCGGAACGAATGAAGCACTTAACCCGAGGTACCACTGTACATTGAAACATCCGTCATTGAAAGCGGCTGGCCGGGCCAGAGCGGAGGAGAAGCGCAGCTTTCCGGGACTGGGGTCGGAGGCTCCCCCGAGGCAGGAGGGGAGGCTCGGCTCAAGAAGAGCGGGAGGATCCTCGAACTGGGAAGAGGGAGGGGATCCCCAGGGGTCATCTAACTCAACCCCCGCAATGCAGGACTCGGAGGATCCCTGACGGGTGGCATCCAGCCTCCGGTTTCAAGCCTCCGAGGAAGGAGGGTCCACCCCTCCCGGAGTCCAAAGAGGGGCTTCTGCGCCTCCCGCCTCGCAGGGTGACCACGGGCTGGCGGGGGGGGGGAGGCGTCTCCGCTTCGGCGTGAGCGGAGAGCACCGGTCTTCTCCCTTCTGCCGCACCGGGATGAGAAAGCGAAAAAAGGAGCCGAGCAATTGCTTCAGCTTTGGCGGCTGGATCTGCTCTAGCGTCCCCTTCCCGCCGGGGAAACCCCGTCCTGCCGCTCCGGCTCTTGGCAACGGGAGGTTGGGCGACCCCGCCCGGCCCGGCTCTCCGCCCCCCCCCCCCGTCCATCGTTTCTGGGGGAGGAGCCGCCAAATGGGAGGAGGAGGGGGAGGGAGCCGCCCATTTCCCTCCCAGAGCCCTCTGGATGCTGCCCCTGGGTGGAGAATTCAGCCCTGCCTAACTTTGGAGGATGAGTTTGGAGGACTAAACTGCGGGAGGCAGTGGAAGACAGGAGTGCCTGGCTTGCTCTGGTCCAGGGGGTCAGGAAGAGGCGGACACGACTAAACAACAACAACAACAAACTTTGGAGGGGCGAAGCCAAGGGGGCAGCACCCGGGCGAAGCACAGCTTGGGCTTCTGCCCAGAGACTCTCTAACTTCCCTCTTTTCTTTCTGCAGAGCCTCGAGATGGAGGAGCCACCCAGCAAAATGCAAGTGGGCAGCATGAGGGGGGCCCTGGCCCTGGCAGAGCTGCCTACCGGCTGGAGGCAAGCAGTGGTCCTGAGCCAAGAGCGGAGCGGAGGGCTGGCTCTGGCCGGACCCCCCACCAGGACGGGGTGCGCAACCCCAGAAGGCTGGCTGAGGGGGCACCCAGGCGGCCGGGGGCAGAGGGGAACCGTTTCCCTCGCAGAGGGGGCGTCTGGCCTGGGGCTGATCCGAGGGAGGAGCGGAGGGCTGGCGGACAGAATCAGGGAGGGCCGGCCAGGGATGGCCCAGGAAGGCAAAGAGACGGGGCCCCAAACGCTGACCCCACCCAGCAGCCCCACGCAGGGCCAGGAGGCTCTCCGCAGCAGCGAGGCCCGATGATCGGCACCCGCTTCCTCCGTGAACTTCTCGAGAAGGACCCTTCGGAGGTGGCCATCACGCTGGCTTCCAGCCCCCGCCTGCGGGAGGCGCTCTCCCCAGTTGCCATGAGGCCGGAGTTGGTACAGCTGCTGTGCCAGGTTCTCAGCAAGGCCTGCCTCTCCCGCATGGACCGCCAGAGCATTCAGCGGCTGCTGGAGACGGTGAAGGAGTCCTCCTTCCTCCGGGTCTGTCTGCCCCAGTACGTGGCCGACATGCTGACGGAGGCCCGGCCGGAGGTGCGGCACCAGTGCCCCCAGCACATTGCCAGCGTGGTGGCGCTGGTCCAGGAGCTGGTCAGCATCTTCCCGGCCAGCTCCCTCCAGAAGGTGGCCCTGCTGATGTCCGTCCTGCCGGGCTCCGTCAACGGCCTCCGGGCCCTGGGAGTGGACTTCCCGGAGGAGCTGGACCAGAGTCTGGAGAAGCTGCAGGGCTTCATCCAGCACCTCCAGGAGCGGCGGCGCGAGGGCACCTTGCGGGTGGACAGCTGCACCCTCCTCCAGCCCACCGCCCCCGGCGAGGAAGGGGAGTACCACGCCATGTCCATCTACCCCACCTACGAGGAGGTGAACCGCGGCCAGAAGCCCTTCCTGCGCCCCAACCTCATCAGCCAGCCCTACGAGAGCCCCGCCGTTTACCTGGACACCCACTTTCGCCTCCTGAGGGAGGACTTTGTCCGGCCGCTGAGGGAGGGCATCCTCCAGTTCCTCCAGAGCTTTGAGGATGCCGGCCCGGGCAGGAGGAGGTTTGACGACATCCGCGTGTACCTGGACGCCCGGATCCTGGCTCCACTCTGCTCCCGGACCGGCATTGACTACAGGGTGCACTTTGATTCCAAGCCGCTGGGCGCCGTCCGGTGGGAAAACTCCAAGCGCCTGCTGTACGGCTCCCTGGTCTGCCTGTCCAAGGACAACTTTGAGACCTTCCTCTTTGCCACGGTCTCCAACCCGGAGCCCCAGGAGCTGCGCAAGGGCTTTGTCCACCTCTCCTTCGCCACCCACAGCCAGGCCCTGCTGGCCGAGGTCCAGCCCTCCGACTCCTTCGTCATGGTGGAGACCACCGCCTACTTTGAGGCCTACCGACACGTCCTGCAAGGGCTGCAGGAGCTGCGGGAGGAAGACGTCCCCTTCCAGAGGTACATTGTCCACTGCGAGGCCCAGGTGAGGGAGCCGGCGTACCTGCGGAGGGAGCCGGGAAGCAGCCTTTACGACCTCCGGTGCCTGATGGCCAAGCCTCCCCCTGCTGGAGCCCCTGAGGGCCGCGTGGACGTGCTGGACGCCTCCCAGTGGCCGACCCAGGAAGCCGTGGGCCTGGATGAGTCCCAGCTGCAAGCCCTGAAACTCGCCCTGACCAAGGAGCTGGCCATCATCCAGGGGCCTCCGGGGACAGGTGAGTCAGGCATCCCATCCTCCGAGGTGTCTGTGGCAGGACGTGGGGTTGGGAGGGGGAGCCTTTTGCTGCAGAGGAGCTCCAGGATCTCTCCTGGGCCCGAAACCGCATGTATTGATCACATTTACGTCCCTTGATAGCGGAGTCCCATATAAACCTCGACACAC
Organism: Podarcis tiliguerta; assembly: GCF_965153285.1. Classification (NCBI taxonomy): domain Eukaryota; kingdom Metazoa; phylum Chordata; class Lepidosauria; order Squamata; family Lacertidae; genus Podarcis; species Podarcis tiliguerta. Next base: position 198,676 of record NC_139539.1, on the reverse strand, counting down.
GTCTGAAAGACAACATGCACACGTTGGCAGAGTCAGCAAAAGCAGAGCTGTGGTGGAATTGCAGCATCAAGCATCTTCATTTACAGCAAAGAAATAGAAGGAACAGTTGTGTGAGCTTCCTTACACATCCTCTCTGTTGGAGATAGAAAGAACAAAGCAGTTTATCAGCCTGACTTCCATTCGCACATTCATAACAAATGAAATCATCCGGTCTTGTGACCGAAAAATGCTGACAATTTCCTCCAAGGAGCTCAGGGTGCAACATGCAGAATTCTCCTTCCTGTTTTATCCGCACACAAACCCTGTGAGGTAGGCTAGGCCAAGAGGCAGCAACTGGCTGCCGAGGTCACACCAAGTGAAGCGCAAGGCCGACATAGGAATTTGAACCCCGGTCTCTCCCAGGTCCTAGTCTGACTCTCGAGAGCCAGTGTGGTGTAGTGGTTAAGAGCGGTAGTCTCGTAATCTGGGGAACCGGGTTCGTGTCTCCGCTCCTCCGCATGCAGCTGCTGGGTGACCTTGGGCCAGTCACACTTCTCTGAAGTCTCTCAGCCCCACAGAGTGTTTGTTGTGGGGGAGGAAGGGGAAGGAGAATGTCAGCCGCTTTGAGACTCCTGAAGGGGAGTGAAAGGCGGGATATCCAATCCAAACTCCTCTTCTTCTTCTTCTAACCACTGCACCATCATGCCTCTCCAGATGGAGGCTCAGATTTCTGCCTGAAACTGGGGTGGGTGTGAAGTGGAGCCAGCTGGCCGGCTGGATCCTGACACCCCACAAGACCCACTTTTCTGACCCCCCGTCACTCTGGCATCGGGTGTCTTCCTTTGCCTCATGGGGTTTGAACCCGAGCCAAGCCCGGAGGGTGCTGCTTGCCTGCAGATCCTGCTTGGAATGGCAGTGAATTGGCTGTGGCATGGGGGATGCGGCTTGTGACCCCCCCCCCACAGCTGCTAGCCTTTTATTGCTGGTGGGGGGAAAGGCTGAGGCTGCAGGGGGGGCCCTCTGATGCCCGTTGGGGGTTGGCAGACAGAGCTTCCTGCTTTGACGGGGCTTTTCCCACAGGGAAGACCTACGTTGGGCTGAAGATCATGGAAGTCCTGCTGAAAAACAAGGCCGCCCGCGGAGAGACCCCCATCCTCGTGGTCTGCTACACCAACCATGCCCTGGACCAGTTCCTGGAAGGTGGGGGGTCTGCCTGCACCTTGGCCGGGTGGGGAAGGGCAAGAGAGGAGAGAATAGAGATTGGCAGAATTGGAAGGGACCCTCAAGGGTCATCCAGTCCAATCCTCTGCATTGCAGGAATTACTGAGACGCCTTTGCGGGGGGAGGGTCGCTGTACGGGTGGTTGCCCATTGTCCTGACAGTGGCGGGAGGGTGTGGGTCCCCTGCTTAGATATCCCACCTTGACTTTTACGTCTCTTCTCCCCCCCCAGGAATCCAGGCGTTCCAGCCGACGGACATTGTGCGGGTTGGTGGCAGGAGCAACAGTGAGAAGTTGAAGCCCTTCACCCTGCAGCAGCTGCGGGGCAGAAGCGACTTCTGGAGAGGCCTGCCTGGCCACCTCCGGTGGTCCTACAGTGACGTACGTGCGAGGGAGGGGGCTGGTTTGGAGGGTGTCATTTGTGGGGAGGGGGTCGCTGGGACTTTGCCCAGGAGAACAGCCAGATCAGCAAAGCACAGGGAAATGGAGGGACCCCCAAGAGTCATCTAGTCAACCCCTGCAACGCAGAAATCGCAGCCCAGGAACTCCTCCTGTATGGCCACCCAGCCTCTGTTTAAATACTCCAAGGAAGGAGAGACTGGGGGACTCTGTTACACAGTCAGACATCTCTTCACCTTGGATGTTCAGGCCACAGCCAGAGCTGAGGGCTGCTTTGTCACTGGAGCGCAGCACCTGTGGAAATGCTGCCTTGTTGCTGAAAGGGAGCTCCCGCTGCCTCCCCAGACCAGGGCCAGAGCTGGAGGTTGGGCGGAGCAGAGGGACAGAGCAGGGCGCCCTTGGGGGGAGAGCAGTTGGGGGCGCCAGCAGAGGAAGGGCGGGAGCGGAGATGCCCGGCCGGGCGCCCCCAGCTGTCCTCTGCTGGGTCTTGATCCCTTGCTGGGCTTTGTCCGCTGGAGGGGCTGACCTGGCCTCTTTTTCCCGAGGGCAGATCACCTGCGAGATGCGGGAGGCCGAGATCGAACTCAACCGCGGGGCGGCTCAGCTGGAGTGCGGGCTGCGCGGGATTCTGCACGAGAAGCAGCTGCGGAGCTGCATCTCCAGCCAGCACTGGGAGAGCCTCGTGAGGGGCCTGGTAAGGAGCAGGAGGGATGCACCGGGGGGGGGGGCATCAGAAGGCGGCCCCGCAAGAAGACACCCCACCAGGATCTCTCCGTCTTAGGGACCAAGTGCCCCTGGGAAAGCAGAGGGGGAGCCCCCCAACTCCTCAAGGGCTTCTCCAGCCCCTCAGCTGGAAGCAACAGAGCAGGGACCAAAGTCTTGGGCGAGAGTGTGAGCTGTTTGGCTGCTCTGAGGAGGAGGAATTCCTCCCTCAAAAGTGTGGGGGGGGGGCTGATGGGGACTCCAGTCGTGGAAGAAACCACCCTATTTATTTATTTACTTATTTATTTCATTAAATTGATAGATGCACCTGCTTGAAATTTGTGTGTGTGTTTATATACGTAGAAAGAATCAAGAAAATTTCAGGATGTTGAAAGTTTCCAACCATCTAGGTTAGGCTTGTCTAAAAAGGAAGTTTTCAGCAGGCGCCGAAAAAAGCACAGTGGCAGCGTCTGATTGACGTCAAGGGGCAGGGAGTTCCCAAGGGCAGGTGCTGCCGCACTAAACCGTCAGCACCCATGAAAGACTCATCGCCCTGGAGGGAGATTTTCCCAGAAGAACCTCCTGCTGCAGAGATACCTCCTGGCTCTCTGGGAGCACGAGGCCGTTGCAAGGGTTCCCCGCCTGCCCCCCCCCTCTCGTGGCCCCCGGCTCCTGCTTGCCTTCCTGTCCTGGGGTCCCTGGGACTGTGGCACCTGCCCACCCACCGCTGAGCCGGTCTGAGCTGCTCCTTCTTGCTCCAGGAAGAGGACTGGATGGATCCAAAGCACTCTCTGATCCTGGAGTGGCTGGGACTTGGCGTCACGCCGGTTGAAAACGCAGCCGATCCAGGATGGCCAGAAAATGCAGGTAAGGGGCTTTCCTTTGGGCAGCTTCTGGGTGGGACACGGATGAGGTGGCGAGTTCGAGACACGGAAGGAGCCTGGGGCCTGCCCACTCGCTGCCGCCACCTACCGGTCTCTTTGTGGCCCTTCAGGCGTTGAGGAAGACCAGGAGGCGGAGGAAGGCCCACAGGCAGAGCCAGAGCTGCTGCAGGTCGTGGAGGAGGCAGACTTGATTCAGCGTGAGCGGCTGCTGGACCACGATGAGGACGGGCGGCTGCGGAGGAGGAAACCCCCCAGGCACAACCTGGACGACCTGTTTCTGGCCATGCGGTTGGATGATGAGGAGAAGGGGGAGCAGAGAGCCCCACATGGGGCAGAAAACGCTGGGTTTCAGGTATGGGGGGGGGGACACAGTGCGTTGCATTGGAGGGGGTGAAAGCCCTGTTGTCGCTGCCCCTGAGGCGGGCAGGACAGGGGTTGCCCCGGCCTCCTCCTCACCTGCCCACTTGGGGTTCTCTCTGCAGCTGCAGCCGGGCCGGAAGAAGAAGATGAAGCGACAAGCAAAGGCGGAACTGAAAAAATGGCAGGCGATGACCAAAGAGGAGGCTGAGGCCGTCCTGGATGTGTGGCAGCTGAACCTCAGCTCCCGCTGGAAGCTCTACAGGTAATTTCTGCTGCAGGGCCTCTGGCGCCCATGCCCACCCCCTACACCTCCTCTGCTTAAAAACCTCCAAGGATGGAGAGTCTACAACCTCTCGAGGAGACCATTCCAATGTCAAACAGCTCTTATGCTCAGAAAGTTATTCCTGATGTTGAGTCAGAGTCTCATTTCTTGCAACTGGAAGCCACAGGTTCAAGTCCTCCCCACCGGAGCAGCAGAAAATAAGCTTGCTCCCTCTTCTCAGTCCTTGAGATATTTGAAGACGGGTCTCATATCTCCTTTCAGCCGCCTCTGTTCCACGCCAAACATCCCCAGTTCCTCATAAGGCTTGGTTTACTGACCCTTGATCATCCTTTTAAAATTGTGGTGCCCAGAATTGGACACAGCATTCCAGGTGTGGTCCGACCAAGGCAGCATAGAGTGGGACTATGACTTGCCTTGATCTGGACACTCGACTTCTGTGGATTCACATTGTTTGCTGCTCCATCACACAGTTGACTCGTGTTCAGCTTGTGATCCTTTTCACACGTGCCCCTAGTAAGCCAGGTGCCCCCCCTCCTATGTTGGTGCCCCTGGTTCTTTCTGCCTCAGGGCAGAACCTGATCTTTGTGCCGCACAGGTACTGGTTGCAGAAGCACCAAGCTGAGATCCAGCGCGAGATGCTGCAGCACAAGCAGAAGTACCAGGCGGCAGCTGACAGGCTGGCTGAGCTTCGCCAGCACCAGGACCTCTGTGTCTTCAGGACAGCCCAGATCGTGGGCATGACGACCACAGGTGAGGAGGAGGCTGTGTAGCAAGCTGCCCCCCACACCCAGGGGGGCCCACCTGTGGCGGGGGGGGGGAGAGAAGAGGAGCCTCTCTCACCTGCTTCCTTGCCCAGCTGCAACACAACACGCCTGCAGTGCTGCCCGTGGGCCTTACTCTTGGTAGTTGCTGCCGTTGCCCTCACACAGTTGGAGAGGGGGCTGGGAGGCAGATGCCTGGCAGCCTGGCTTGGAGGCAGAGGGGGCAGAGATCAGGGCGTCCCCTCACCCCCCCCCCGTCTCACCCCAGGAGCCGCTCGGTACCGCCAGGTCCTGCAGCAGGTGGCCCCTCGCGTGGTCATTGTGGAAGAGGCGGCCGAAGTCCTTGAGGCCCATGTCATCACCACGCTGAGCAGGGCCTGCCAGCACCTCATCCTCATTGGAGACCACCAGCAGGTAGGTGGGGGGGTGGGGGGGCCAGATGAGGGGCGGGGTCTGCTGGCCTTGGGCCCCACCCCTTCTCCCCGCCCCACGGGCTCCATCTTCCTTCTTTCCTTGCAGCTGCGCCCCAGCGCCAACGTCTACGACCTGGCCAGGAACTTCCACCTGGAGGTTTCTCTCTTTGAGCGGCTGGTGAAGGTCGGCCTTCCCTTCGTCCGCCTCGCTTTCCAGGTGAGGCACAAGCAGGCCCCCCCCCGGCCCCCTCCCCTCGCTCGCTCTGTGGAGGCTGGTGGATCAGGCCAAAGGGGGCTCAGCCGGTCCAGCGGCCTCTTCTCCGAGAGGCCCAGCAGATCTCCAAAGGGAAACCCACAAAGTCGGGACCTGGCTCCCCTTGGGGGTGCTGCAGGAGCTGGGATTGGGAAGCATTGGCAGCCTCCAAATGGGGGTTTCTCTCTTTCACGCACCAGCGAGGAAAGAGGGGCGAAGAGCTGGGAGCCTTTCCTGCCTGCCTGGCTGGGGGCAGCCCCAGCCCCTGGCTACTCTCCCCTAGGGTGGGCGGCCCAGAGGCAGCCAGACATGGTTCCCCCCTCAGACCTTGAAGCCTGAGGCAGCCCCTCTTTTTGTGAGGGCGGTTGCCTTCCCCTCTCCATCACCTCTCCCTCGGCTTGCCCTTTTTGCAGCACCGCATGAGGCCAGAGATCGCCCAGCTGCTCACCCCGCACATCTACCAGGACCTGGAGAACCATCCCTCGGTGCTCCGCTACGAGAACATCAAGGTGAGCATCTCTCCCCTCCCCTCGCCTCCGCCTGGCTGGCAGCCTTTGGCCAGGAGACTCTGCCTTGCCAGCTCAGCAGCCTCCTCTCCTCTCCTCCTCTCTGCTCAGGGCGTCTCCTCCAACCTTTTCTTCGTGGAGCACAGCTTCCTTGAGCAGGAGATCCAGGAGGGCCGCAGCCACCAGAACCAGCACGAGGCCCAGTTTGTGGTGGAGCTGTGCCGCTACCTGCTGCGCCAGGGCTACCAGCCCTCCTAGATCAGCATCCTCACCACCTACACGGGGCAGCTCTTTTGCCTGCGCCGCTTGCTGCCGGCCAAGGAGTTCCAGGGCGTCAAGGTCCACGTGGTGGACAAGTACCAGGGGGAGGAGAACGACATCATCCTGCTCTCCCTGGTGCGCAGCAACCTGGCGGGGCGGGTGGGCTTCCTGCAGATCCCCAACCGCATCTGCGTGGCCCTTTCCCGTGCCAAAAAGGGCCTCTACTGTGTGGGCAACATGGGCATGCTCAGCCAGGTGCCTCTCTGGAGCAGGATCCTGCACACTCTGCGCGAGAAGGGCCATGTGGGCCGGGCGCTGCGCCTGGCCTGCCAGAACCACCCGCAGACCAAGACGGACGTGGTGCAGGCAGAGGACTTCCGCCAGGTGCCCGAGGGGGGCTGCAGCGTCCCTTGTGACACCCGCCTGGGCTGCGGCCATGTCTGCCCCCGGGCGTGCCACCCCTATGACCCGCAGCACAAGGAGCTCCGCTGCTTGAAGCCCTGCCAGAAGGTGCTGTGTGACAACGGGCACCGCTGCCCCTGGCTGTGCTGTGAGCCCTGTGGGAAGTGCCAGGTGAAGGTGCCCAAGACGGTGCCCAGGTGCGGCCACCAGCAACAGGTCCCCTGCTCAATGGCCGCCAAGGATTTCTGCTGCGAGGAGCCCTGCGGGAAAACCCTGCAGTGCGGGCATGCTTGCCGGCTCACCTGCGGCCAGCAGTGCGAGAGGCGCTGCCCAGAGCTGGTCCTGGTGACGCTGCCATGTGGGCACAGCCAGGAGGTGCCGTGTTCAGCAGCGTCAGAGATGGCATACGGGCTTCCCATCTGCTGCAAGACGAAGTGCGACAGCATCCTGGCGTGTGGGCATCCTTGCCCAGGCTCATGCCACACATGCTTCGGGGGCCGCTTCCACCAGCCGTGCCGGAGCCCCTGCAAGCGCCCGCTGGTTTGCGGCCACCAGTGCCGCCAGCCCTGCACCAGGGACTGCCCCCCGTGCCGCCAGCCCTGCCAGAACCGCTGCGTCCACAGCCGCTGCCCCAAGCTGTGCGGGGCGCCCTGCTCGCCCTGCATGGAGCCCTGCGAGTGGCGCTGCCAGCACCACCAGTGCGGGCGCCTCTGCTCCGAGCCCTGTGACCGGCCGCGCTGCGACGTGCCCTGCCCCAAGCGCCTCCCTTGCGGGCACCCTTGCGCCGGGCTGTGTGGGGAGCCCTGCCCGCAGAAGTGCCTGACCTGTGACGCGGAGGAGCTGACGCAGATCTTCTTTGGCTGCGAGGATGAGCCGGACGCCCGCTTTGTGCAGCTGGAGGACTGTGGGCACGTCTTCAGTGCGCTGGGCCTCGACCGCTACATGGATGGCGACGAGGAGGAAGAGGAAGGGGCTGTCCGACTGAAGGTGTGCCCCAGCTGCCAGACGCCCGTCCGGAAGAGCCTGCGCTACGGCACGTTGGTAAAGAGGAGCCTGGCAGAGGTGGAGGTGGTGAAGGGACGCATGCAGGGCAGCTCGGCGGAGATCGCCTCGGGGGCCCTCCAGCTGATGAGGGCGCTCCAGCAGGAGACCACCCTGAGGCGCCACCTGACCAGGCAGCACAGGCAGCTGAGGGAGAGGCTGGAGGACGACTCCCTCTCCGCCAGCACCCTGGGGCTGGTGGAGACCCTCTTTGGCTTCTATGCACAGGTGGCAGGCCTGATGGCCGCTGTAAGAAAGCTGGCGCAGCAGGAGCAGGAGGGCGTGAGGAGGCGCCTGGCCGAGGTGGCCGGCTGGCTAGACCAGCCCCGCGAGAGCTTCAGCGGGCAGCAGGTGTCTGAGCTGCACACCGAGCTGCGGCGGATGACCTACCTGGTGGAGCTCCTGGCGAGGTGCAGCACCGCTGGGGAGAAGGCGAGCCGGGCCCCCGGCACAGCGGAGCTGGTCAGCGCGGCCCGGAAGGTCCTAGAGGGGCCTGGCAGGTTCACCCCCGAGGCCGAGAGCGAGGCGAAGGCCAAGCTGAAGGAGCTGGAGGCCGCCCTGCCCACCGTCGCCGGGCTGGGCATCTCCGAGGAGGAAAGGAAGCAGATTGTGGCGGCCGTCAGCGGAGCCACCCGCGGGCACTGGTTCAAGTGCCGCAACGGGCACTTCTACGTCATTGGCGAGTGCGGGGGGGCCATGGAGACGAGCCGCTGCCCGGAATGCCGGGAGACCATTGGGGGCGAGCGCCACACGCTGGAGTCCAGCAACCGGCTCGCCCCTGAGATGGACGGGGCAACCCACCCTGCCTGGTCCGAGGAGGCCAACCGCTTGAACGTGAATAATTACCTGAACTAGGAGGCCGGCCCCCCTCACGGGAGCTGCTTTCCATAAAATATTTTAATATTTTTATCACGTATTAATATTTTTTACCACGTTTGGGCCCCCTATCATGGTGGACTTGGTTCAATTGAACAGTTGCAGAGCTTTTAACATGACAGCAGTGGGTGAGATGAAGCAAACAGTAAGGTGAGCAGGTAAAGGCAACTCTGGAAGCTGCTGCTTGCTGTCTCTCCTCACCTGCCCTGCAGCTCCAGGAGCCACGTTCTGCTTCCCGCCTGCTCTGTCTTTTCCAAAGAAGCAAGATGACAAGTGTCAAAGTGCTTTTACAATCAAGTAGTATATCGCTTTTGTGAAACGTAATCACCCTGGGGTGTCGGAGGGGCTGAGACTGGGCAGCGCAGGGCCCCACTCTCTGCTCATGGCGCCCCTGTCCTGACAACCCTCTGCCTGCCAGATTTTACTGCTGCAAATAAATTTGTCATAGCGGATCCCCCTTTGTGCTTCTGAGTGTCTTTTCTGTGGGAGGGCGGCATCCTTCTGTGGGGGCCAGGAAAGGGCTTGTGTCCTGGACGATGCCAAAGGTCCCCTCTGGGACGGGCTGGAGCTGCTCCTGGGAGGGTGCCTGTGCCCGTGGGGCTCTCCCGGCAGGGAGGTTTGCTCCTGGAGCCCCCACGAAGAATGCCCTTTAGCTGGAGAGGGGCAAGACGGGGCTGTGGCCACAAGGGCCTTTCACCAGCTTCACCTGCTGTGATAGCTACGGCCATAACTGGGTCAGGATTGCTTGCCCCCTCTAGGCCATTGCCTGGTAAACCTGAGGCGGGATTACTGCAATGGGTTCTCTGCAGTGCGGCCCTTGGGAGGGCGCAGAATTCAGGGGACAAAACCAGCAGCATGCGACATCTCTGCTAAATAATGCATCTGTGATGGCTGCTCACCTGCTGCTGCGTCCTGACTCTTGCGGATATGCAAAGCTTGAGCAACTCAAACTCCATCACAGATCGGGGGGGGGGGGGGGGGAAGCTGTTCATTGTGGTGTCTCTGGACCACTGCTGGGAAGCTCCCAAAAGAGATGCAGCAGGCACCCTCCCTCTGCACTTCCAGGCATCTCTCAAAGGCACTTTTTGTGCCACTGTTTACTATGTATTTCGATTAGCCAGTTACCTATATTTTGGTTTTTGAAATGGCGTTTTATGTTTTAACATTGTAACAGGGAGCACCCCACAGGCACCTAACCTTGACTCCCTTAGGTTCAGGTCGGGGTCACACACAAGAGACTTCAGCCAGGAGATAGAAGCAAAAAAGCAGCCAGAAAAGCAGATCAATGGGTTACATCTGTATTCCAAAGTTTCCCATAATACAAAAAAATGTGTGGTCTCAGGTAGAACCCGAGATCCAGGCATGCCCCTGTCAATTGCAGCACAAAGGAAAGCATGTACAGTTTCCAGATCCCTGAGTCAAGTCAAATACACCCCTTTGTCTTGATGGAGCTTCATCCCACTATGGGGCAGGCAGGCAATGTGACTGAGATGGTTATCTGTCTGACATTTTTGGAGCAGGATATCACCAGTCGTGGCTCCTGCGGATGTGACTGTACATCTCAGGGATTATGCTGGGCTCTCTCACCCTTCCCCTAATACCTCACTTCCCTGGATCCTAAATACCATCGGAACTGAGAAGATTGATGCAACGAGTGATTTCTTGTGAATTTCTAAAGCTTTCCCACTGAGCCAGTACATAGAAACATTTCTCCGTGAATTGCTACCTTTGGTATTGACACTTGCCCTGTTGGAGACCTAGGGCTCGGCGGGGAGTCGCGGGCTCCTGAGCTGCGCTCCCCTCGCAAGATGCAGTCCCCTTGCAGAGACGTTGCTGTTATTTTCTCTTGACGCGAGGGGTGGAAGGCAGGGAAATGCCTGTGTGTGAGTGAGTGGCTTGGTGATGTGCAGCGGAGACTCTGTGTCTTTGCCTGGTGGCGTGGAGAGGCAAGGCTCCGGGGGGGGGTCTCTCACCCCCCCTCCAATTTCCCGGGAACAACATGGTGCACCATCCTGATAAGAAGGCAGGGCAGCCCAGCAATACTTTCGCAGGCACAGAAGGGGAGAGCTGGGAGGGAGCCCCCGCCCGCCCGCCCGCGCATCTGCTCCCCGCTCGGCAGCGCAGGGGTCCCCGGGAAAGAGCCGCGCCGCGAAGGGCTCCTCCGGCCCCGCGGACTCCGGGCTCGGGCTCGGCTCGGCCGGGCGCACGTGGAGGCGGCTGCGCATGCGCCCTGCCCTCCCGCAACTGCCTCGGCGAAGAGACTTCCGGAAGCGGAGCGGCTGGGCGTCGAGGGCTGCGGTGGCGATGCTTCTTCCCCCACAGCTCCGGTTCCCTGCCGCGGGATGTAGGAGCCGCCATGTGCGGGGCAGGAGCGAGCGAGGAAGAGCCGCCCTGCGGGGTCGCGCGGAAGGCAGCCCGGCAGCCGCTTCCAGGAAAGGCCGGTTTGGCTCCATCGCGTGGCTCAGGGAGAACATTCAGTAATAATATTATTATTATACATACATACATACATACCCCAGCCACTCTGGGCGGCTTCCAACAAAATATAAAAAATACAACAAAACCTCAGATATTCACAACTCCCCTGACTTTTCAAAGCGAGGGGATGCGAGGCTGGGTCATCAGCATCACTCCCAGGCGGGGGGGCTGCCAGGATCAAGCCCCCGCTTCCCTTCCTCGGTGCAAAGGTCCCTCGAAAGAGCCAGGATCCTTGGCAGGCGGGGCCGGCGAGGTCGCCCTGCTGGGCTCCAGCCGCGCGGCAGCTCGACCAGTTGCCTTCCTGCCTGCCTGCCGCGCAGCCTCCCCGCCCGGCAGCCTGGCTCGGCTTCCCGGGCGGGCGGGCGGGCGCTGGGGAGCCGGAAGTGCGCCGCCCGCTCCTCTGGGCGCGGCGGCCTGCTCGGGCGATGGCGGCGTCTCCCGGCGGCGGCGGCGAGGGTCCCGGGTCTCCTCCGGCGGCGCTTCGGCGGGTGCGGGAGGCGCTGAGCGCGGCGCTGGGCGAGCTGCGAGGTGCGCGCGGCCTCCGGGGCGGCGGGCGGGCGGGCGGCGGTGGGGCCGGCGCTCTGCAGGCGCTCAGAGGCACGCTTCTCTTTCAGGCGGCGAGAGCCGGGAGGGCGCCGGAGGCTTCGAGGCCGGGCGCTTCTGGGAGGCCCTCGGTAGGTGCCGCCTTGGGCGGAGGCCCCTCGGGGCGGGGGGGGGCGGGCGAGGCTGCAGGGACCCCCCCCCCGGGATGGGCTGCCCCCTTGGCCAGGGGGGGCCTTTCCCCGCGACACTCCCCCCCCTCACCCTCCTGCCCTTCTCCGCAGAGGAAGCCTTCCAGGCCGCCTCGCAGGAAGCCACCAAGCTGAGCCTGGCCTTCTCGAGACCCCCGCCGCCTTCCCTCCAGGTGGGTGAGGGGCTTCCCGGAGCCCCCGGTCCCTCTTTCTCCCCCCCCCCCCATCCCGGGCATTCCTCGCGCGGCTTATTTCCTGCAATACTTTTCTGCGGGGGGGGGAGGGGGGTCAGCGGCGTCGGAAGGGGTGCGGGGGGGTGCAGGCCGCCCCGGGTGTCCTCACTAAGGGGGGGGGGTGACAAAATGGCTAGGGTTAACCTGACAGTTAAAAATGCCACAGGGAATATAAAATTATTATTATTATTATTATTATTATTATTATTATTATTATTCTGCCTCGCCCATCTGACTGGGTTGGCCCAGACACTCTGGGCAGCTTCCAACAGAAGGTTAAAAAGACATTGAAACATCAGTCATCAAAAACTTCCCTAAACAGACCTGCCTTCAGACATCTTCTAAATGTCACATTGTTTTTTATTCCCAAAATGAATGCCAAACAGAGCAACACTGTATTGCTGGAATCACTCAAGAGCAAAGGCGTGGGCGGGGGGGGGGCACTGGGTGCCACACCGTGGGGCCTGCAGCATGCCCAAGCCATGTGTCTCTCCTGGGGGTGACTTGGTGGCTCAGGCACCTGCAGGCTCCACGCTGCCCCAAACGGCAGCTGAGGGGCGGAGGTGGCCGGGCTCCGTGCAGCGGCCCTGCCCCACCTCACCCCACCCAGTGGGTGGCTTGCCCTGCCCCTGGGCAGAGGGCGCCTCCAACGCTCCAGGCACCTGAGCAGCTGGCGAGGCCGCTGGGGGGGGGGCGGGTCCTTCTCCTCTCATTTGATCCATTCTTTGCTTTAATTTCCCAGGCTTCCAGTAATTCTCCCTCAATGCTCCCAGATCTCTCCTCTCCCCCCGCATCCCCCCAGCCTAGTTTTCTGAGCCCAGGGCCTTTTTTGCGGGGTGGGGGGAGCTGCCTTGTGAGCCAGGTAACCTTTGGGTGCTGTCCCCTTGCAGGAGCAGGAGAGCCTGGCGGAAGGGGTGCACAGCGCTGTCCTGGCAGCCGCCTCCGTCTATTACCAGCTCCCCAAGGGCCAAGGTGAGCAAGAGGGGGCCCCGCCAGGCAGGGACAGGGGGGTTCTCTGGGGGGGGGCAGCGTGTGAGGAGCAGGCCAGGGGGCAGGCACTAGGTGGGGCTCCTGCACCTTGTGCTGCGAGAAAAGAAGAGTCTGAGAATTGTAGGGTTGGAAGTTGCCCCCAATAGCAGGGGAGGCGTCTTCGCTTCTCTGAAGGGCTGCCCCATGTAAGAGGAAGCCTGCTGGTTTTCTCCGGCTCTGAAGGGCAGGACCCAAAGCAGTGGGTTCAGTTTACAAGAAAGGAGATTCCGACTCAGCATTCAGAAGACCTTTCTGACAGGAAGAGCTGTTGGGCAGTGGAACCGTCTCCCATAGAATCGTAGGGTTGGAAGGGACCCTGAGGGTCATCCAGTCCAACCCCCTGCAGCTGTCCCTTATGGGGATTGAACCTGCTGCCTTGGCCTTATCAGCACCAGGCAGCTGAGCCATCCAGCTCAGACTCGCCTTCCTTGGAGGCTTTGAAGCAGAGATGGATGTCGTGGCTTCTGTGGCTGAGATTCCAGCATTGCAGGGGGTCAGACTGGATGACCCTGAAGGTCCCTTCCAACCAGAAGCCTGAGATCTATACAAGGTCTTGGGGGGGGGGGCTGCCTGCAGTCTCTGTGCGTGAGTGCCAAGGAGGCGGTGGCAGACCTTGGAGGAGGGCAGCGGTGATGGGGCTCTCTTTGCCCCCTGCAGGGACCACCCTGCGCAGAGCAGTGCGCGATGCCACGGTGCAGGTGGTGGAGGGGATGATTCAGCTGATCGAGGTCATCCTTCGGACCCCCCTGCAGAGGTGAGCTGCCGCTTGCCGCCCTCACCTTCCCAGGGAATGCTGGGGGGGGGAGGCAGGAGGTGCAGGACGTCTCTCCCCAGAGAGTGGGGCCCCCTCCTCTGCCGCCCCGTGGGCCTTGCCACAAAAGTGGAGGCCCCCCTGGGCCTGGGGTCCCCTCCTGACGCTTCTCCGCTCTCCCTTGCAGCCTCTCGCAGGAGCAGCTTGTCTCGACAGGAGGCGTCTGGGAGGCCTGCAGCCGAGTTTTCAGGATGCCTCGAGGTGAGCCAGGGGTCACCCCAGGGCGGGGCAGGGCGGGACACGGCGAGGGACGCCACCCCGGGCGCTGCCATTGCTGCTTCCCCTTCTTGCCTTGCTCCTCCTCCCTTTCTCCTCTCCCCACAGATAACCAGGCGGCTGTGACCCTGGCCATTACCCAGGCTCTGGGGATTGTCAATGACGCACTGGAGGAGATGAAGCAGGTGCGCAGGGAGGGGGGCTGTCAGGGGGGGGGGGCTGTCCGTCGGCTTCACTTGCAAGAGAGCAGGGGGTGTCACCATCCCTATTCTGCAACTGGAAAGCCTCTAAGTTTGAAGCATCAGACCAATGGGTTTAAGCACAACATTTAGATATCCTGAAATTGCATTTGCCTTTTCAGACTCTGCGTCACACGGCGGGCTCAGGTCAGAATGCAGATTGCCGGAATATAAAGTCTTCTGAAATTGGGGTGGGGGTGTTCAGGGGGAGTAAATGGGCTCATGCCTTTCACGAAAACCATATTGACCCTTGACGGAGCACCTCATTCTTTCCTGTTACTGGGCCCAGATCGTAAAATCTGCCTGTTTCTTAATTTTTATTCTGGCAAAAGTCCAAGCCCCCCCCCCCCCATAATGCAGCCTGCTCAGCCCATACTTAAACCTGGCACTGCCCCCCCCCCCCCCCGCTGGATGTGCCAATCTCCTCTCTGCCTCTTCTGCTGTGTGGCTTCTGGGGGCAGATAAGGGCATTCGGCCACCCCACGCAGGCTAGAGGCAGCCTCTCCGGATAAGGGCTCCTGCCTTGCCTGGGCTGCCCTGATAGAGCCCCCACCCCTGGGCTTTGCCCCTCTGCTCTGCGCTCTTAATAGCTTATGCAGCCGCCATGAAAAACTGGCTTGGCTTTCCTGTAAATCTGCCCTACTGAGATATGAAGGGCTGTCAGAGGGAGCCTTTGGCCTAATAGAGGTTTTTTACATTTCATTAATTGACAAAATAAACCAAAGTTAAGGAGCATACAGAAATACTCAGCAAGTTGAAAGCAGCATGAGGTTGGGCGTTAGCACTGAACTTGTTATTCCAGAATAACAGGTTTATGGGAGAAAGGGGTAAACTGCTTTATATGTGTTGTTTTATAATAACGTGGCTTGATCATAGCTACTATCCGTCTTATTTCCTCCCTCCTTGCTTGTAATGCCCGACTGGGGAGGCTAGCAACTTGGTGGCCCCCCTGGTATTCCCGTGACTGGGACGGTGGATGCCCACCCCCTTCCCTGCCTGGGGGGTGGGTGGGATGAGAGTGTGACTGGCATGTCCCTTTCGCTCAGGCGCAGACTGAAGGTGGAGACCCCTACAGTGATGTCCTGGAGGATGAGGACTTGGGCTCCCGGGCAAACAGGGACACCTACTGGTCAGCGGCTGACCGGCAGCTGCTTGGCCCCTGCCTGGGGCTGGTGAAGGCCGCCAAGATTTGCCTGAAGAGGGTCCAGGGGGCCGTCAGAGGCCGCGGAAGGACCGACAAGGCTGAGCAGGTGGCGCAGCTAGACGACCTGGCCGACATTGCAGGAGACGTCAGCCCCAGGTGACGCAGCCGGGGGAGCCTTGGGGGGATTGCTGTGGCCTAGGGGGTGGGCCAGGGCAGCAAGACCAGTCCCAACGCCCTCCCTGCAGGGTTGCTCCACTCTGTCCCTGGAAAGCCCCCCCCCCAAGAGGGTTGCATGAGCCTGAGGAAGGGGGCGCCCGGGAGCCTTGCAGCCGAGTCCAGTGCATGCTGTGCTCCCTCAGGCTGCCTCTCTTTTGGGTTGGGGGCTGGGGGGGGGCAGGAAACGGCAAGGCACCCTCCCCTGACCCCTCCTCCCTTCCTGTTTTATTCTGCAGCGTGGACGAGTTGGTGCTGAGCACCTACCCCCCTGTGAACCAGCTGGCTCTGCGGCTGAATGTGAGTTGCCCATTTGGGACGATGAAGCTTTTTAGGGGAAGCCTCTGGTCCTCTGCAGCTTTGGGGAGATCCTATTTCCCCACTTCAGCCCATGAGGGTGGGGGGCCTGGGACCCCCAAGATGGCCTGCGGGAGAGAAGACTGTGCGAGCGGAGAGTTGCCCCTGGGGCTGAGGGGGCCTCTCCTGCCCCCTGGAGAAGGGGGTGCTTGATGCCCCGGGGCAGATCGCCCTTCCCTTCCTCCTCTCCCCTTCCCTTCTCTGCCCTGGGCAAAGGCAGCCGTGGTCTCTCTTGCGCAGAAATGGAGGAAGCTGTCGCTGAACCAAGGACAGCCCACGCTGTCCGGCCAGGGAGTCTCTGCGGTTTGAGGCCAGAGGGCCTCTTCCCCAGCCCTACGTGGAGGTGCTGCTGGCAGATCGACCTGGTCCTCCTCCCTGAGTTGGGACAGCCCTTCCCCCTGTTCAGGGGTGAAAGGTCATGGCTGTGTCCGAGGGGCTGTACGGTGCCAGCCAGGGAGTGCCAAAGGGAGAAGCCTCACACTTGCCTGCCGGACCTGGTGGCCAGCGGACGAGAAACCGCCTGCTCCTGTTGGACTCTTGGTTTTCCTAGAAAAGGTGAAATTCCAGGAGCAGCGGCTCTGGGCTTGACGTCTTGTTTCTTTCTAGGCTGCAAAGTTGGCGTCTGTGCTAAAGAAGATGTTGGAACTGACCAGGTGAGCAGGGCAGCCTCTCCTCTGTCTCTGCCACTTCCGCCTGGGGGGCGGGCAGAGGGGCACAGCTGGTGGGGAAACGGTTTCCGTCTTAAAGACATACATAGCCAGCCTTTTGCTGCAGCACAATCGCCCTCGATGCTGGGACTGGGGGCCTTGTCAGGGTGGCCCCCCATTGCTCACCTGCATCTCTCTCTTTCCTCTCTCCTCCCTCCCCAGCGCCAGCTTTGTCTGCCCTCCGTCGGAAGAGACCTGGGTGCAGTTCCTGGCCGGGGCAGTTGACCACAACATGGACAAAATCAAAGAGCTCACCCAAGGGCTCCTTTGATGGGACCCCTGTGCGAGGGGTGCTGGACCCGTGGGTGCCTTCTGTGGCTGCCTGCAGAAGAGGGAGGAGGCAGGACTCCTGCGGGACCCCATAGCTGCGGCCCCTGTGCTCTGGGGTGGGCAATAAAGTCCCCCCTGTGCTTGTGCTGGCCAGGCTCCTGCGCTAGAGAAAGTCTTGTGTGCTCCTGATCATTTATAGCGCCTCACCCATGCACCCGGGGCTTCTTCACAAAGCACCGGAGGAAGCCAGGTCTCTGCCCCAAGGAGATTGCAGGCCGAGACGTAACGCAGGGGGAGGAGGGAGCCGCACAGGTGCCGCTTGTCCTTTGGCTCTACCTGCTAAACAGCAGTGCAGGAGAGCCGCCAGCTTGCTTTGGGGACAGGGGAGCTGCTGCTTTTGGAAAGAGCTCCCCCCCAGCCCCCCTTCTGCTGGCACTGGGCTGATGAAGAAGGAGCCACGGTCTGAGGGGGGTCACTCCAAGTGCATTTAATGGTAATGCGGGGGAGGGGGTCCTGTTGCTTTGGAGAAGCTCTAAGCTGCTGCCCCCACCTGGATGGTCCTGCAGGCCTTGAGGGGCTGGAGCAGGGGGCTCTCTACATGCACTGTCAGCCTCCGGGGCCCCGCCTGGGTCGGCGTGAAGGGGATCCTCAGCGCTGTGCTGCTGCCAGCTGGGATGTCTCCAAGCCTGCAGAGAGGAGGAGAGGGGGCTGTTAGGGGCAGAAGGGGGTCGCCAGCTCTCCTGAGGAGGGGCAGCTCAGGAGGAGTATGGAGCAAGCTTGTTTTCTCCTGCTCCAGATGGATTCACGGAATCAGAATGGTAGACTGGCAAGGGGCATCTCGGGCAGGACTCAGGTTCCGAGAAAGGAGATTCCATGTCGACACCAGGAAGAACTTGGGACAGGAGGACCTGTTTGATGGTGGAAGGGACTCCCTGGGGAGGTGGGGGACTCTCCTTCCTGGGAGGTTTCTGAGCAGAGGCTGGATGGGCAGCTGTCAGGGATGCTTGAGCTGAGATTTCTGCATTGCAGGGGGCTGGACTAGATGGCCCTCAGGGTCCCTTCCAACTCTACAATTCAATGATTCTAAGAGCAGCTCCTCACCTTCCCCCCCCCCAAGCCTATAAACACCACCCCGCCATCTGTTATCAGAGGTGCCAAGCAGGTGAATCCAGCTGGCACCTCAGCAGAGAGCCCTTCCCCCTCAATCCTGGCAGACAAGAGGGGCTGGGCTGGCACAGCCCCACCCCCTCCCACCTCCGCTTGCTCTGATCCGGCCATGGGGAGTGTGTGCCTTTGCCTTCACCTGGAATGCCAGGGAGCCTTCTCTCCTTCATGGAGAGGGCTTGATCCCCCCACCCCAAAGAAAGCAACCTTGCCCAGGAGTGCCCTTCACCTGTAGCTCCTGGTCTTGTGGATGAGTCCCCCTCCTGACACGGAGACGCGGCAGCCTGGGAGGGGCTCCGGGAGGGGGTTGTGGAGCTGGATCTCAGCTTGGGTGGCCTGGAACTGGGCTATGCGCTCAGGGACCTTCATGGAGAAAGCAGGACAATGGCAGCACAGGGACTGGGGGGTCTGGGGGGCGGGGGTGGGCTGAAGCCATAGACCCACTGGGCTTGCTAATGGGGAGGGGGGAGGGCTCTACCCAGCCTGCTTTGCTGTGGCACCCCAAGTCTGAAGAAACAAGGACCTCTTCCTCCTCCCCTTGAAGGGCTCACGGTCAGGAAAGGGGACTGGGGCTCCCCCCCTCAAAACAGGCGTTGGAGGAGGCCTTTCTTGAGATACTGTGGTGTAACAGCTAGAGTTGCTCCAGGACCTGGAAGAGACCAGGGTTCAAAGGCCTACTCAGCTATGAAGCTCCCTGGGTGACCTTGGGCCAATCACTGTTCCTCAGCCGAACCTCCCTCACAGGGTGGTTGTGCAGTGGGGAGGAAGAACCCTGTGTACCCCCGTGAGCTGCTGGAGGGGGGGATTTGAAAGTAGTTGATTTTTCTCTGCTCTGCCTTCAGGTGTTAGTGGGGCTCAGCTGTGTCTGTGCAGTTAGCTGGAGAAACGGGGGGGGGGGTTGCTCTGGCCTCCCACTGACCTGGATGTTGAGTCCGGGGGCACAGAAGCGGATTTCCTGCCAGGCCAGGTGGTTGCTATGGGAGGTCGTGTCTCTCAGCAGCGCCGTCAGCTTCAGCAAGAGGGAGTTGTTGCACAGGGCTGGGCCGTATTCTGCGTAAGGCAGCGTGGTGCTCAGGGCTTCCTCTGGAAAACAAGGCGGGGGGCTCAGGGAGATTCACAGAGGGCACCCAAGGACTTGTCCATCACAGGCTGTGATGCCTCTGCAAGGAACCCGGCATGCTTGGACTAGATGGGAGGGGTGTTTGCAGGATGCATCCTCCTCCTGAGCCAGACCAATGGCCCATCTAGCCCTACAGGGTCAGCACTGGCTGCAGGGCACTTTCTCTACCTAGAGGTGCCAAAGGGGCTAGATGCCCCTTTGGACCCCTTCCAACTTTGGTTCTCTGTGTAGGAGGGTAGCAGCCAATCTTAAGAAAAGCCTCTTCTTTCTAATTAGCATGAGAAGGGGTTAAGACCACAGAGCTGTTTTGCTGATAGGCAGAGACTCAGACCATAGAAATACATTTGGTAGAGAAGGCTCTGTGTGATGTCACTTCCCCTCATCTCTCTTCCTTTGACCAGCCAAGAGGGCAGACATGCCCTTTATCTGCTCCAGCTCAGGCAGATGCCAGAAGCTGATTATACTGTAAACGGAAGTATTTTGCTTGCATAGCTTTTGCTGCAACTGTTGAGGTTAACCAATGCAGGATTTTCAGTAAATTCTATTTTTAAACTTAGCGTACTTCCCAGGCTGTTCCCTGATTCTTTGTTAAATCAGAGTAAGAAAGGGAGAGCCAGCTTACTTCATAGTTGGATTTAGCCCAATTCCTGTGCTTTTAACTTTGCTGCCAAGGATGGGATTTTGAGAAACCCTTCAGCCCACACATGTGGGCGCCTGAAGAGATAAATTGCAATCAGCAAATCTTCACCAGCAAGCTTACCGTGCCCGCTGGGGAGAGTGAAGTGATGCTCCTCCTTCCAGAACTGCGCCAGGGCCTTGCCATCATACTGCAGTGGCTGGGCACCCAGAACCAGTGCCAGGCTCTTCTCCTCCCCAGTCCGGTTCACCACCAACACGGAGACTGGGGCGTCTTGCCCCAGCGGCCAGGAGCTCTTGGCCTGGATGTGGGCAAAGAGGAGAGGTTCTGTGTCGTCTTCCTGGGCCGGAGGGGCGAGTGGAGGCTGAGGGGGGCTGCTGTCCCCCTCAATCTGGCCTTGGAGCCGCTCCCGTTCGTGAGAGACCTTGTTCAGCACAGCCCTCTCTGCAGCAGACCCTGCAAAAAAACCAGAAGCCATTCCCACTTTGCTCCTCGGGGAAGCAGGTGATAAATTTCTTCCTTGACTGGCTGAGAATGGGGAGTCAGAGATGCCGCCAGATTTAGAGGCCACCCCAGGATGGGGGGCCGAGCAGAAAGCAAGAGCTCACCTGCCCCGCTTACCTTCCGGGTGCTTGTAGTGGTGCGTGAGGTCCTCGCACCGGTCGCTGCCCACTGCCTTGGTGCTGAGGTTGTTGCCCACGAACTTCGTGGAGGAAAAGGCACGCTGGAAGTCCCCGTTGTCCTGTCGCACCCAGGCAGCGCAGGTGGCGTTGGTGGCTGCGAAGAAGGTGGCGACGTCGTAGGGCAGGTCCAGACGGCCTTCCTTGACGGCCCGGACAGGGGCTGGCCCGCAAAACGAGGAGTCTGGAGAGGAAGGGGAGGACGACAATTGGGGTAGGGTGGCCCGTGTGGCCCAAGGTACCCCTGTTTTAGCCTCTGGTAGTGGTCCAAGCAGAAGCCCCCCTTCTGGCTTGTGGAGGTGGAGGCGAGGGGGCTACACAGTGTGGCTAAAAGGGCAAGCTAGTCAGAATCACGGAAGACCTGTAGAGAAGGGTACCCCAACGGTCATCTAGTCCACCCCCTGAAATGCAATGATCCCACCTAACGAATCCCTGACAGATGGCCTCTCTCCCATCCCTCACCCCCCTCTAGGTGGAAGCTGCTCCCCCATCCCGGTCTCTCCATACTGTGGCTGGGGGTCAAGGCCAGTGTCCCGCCCCTTCTCCCTTGAGCCCCCCCACCCGCCCGTGGGACCTACAGCTGCCCTCTTCCTGAGGCGTGGCATCCACGGCTTGCCATCCGTCGTAGCCGGGGGGCAGATCCCGACGGGCCATCCAGCACTCGTTCCAGGCGTGGAAAGGCCTGCGGGAGACCGGGAGGGAATGTCTTAGGGGTGGGGGCGTCTTGGGGGACCCCGAAGCCCGTCCGTCTCCCCACCTCACCCCACTCCAGTATTCGGGCGCCTCACCAGACGGCAGCCTCGGAGAGGCCGGGGATCAGGGCGGCGCTCTCGTCGAAGTATTCGTCCACGCGCAGGCGGCCGGCCGTGTCTTGGGCGGAGGCGAAGCTGGTGACCACGCGGGTGGGGATGCCCAGGCTCCGCAGCACTGCAGAGAGAGAGGCAGCGGGAGTTGGGGGGCGAGAGGGCTGTCGGGGGGAGGGACCCCCAGGGCCATCCAGTCCAACCCCCTTCCGTGCAGGAATCACAACCCTTTAGCTTTAGGGAACGGCAGATTCGCCCACGCCCCGTTAGGAGGGCGACATTTACACCGGCTCCCTCGACGCTAAACCCAGTTCCTCAGAGCTAGCAGAGTAGGCGTGGGGGGGGGGCAACCATCTCAGGCAGCAGGGGCCCCTTCCTCGCCTGGGGCCCATCCCTGAACAGGACCCTGTACCTGTGCACAGGACCCCCGCGAAGACCCAGCACTGCCCGTAGCGGACAGGCTGCCCTCGCGCTGCCAGCCACCGGCGCAGGATGGGGGCGCTGCCCGGCCACTGGAAAGGGGACGTCCCGTCGCTGTAGTCCCCGGTCCAGCCACCCTCCAGGATCGCGTGGTGCGTCTTGCTATTCAGCTGGAGGGGGGTGGGGAGAGAAAAGTGAGCAGCACCAGGAGAAAGGCGGCCTGTCCAGCCCCCCCCCCCCCAACATAACAATGTAGAGTTAGAAGGGATTGTGGGAATTCACAGTCGAAATAACGTTGCAGGTATGAAAGAGTTAAGACCCAGAGTTCCTCCTGCCTCAGAAGTGTTGCTGCTGGAGTGGAACGCAAGACTTATGCACGTGAATGCTGTTTTCACGCTTGGTCTACAGTCTGCTGTGTTATTATTTTCATTAAGAGGGAAAAGGGGGAAATCCAGTCTGTTCCCCCAGCCTGGAAGAAAGGCAATAAGGCTACACAGCCGAGTCCCGAAGTTTCCACTTTAGTGCTGCAAAGGGTGGGGTTTTGAACTCTGCTAACTAATTGTTTTAACTTTAAACGTTCTGCTCACACCTGTGAGTAATAGCGAGGATAAATTGTAAAACATATCCGCCCCGCTGCCTATCAAAAAATATCCAGCAGGACCCCCAAGGGTCATCGAGCCCACCCCCCTGCAATGCAGGAATGGCAGCTAAATGCACCCCGTGGGCAGCAGGGGGCGCGAGCGGCCCGGCCCGGCCCCGAGGGTTCCTGAGCACGTGCACCTGCTTCCACTAAGCCGGCAGGGTCTGCGGGTGACTCTGCCTCCTGCTCTTGCCCACCTACCATGGAGCTGACCAGGCGGCAGACGTGGAGAGGGTCGCTGCGCTGGGCGCAGGGCGCGTCCTGCAACCAGAAGAGGCCGATGGCCGGCAGGGCCAGGCTGAGGTCCACGATGTCCTCTTCGAACTGAAAAGGGAGGCGGAGAATTGAAGGCTGGAGGGTGGGGGGAGCCCCACTCGCGTCCCCCGGCCATCCCGACCCCTCCGCTCCGCGCGCGCCTTCCGCAGCAGTAAGGAGCAGCCCCGCAGGTGCGGCGCCCACCTGGCCCAAACCGGCCAGGCGCAGCCGACCCCTGGGCTGAGGGGGGATGGGTCTCTCGCTCACCTGGCCGTAGTCCCAGGGCTGCTGCTGGGGCGCCTCCTCCAGCCCCCAGTAAATGGTGCCCTCCTCGTTGCACACGTATTCCTGGCGCTGCGCCTCGTTGGGCAGGAAGACGCTGTCCTCTGCGGGAGACGGGCCGTCAGGGGGGCGGCAGCACAGCCTGGGGAGGGGGCTGCTCTGGTTGGCAGGGGTCCCCCTGCGCCGCCCCCTCCCCGCAGCAGACCTTCCGACCCCACCCACTGCCCTCTTGGCTCCGGCATCCTGGCCTTGGCTGGCACCGACGCGTCTTGCCTACCTTGGCACCAGGGGTTGAAGAGGAGCGTGAAGGTGCCCAGCGGGCGCGGAGCCCCTCGGCCATGCTGCAGCAGGAGGGAGTATCGGCCGATGGCGGCGTCGGTGGGCGAAGTCACGGTCAGCGTCCAAGAGAGGCTCTCGGGGGCGTCCACGAAAGCCTCCCAGCCGCTCTGGCGGCCCTGGCGGGAGATGGGGAAGCGCACCAGGGACCCGTCCGCCTGGGATGGCCGCTGCCCTGCAGCCAGAAAGGCGAGATGGCCAAAAGGGGACGCAAGGCAGCGGGGCGGGGGACAGGTCTGCTGGGGGGCTGGCTGGAGAAAGGAACGGGGGCGCAGGTAGGCAAGAGAGGGGCCACGAGGCCCTGCGGGGGTCTTTGAGCTCTCCTCGACAGTCCTGTCAGACGGGGGGTGGACGGCGAGCCTCCGCAGGGCCAAATTCAGGGCTTCATTCAGGGCAAACTGATTTTAACGGGGGTGCAAACATCTAGTGCAAACATATGACACACCTCCCAGCTGTTTTAGGAGACGGTGCTACACAATTCCTTTTCTACATTCCTTCCGAGAAGCGCATTCTAGCTCTGGGGGAGAGTTAGTTGCTCTGCAAGCAGAAGGTCCCGGTTCAAATCCTGACAGCATCTCCATGTGGAGCTGGCAGAGACCTCCCCACCACCGGCTGAACGCGCTGGAGGATCGCTGGCAAGCAGTCTAAAAAGTCCTAAGCGAGGTGGCCCAGGGCCCTGACCTCAAAACCGTAGCGTTGGAAGGGACCCGAGAGTCATCTAGTCCAACCCGCTGCAATGCAGGAGCCACAGCTTCCTGAAAGGGGGGCCGTGGGCGTGTCCTCTCTGTCCCCACCCCCAGCTGGGGCACTGCTGCTGGCGAAGGTGCAAGTCCCACCCCTCGTGTGCCCAGCAAAGCGGACCCCCTTTACAGAACCGCTGAAATGATTGAGAAAGTTAATGGGACGCTCTCAATTGAACATCTCGCCCTCATCTCTGACCCGCCTTACTTTTTTGGAGGGGTTGGAATTCCCTCCAGGCGCCGCGCAAACTTAGCTGCCGCTCCTTTTCTCCCCTGTGATGCTTAACTCCCCCCTCCCGCTCTGCTCTGCAACTGCAGACGGTGCGTCTCCTGGTGGGCTCCCGCCGCTTCCGCCAGCCGGCAACCACCCCCCTCCCAGCCGGAGGAGCGCGAGAGGCGCGCCGGGGCTCCTGGTGCGGCGGGGCCGTCGGGGAGCCGCGGGTCTTCAGCCTCCGGATCTTCCAGAGCTTACCCGTCTGGGCGACTAGGCAGGTCTTACGCAGGTACCTCCGGGGGGCTCCGGGCAGCGGCTCTCGGAAGTGGAGGGTGAGGGCAAAGGGCTGCCCGCGCCGCACCACCAGGCGCTCGGTGCTGACGGCCGCCGTGCGGTGCGCCGCGTTGTTCCTCGACGGCTGCAAGTCGCATCTCGACACCTGCAGGGCTGCGGGGCGGGAGGAGGGCGGGCGGTGAGGGGGCAGGCGGCACGCAGGGCGGGGTCGGGGGTCGCTTCCGCTCCCCTCCCGCTCTTCTGGCAAAGGAACGGGGGCGCAGGTAGGCAAGAGAGGGGCCACGAGGCCCTGCGGGGGTCTTTGAGCTCTCCTCGAGATGGGCCAGAGAGGCCGGCGTCTGGACAGTAGTGACTGACCGCCAGACTGCGGCAGCCAGAAATGTCCCTCTCTCCCCTGAAAGACGCTTAGGGGGCTGCTCACGACCCCTGAGAAGTGGGACTCTGCTGAGGGTGCTGAGGTCTGTTTGGAATGGCGGGGGGGAGCCATGTTGCAAAGGTGCGCGGGAGGGGGGTCTTGCCTGACGCCGCTGGGTGTGACAGAGCAACGCACACGCCGCACGTGAGAACGGGGCTGGTCCCCGAACTCCTCCTGGTCACTGAGGTTGCTGCCCAAAGCTCTGCTCCTGCTCTTGGCTGTAGAGGAGTCCTTTCGACCGGGCTGCGCTCGTCAGCCCCCTCCGACCCACCTGCTCTTTTGGTACCCTTCCCACTCCCCCCGCTTTAGCCGGGCCTAAACGCCCCCCCCCCACCTTGAGACGCACCCAGCTTGCACCCAGCACCCTCGCCCCGCTTCGTGGCTCCCTGCCGGCCTCCTCCCTACAAGGCCAGGGGCTCCCGCCCGCCTGGCCAGCCTCCGTTGCGCCGCGCTGTGATGCTGCGCCGAGGAGCCTAGCAGACGCCTCTGGGATGGCACCGGGTTTAGACCGCTTGGCAGTGCCCAGGGAGTCCCCGCTCACCTTGGCCCATGGCGCTTTGCGGGCCGCGGGCTCCGTCCCTTCCTCCTCTTGCCTCGGGCTGGCTGCGGGCGGGCGGGCGGACGGTCGGGGCCGACGATGGCGAGGCTGCCTCTGCCGGGCCCGTAGGGTGGGGCCCCCTCGCCCATCCCGGGCTCCTTATCAGGCTGGCGTCACCTGCCGCCCTTATCTCTGCCACGTGCGGCTGGCAGGGCGGTTCCGACGGGCCTTGCCAAGCAGCTGCCCGTTACGGGGCGGGCTGCTTTCTGCTGGGTTCGCTTTCTCCCGCTTCGTGTGGTTTTCCCCATTCGCGGGACGCGGCTCAGGTGTGTTCCCTGCAGGCCACAAATAGCAGGTGGCGCCGCGCAAACTGTCCTGCATTTCGCATTTCTAAAAAGCCGATCGCCTAGTGCGGCAGCAGCAGCATTGACCCTCTGCAACTCCCTTCCCCTTGACCTCAGGCAGCGCCTTCGCCGCCCTCTCTCGCCTCGCTGGGGAGGGCAGGCTGCGCAAGACATTCTGGTTCAGGAAAGCCTGTGCACACGCGTTGGTTTATTGCCGATTTTATGTTCTAAAGAGTTGCTTTTATTGACAGCCTAATTGTTTTATTCTCTTTGTAAGCCGCAGTTTTTTATGACATTGATTGAATGATTACGGTCAGTGTCTCTATCCCTACGAGCGACGGTGTGTCTGCGCGGGACTGGGGCGCAGGATAGCGAGGCGTCTTTCCCCTCGCTGCCTGCGCTTCCCGCCCCCTGCCTGGACGGGGGGGGGGGCGGGGGTCTGCGGCGGCAGAAGGAACCGGCGAGGCGACGGCGACGGATGGGAATGCAGACTTTTATAGGAGGGGGCAAAGGGGGTCTGAGCAGTCGTGGCCCTCCAGGCGCTGCTGGGGGTCCCGGCTTAGTCAGTCCCTGCGACACCTCCATCCCGAGCGGGGGGCCACTTGCAGCTGCTTGTGGCCCTTGACTGGGGGGAACTGGCTGCTCTTGAGTGTGACGTGCAGCAGCCGGGGACCGCTCTTGTAGGGCGTCAGCTGGAGCCGGACGCTGGTCTGCTTCCGGGGGCCCAGGGGCCCCAACCTGCAAAGAGAAGAAGAGCCTGGCAGGGAGGAGACCAAAGGGACGGCACACTTTCCTTTCTTACCAGCTCTGAGACAGTGATGAGCCCCACATGGCCGGGGGGGGGGAAGGGGGGCACTCACAGTGCCAAGGAGGCATAAACCATAGCAGCGTAAAGCTGGAATGGAACCTAAGAGTCATCTAGTCCAACCCCCTGAAGTGGAGAAAACAAATCATCTGTCATCAAGGATGCTTCAGTTGAGATTCCTGAATTGCAGGGGGTTGGACTAGATGACCCTCAGGGGTCCCTTCCAACTCTACAGTTCTATGATTCTGTCCCTGACAGGTGGCCATCCAACCTCTTGACCAAAGAGAAGGAAGATATATGGAGGCCCCTGTGGGAGAGGGTCTTCGTCGCCTTCTCCTCTCTCTCTCTCTCTCTCTCTCTCTCTCTCTCTCTCTTTCTCTGCCCCTTCACCCCCTTCACGACAAAATACAGCATCTCCCTCCCTGACTGGCAACAAAGGCTTTGGCCCCCAATGCTACGCTCCTGTAAATCAGAAAGGAGGCTAAATCTTCCAGTTTGTATGGTTGCTTATTCCTTTTTTTTCTAACGACTCTTTAGGCACATAGTATTTTCCTGCTTGTGGGTCTCTCTGCTGTTCGTAGTTCCACGGTGCCAGAGAGGCAACTGAATGCATTGCTGGGCCCCTGACTCCCAGGGATGCTCCTGCTCCGAAATGGCTCCAGAGCTGATAGTGGACGGGGAAGGAGAAGGGGCCACGTGCAGATTCACACACACACGGAGCAGGGGGAGGATCCTGCCCCAAGATCTCCCAAACAGCAGAGACGCAGAAGTGTGAATTGACTGCGTTGCTCCACAATCATCCTTTGGCCTGCACTTCCTCCAGGAGATCAAGCGCTGGGAGCGGCAGCCTCCCCCGAGGGGGTAGCAGCCAAACCTAACAAATGCCTCTTCCTGCTAGTTAGCCTGAGAAGGAGCTAAGACCACAGAGATGTATTGCTGCCAAGCAGAGACTCAGACCATAGAAATACAATTGGTAGAGAGGGCTCTGTGTGATGCCATTTCCCCTCCTCTCTAGGAGAGGGAGGAGCATAGAGTACTTCCTCTTCCTGTCTCTTCCTTTGACCACAAAGAGGGCAAATGTCGCCTGTGCCAGGCAGATGCCAGCTGGTTATACTGTAAATGTAAGTATTTTGCTTCCATAGCTTTTATTATTGCTGTTGCTGTGATCCAGTGCATGGTTATAAAGTAAGTCAGTCTTATTTTACTTCCTTCCCAAGTTGTTGCCTGAACAAAGTTTTACAGTCTGTGATTTTAAATTTTGCTGCCAGGATGGGATTTTGAAACTGTTCACCCCATGCATGTGGGCGCCTGGAGGGATGAGTCGCAACCAGCCTTCCTGCCCCCCTGCCCCCTTACTCACTGTATCTGGGGCTGGCCCTTCACCAGCCCACTGCCTTCCATGGTCAAGACGCAGTTGCCCACGGGCTCCAAAAGGGGGTTGGCAAACACCACCTCGATCGGGAAGGGCTGGTTCACCACCACGGAGGCCAACACCTGCGCCAAGGACCAAGCGGTTAGGAGCAGAAGGGAGGGCGCTCTTTGGGACAGGTGCCCACCCCCCAGCCCTCTCTTTGCCTGGCCTGAAACTTGGGCGGGGGGGAGGGGGCAAGCTTGTTCCCCACTTTGAAGAAGGCTGGGATGTTTCTTGCTGAGCCTGCATGGCTTTAGCCCACCCACACCACATCGGAGGGAGTGTGTGCCAGGGAGGGAGCCGGTCATGTGTCTTGGCTCCTTTGCCCCCAGGAACAGAGCCTCTGGAAAACCTGCACTTGACCCCACAGTAGCTGTCCCCTCTCCCAGGTGAGCAGCCCACTGTGCCACCCCCGCCAAGCCAGAGGCGATGTGCCTACGTGGATGTCCAGGCTGGGGCTGGCCATGGTGATGGTTTTCTCTGCCAGGGTCTTCAGCCAGGTAGTGTTCTCCTCGCCCAGCGCGATGATGCGAAGCTGCTTATCCTCTCCCAGCTGCTGCCTGTACTGCTGGTAGGAGATGGTCCAGGGAAGCTCCTTCTCTGCAAAGAGGCCCGTGTCAGAAGTGGGCAGCACTCCTTCACCCAGAGACAGCGCCTCAGGAGGCCTGCCCGCTCCCCCTACCACTCGCCTTACCTTCCCTGGGGCGGAGGGAGAGGTACAGGGTCTCCTGCCAGAAGGGCGGCCGCGGGTGGCCATCGTGCAGCACGGCCTGGGCGCTGAGGCTCAGCTTGAGCTCCTTGTGGACAAACTCCATGTTGCAGGCCGCCAGCACCAGCTGGATGTCCTGGCCCACCTCAGGACTCTCCACCAGCTGGAGCTTCAGAGAGGTCTGGGCCATGGCCGGCGGCGGCTCCCGGGTCCTGTCCTCCACAGAGGCAGAGAACGCAACCGGAAGGACTCCCGACCTGTATCGCACTGGGGGGCTGAGCGGCTGCCTCTGGCCGAGGGCCTTCAGGAACACGCGGCGCTCTGCCAGGGAGCCTGTGGGGAGCGAGGAAGGACAAGGCAAGGCCAGTGAGTGCACGAGGTGAGGCATCCCCCCCCCCCCGGGTCCGGAGCTTGGCTAAGGGCGGAAGAGTTTGGATTTGATATCCCACTTTCTTCACTACCCGAAGGAATCTCAAAGCAGCTAACATTCTCCTTTCCCTTCCTCCCCACAACAAACACTCTGTGAGGTGAGTGGGGCTGAGAGACTTCAGAGAAGTGTGACTAGCCCAAGGTCACCCAGCAGCTGCAGGTGGAGGAGCGGAGACGCGAACCCAGTTCACCAGATTACAAGTCTACCGCTCTTAGCCACTACACCACACTGGCGGAGGAGTTTGGGAGCCATCAGAGGCACCAGATCTCTGCTAGCCTACTTGCAGTCTGCATAAGATGATCCCTGCAGGGCGAGGCCCCAGGAGGCCCTCCTAGTCCAGCCTCCTCTCCTCACAGGGGCCAAGCAGATGCCCCAAGGGGCAACCAGCAAGCAGGACCCCCGAGCACAAGAGCAGCCCCCTCCCCCCTGCGGCTTCCAGCAACTGGGACTGTGTTCCTGTCTCTCACCTGGGAGGCAGAGCAGAATCAGCAGGTTAGCAGCCCTGAACTTCTTTATGTTATTTTATTTACTGATTAAATTTATAAGCTGCCTGCCCTTCATCCAAAGATCACAGGGTAGTTTTTACAACACAAAGATACGAAACAAAAACACAAAATACATAACGTAACAAAAACAAGCAGAAAAACCAGTAACACCTTGAAAAATCCATAGGTTGTTTAACCAGCCTAAGGCCCGGGAGAAGAGAAATGTTTCTGCCTAACACCTAAAGAGATGTAATGAAGGCGCCAGGCGGGACTCCCTGGGGGAAGCATTCTGTGAGCAGGGAGCCACTGCAGAAAAGGCCCTTTCTCATGTTTCCACCCCCTGGACCTCTCGTGAAGGAGTCACACAAAGAATGGCCTCAGAGGATGATCGCAGGGTCCAGGTCAGTCATATCCTGAGTTATTGAAGGCTTTATAGGTCAGCACCAGCACTTTGCATTGGGTCTGGAAACAAATTGGCAGCCAGAGCAGTTGGGTCAGGATTGGCATTATATACTCCAACCATCTTGCCCCAGTGAGCAACCTGGCCACCGCATTCTGCACCAGATGAAGTTTCTGAACTCGCATCAGAGGCAGCCCCACGCTTAATGTGTTGCGGTCATCTAAGCTAGAGGTTTCCAGAGCATAGACCACAGAAGGGTGCAGCTGGGCCACCAAATGAAGCTGCTAGAAAGCACTCTGGGCCACTGAGACCACCTGACCCAGAAGTACCTCCAAGTTGCGTACCCACTCCTTCAGAGGGGGTGTAACCCCATCAAGCCCACCTCCCCACCATCCAGTCTGGGAACCACCCTGATCCGGAGTGAACTCCAGTTGGCTGGCGCTCATCCAGTCCATTATCAAGACCAGACAATAGTCCAGCACTTCCACTGCCCACCTGCAGATGTAAAGGACAGCTGTGTGTCATCAGCATATTGCGGACAAGGGACTCCAGATGACCCCACTCATGTGGGGTTTCATGTGGATCTTTTTGCAGGCATTTGGCAGCTGCTGATTTTTAGAGCAGAGCTTGTAGAAGCCACTCCCAGCTGGGGCTCCGGATGCTTGAGGTTTCCTGCGGCGGCAGCTTCCTCCCTGTGGCCCCAGGCCCTCGAAGACCCAGTCGCAAGAACAATCGTGCGCCACAAAGCCCAGCCCCAGCCCAGCCTTGACAGCGCAGCAACCCTCAGGCTCACCCGCGAGGTGCTTGTGGCAGCCTTAGCAGCCAGGGAACCTGGGCTTCCTGCTTTCCCTGTGCCCCAGCCACTAAAGGCGCTTTGCTGCCACCATCACAAGCAGGATCAGACATGCTGGCTGAGAATTTCACAGCCTTCAGATGAGGGAATAGCACCCTGCAATTTAGGAGCCTGCTGGCCAAGAGGCCTCTCCACCGGCTCCGGCTCCAGGCCAGAACAATCTGTTCTGCTCCTCTGTAACCGCCTGCAGGAACGGTGGATCCAGATTACAACTTCTGAGTCAGGCCAGTGCAGGATGCGTTTCTGGGTGGCCGT
Organism: Podarcis tiliguerta; assembly: GCF_965153285.1. NCBI lineage: Eukaryota > Metazoa > Chordata > Lepidosauria > Squamata > Lacertidae > Podarcis > Podarcis tiliguerta. The sequence continues at coordinate 167,679 of NC_139539.1, read as the reverse complement.
GGGTTCCTCCATCTCCCTACCTTCTGGGTATTTGTAGGCACTGGTGATGTCCTCCCGCTCATCGCTCCCAACGCATTTGGTGCTGATGTTGTTCCCAACAGCACTGGTGTCCCACTGGAGCTTCTCTTTCCTTGCCCCGTCCAGCAGCCAAGCCACACGGTCAGCATTCACCATGGAGAACACAAAGGGGGCGTCGAAGCGCACGTCCACGTCTCCCTCCCGGATGGCGCTGACAGGGGCTGGCCCACAGCAGTAGAGCCCTGCCAGGAGGGAAGGGAAATGTCAGGGCTGGATCAGGCCAGGGGCCCATCCAGGTCAGCATCCTGTGCTCACAGCTGGGAGTCCACAAACTGGACCTGAGCACAGGAGCCCCCTCCCCACCTGTGGCTTCCCCAAACTGGAATTCAGGTGCTGTGGAGGCAGAGCAGGGCCACCCTGGCTAGGAGCCATCCATATCCCTGCGCTTCCTTCCTCATAAGGCAGTTGCTCCACCCCTGGATCATTTCAGTCGCCCTTTCTGACCCTCTTCCAACTCCACAATATCCTTTAGGTGACCAGAACTGTGCATAGTACTCCAAAGGTGGTCACACCTTAGACTGGTATAATCTAAGGTTATGATATTGGGAGTTTTATTTCCCGTTCCTTCCCTAAAGATCTGTAGCATGACATTGGCCTTTTTCACAGCTTCCTCCCACTGGCTCAGCGTCTTCATGGGGCTGCCCTCCAAGGTCCCCCAGAGACAGAGAGAGGCAGTCAGGCCAAGCCCAGGCCAGGCTGGAAGGAGGAGCGGGGGAAACACACCGTTGCTGCGCTCCTGGGGGGTGGCATCCAGGACCTGCCAGCCATGGTAGCCGGGGGGAAGGTCTCTGCGCGCCATCCAGCACTCATTCCACACGTGGAAGTTCCTGCAGCAGAAGACAAGCCCAAAGAGATGGTCTCTCTAGCTGGGAGGGGTGTGCTTTGTGGTAAGATGCACCTCTGGGGTCATCATGAGGGAGGGGGGAATCACAGCATCCCTGACAGATGTCCCCCCCCCAGCCTCTGCTTGGGGCTGTATCTCTCTTTGGGCGGAGAAGAGCCCAGTCTTGGGTTTGATCGGAGGTCAAAGGCCCACCTGGGAAGGAAAGCCCTTGCCTCACTCCATCCCCGGCCAGGAGCCCCTGAGTCAGGGTGGTCCCCCCTCCATCATGTGATGCAGAGAAGAAGAAGGGGCCCCAGAGGATTTGGCAGTCGGGAGGGGAGGGGGAAAGGGCCCCCCAGGAGGCAGCCCCATCTCACCAGATGCTGTCCTTGCTCTCTGTGGGCAGGAGGTGCCCGGCCTTGTCATAGAAGACATCGATAATCAGGTTCCCGTCCTTCTCGTGCCCCGAGTCAAAGTTGGTCACCACTCGTGAAGGGATCCCGAGGCATCGCAGCACTGGGGAGAGGAGGGGGCAGCTGGGTGCCGTCCTGGGCAGCTGGGACCCCCCCCACCTGCTGCCCTTCAGCTTCTGCTGGGGGAACCAAGTGCTGCTGTCCCCCCCCCGCCGCCGGGGAAGGGATGGCTGTGCCAGTTCTGCCGGGATCCTGTACTTGGCTCCTGTAACTAGCCTCTGAGCATGTTAATAGCGAGAGGAGCAGCAGCTTCAGCTTCCAGTGATAAAGCAGTTGGGGTGAGGCTCTTACAGGGACCCCCATATCTGCCCCATTTCCCCTGGGGCCAGTCTCTGGGCCCCAAGAGTAAAGTCTCTGTGTGTGTGTGTGTGTGTGTGTGTGTGCGCGCATCAGAGCGGACTCGGGGGTCCATTTCTGCAGCCCACTATTTGGCCGCCCCACCCCCTGTTTTTTCCCCTAAGGAAAACTGGCACACCTGCCTCTCCCTTTGGCCCAGATGGGCCACCTGCTTTCACTGACAGTATTTAAAAGTTGCCCTGTGTATTGCGACCTGCCCCCCCCTCCGCCCACCTCCCCTTAAAGTACCAACCTCTCTGCGAGGTTTCAGCCAGGAAAAAAGCTGCGTTTCTTAAATTCTTTGCTAGGTGAGGAAGTTCTTGTTCCCAAATGCAACCTATCACTTTCCTATTCAAAATACAGCTACTTCTCATTTCACAACGATCTTGACAAATAGTAGCCGGACGGTCCCCTCCGCACTGTCCCTTCTGGCTTTCCCTGGGGAGTTGCTCCCAGCATGCATTGCTCCCCATCCCTACCTGTGCACATCACGGCTGCAAAGACCCAGCACTGCCCATACTTGACCGGCCGGCCCCCGCTGTGGTCCCACTGGGTCAGGATGGCGATGCTGCCACTCCACTCGGTGGGGCGGACGCCCCCGGAATAGTCCTCGCTCCAGTTGCCCAGGAGGACCCCGTTGTCATCGTTGCTGTTGATCTGGAGGGGGGGCAGGCAGCCCCATGAGTGCCAGAGGACCCCTCCAGGCAAAGCCAAGCTCACAGCTGCTCAACTGAGCCTCCCAAAGTACGTTGAACTTGCAGCCTCATATACCTAACTTGAGCGTGTTTGAGCCTAATTGGTTCATGAACGGGTTAAACCATAGAGTCAGCTGTCCAGCCAGCCTCAGCCTATGTCATCACTTGGAGAGGAATTGGGTCACCAAACCTTTGTGTTTTTTCTCTCTCCCTCCCTGTGAGGAGCTCTGAGCTGGTTGCTCCAGCCACATGGCTTTAGCCAGCCTCTTTTGTTTCAGACAGAACAGAGTCTTAAACCAGTGTTTCCCTCAGCCAGTTAATGTTCTGGCAGCTGCACCTTGCAAGGGCAGCCCTACCCACAACGCATTGCAGCAGTCGAAACGGGAGCCTGGAGCACCCTGCCACGTGCAGGAAAACGGTCTGTGTACATGCAGTTGTTTATAATTTTAAAGGGTTTTTAATTGTTTTTGCTGTGTTGTGAAACAGCTTCGAGGTGCTTCTCTGGAAGTGATTTATAAGCGGAATAAGCTATGGCAGGCCCATCTGGAACAGCCTGTACACTGTATTCCTGGGTGGCAGGCGTGGGGCGGGGGGAGGCCTCTTGCGCATGCTGCACTGCACTGTCTCCTGGCTGAGGGCAAGTCCAGCCAACGGCTTTGGGCCCCCATCTCAGAAGGTCCCACCAGCCCCACCCTGAGCAGATCAGGGAACAGCCCTCGGGGGGGGGGGGGTTCCACAGCGCTGGGTGGTCCCAGCAGCTCTTACCATGGCGCTCAGCACCCGGCTGACGTAGACGGGGCTGTTGCGCAAGGAGCAATCCCTGCCCGGGTCGTGCAAGAAGTGCAGGCTCCTGTCCAGCAGCTTCAGGCAGATGTCCACGATGCCCTCCTCAAACTGCAGAGGAAGAGGAGAAAGACGGCGGCCAGCTCAGCATGCAGAAGGTCTCCAGCTCCAGGTGGGGCTGGGAGAGGCTCCTGCCTGAAATCCCGGAGAGCCGCTGCTGCTGCCAGTCAGTGTGGGCAATACTCAGCTAGATGGAGCAATGGCCTGACTCGGTGGGAGGCAGCTAAGAAAAGCAAACTCGGACGATTGCAGGCTCAGCTGCATTGCTGCTCTTTGGCCTGGCCTGGTTCTTCTTCTGGACAGGGGCCAAGGAGAACCGGGGGAGGGAGGGAGGGCAGGGCCTTGTCTGGCTGGGGCTTGTGGGTGTGGCTCTCCCCCTGCACTTGCTGGACTCCAACTCCCAGCTGCCCCAGCCAGGCCAGTGGTCAGGGATGGAGAGGTCGGCTGGAAGTCCAGTAATGCCTTCGGAGCCCCATCTTCAGTCAGCCCTGGACTAGGGGAGGCAGCACCTGCTGCAGCACTTTGCCTTCCTAAATGGAGCTTCCATGGCCAGAGCCACTCTACCTTAGTGTGGTGAACAAGAATGGGGGAAGCGGTTGGTCTCAGACGCTGCTTGACTGGGCTTCCCACTGGGTTGGCCCCTGTGAGGATGGGACTAGAGTCATTGGCCTGACCCAGCACCGGGGTTCGCCTTAGCTACTTGCCTGCCCAAAGTTCCAGGGAACGGGGCGGATCCAGTTCTTGTTTCCCTGGTAGATGAGGCCCTGCTCGTTCAGGACGTACTCCTCCCTCTCCAGCTCGCTCTCCAGGTAAACGTCATCGTCTGAGAGGCAGGGGAGGGGGACAGGTCAGAGTAGGGAAGCCCCTCCCCCAGGAGGCAAGGAGGAGAGAGAGGGCTCTGAGGGCCACTAGCCAGGCAGCTCTGCTCTGCCTCCGCAGCTGGTGACAGCAGCACTTCTGAATGCGCAGGCGGGGAGGGGGCTGCCCCGGTGCTCTGCTTCTGCTTGTGGGTTTCCCCAACTGGAGCATCTGGTTGGCCACTGTGAGAACAGGATATGGGCCAGGGGGCCCTTGGCCTGATCCAGCAGGCTCTTCTGAGATTCTTTGGAGGGTTGTGAGAGGCACCTTCCCCTCCTGGGACCCAGCCTCACCTCCAGGCCCCTGTGGATCCTGCTGCCTGGGGCAGCTGCCTCCCCTTGCCTCAGGGGTGTGCTGGCCCCACTCCCCTCCATTGCTGGGGGGAATGCCAGCCTCCCTCCCACTGAACAGATGCCCAGGAAAGCCCCCCCCCCAATGCTCCCAGGGAGATGCTCCAAGCCCCCAGATGCAGACCCAGGACTCTTCCGCTGCAGCGCTGAGCAAGGAATAGACCCTGGCAGGGTTGGGGGAGATTCGCAGCTAGAAAGCATGAGAAGGAACAGAGTCTGATAGGCAGCCACCCAGACCACAGAAATACAATTGGAGAGGGCGCCTAGAGGGGTAAATTGCAATTAGTATCTTCTCTCCCACCCATTAAAACCCGCCCCACAGTTCTGGGTCTGAAGGAACTGCCCAAATGTCTCCCCACACCCTACCTGGGCACCAGGCATTGAAGAGCAGGATGAAGTCCCCCAGGTAGTAGAACTTGGAGGTGTAGTCGGAGTCGACGCGGATCTTCAGCTGGTAACGCCCAATGGGGGCCCCAGCCGGAGGCCAGACAACAACATCCGTGGATCGGGGCCCGCTGGCGGCGCTGGCGGTGGCTCTCCAGGCGCGCTTCGAGTCTGGATGTCCTGGCCCCACTGGGAAGATGGATTGTGTCCCTGCCTGCTGGTCTGGCTGAGGCCCTGCAGAGTAAGGGGGGAGTCAAGGGGAGCTGGAGGGTCTCTCGCAGGGGGTCAGGCCAGGTCAAGGCAGCCCAATGGGGCACTGAGCAGCCAGGAAGAGCTGGCCTGGTTGGACTGCAAGGGAGCTGCTGCCATCATCATCATCACGGCCGTGGAAGGTGGGAACTGGCTTGCCCACAGAGGCTGCCCCTTGGTGGGCCACCGTGCCCCTCCCCATGCTGTCTACTGCACTAGAGCAACAGAGACCTGACCTGGGAGAGGGTTCAAGTCCCCACACTTAACCATGACATTCCTGGGGTGACCAGACACTGCCTGTCTCAGTCTGACCTTCCTCACAGGGCTGTTGTTGTGGGGATTAGAGGAGGACTAAGACCTGGGAGACGAGGGTTAAAATCCCCATAAAGCCATGAAGCTCCCTGGGTGTGACCTTGGACCAGACACTGCCTTGAGCTCCGTGGAGAAACGGGTGGGATATAAATACATAAAATAGAGGCCCTGCTTTTGTCTGCAGCACCCGCTGCCGCTAAACGAGACCCTTTCAGCTGCTGCTGCTGCTGGCAATAGGACCCCTCTGGGACACCCTTGGCACCTGCTGGCAGGCAGAACTCTGGGCTTCCCACTCCAGGTGCTCCAATGGCCTTGGTTGGACTCAGGGCTGCAATCATAAAATGGTCCCTGGGGGTCCAGCCCCCTGAAATGCAGGAATCTCAACTAGATCACAGAGGGCAAATGACCATCTAACCTCTATTTAAAAGCCTCCAAGGAAGGAGAGTCCACAACATCCCGAGGGAGATTGTTGACTGTCAAAAGTTCTTCCCGATGTTGGAATCTCCTTTCTTGTAGCTAGAAGGCATGGGTTCAAGTCCTACCATCCAGAGCAGGAGAAAACAAGCTTCTTTCATGTGGCAGCCCTTCAGATATTTGGAGATGACTCTCAGATCTCCTCTCAACCGTTCCTCATAAGGCTTGGTTGCACACAGGCAGGCAGCATTTGCTAGGCAGTCCAGATGGAAGACAGGGAGGGGCGCAGAGACCCCTGTGGACAAGGCAGACCACAGGACTCAGAAGAGACCTCAGGGCTTGCAGCAGGTCCTGTGCCATTGGGTAGGCCTCCTCAGAGGAAGGATGGCGCTGCCCTGGATGTGGTGAGGGCTGAGGGCCAGAAGAAGAGCCCTCAGTGGCCCACCTAGTGCACCCTCCAGTGGCTGAACAGTGTCTGTGGGAAACCAGCAAGCAGGATTTGAGCCCAAGAGTTCTTTTCCCTCCTGGGGCTTCTAGCAGCTGGTGTGCAGAAACATTTGCAGCCTCCGACTGGAGGCAGAGCCTTCAACAGCCCCCTCCTGCATGCAGGTGCCTAATCGTCTTGTATCTCCTCTCATGGATTGGAGACCCCCAGGCCAAGCCCCTTCCTCTCCCTCCCCACCTGCTCCTACCTGTCTCTGCAATCAGGTGCAGGGAGTCTCCGTGCAGGTAGCCTCGACCCTGGAAGTGGAGGGTGATGGTGAAGGGCTGCCCCCGCCGCGCAATCACCTGCTGGCCCCCCATCTCCGCTGTGCGGTGCTGCAGGTTGTTCTTGGTGCTGTGCCAAGTGATGAACGCCAGCTGCAGTTCTACCAAAGAGCAAAAGGACGTCAGCGGAGACTGCTGGGCCAGGCCAGGGGCCCATCTCATTCTGTTCTCTCAGTGGCCAGCTGAATGCTTCTGGGAAGCCCCAGGTAGGACCATAGAGTTGGAAGGGATCCCCAAAGGTCATCTAGCCCAACCCCCTGCAATGCAGGAATCTCCACTAAAGTATCCATGGCAGGTGCCAGTCAACCTCTGCTTAAGAACCTCCAAAGCCACCATCTCCCACTCTTGCTCTCCGCGATTCTAAGCTAGACTGCCTCTGTCCATGGAGGCTCCATTTAGCAACCATAAGACGCTAAGAAGAGCCCTGTAGCTGCTGGATCAGAAGGGGCCCATTTAGCCCAGCTAGTGGCCAACTAGATGCCCATGATGGGAAGCCAGCAAGAGGCTTGGAGCCCAGAAGGACTCCCAGAGAAGCATTGCTGGCTCCAGCTGCGGAAGAGCAGAGCCATCCTTGCTTGCGGCCGCTGAAATCCCCAGGGAGGGGACCCTGCAGGCTGAGGAGAGCCTTGAAGCAGAGCCTGCCCTCCTCTCCCTCTCCTCCTGGGCTCACCCCTTCCCCATCCTCAGAACCGTCCCCCAGGCGCCCCCGCCGCCGCCCCCCAGGCCAGGACTCACTCGCGGCCATGCTGCTGCTGCTCTGCCAAGCGCCGGCTGAGGAATGCCTCCGGGCTGCTGCTGCCCGCCTTCCTCCTTCCCGGCTGGCCGGAGCCAGAGAGGCGGAGGTGTGGCAGCAGCCACGGCATGAACGATTCACCTTCCTGCTCAGTCACCAACTTTCTTGGCACAGCAGCGTCCGGGGAGCAGGCCGGGTGTGGGCGCGACGGGCACTTGCTGAGAGAAGCGTTGCCCCACCTGCCCTCTCTGCTTTCCTCGTGGGAAAAGAGGGAGGGAGCAGCTGCCTTTCACCGAGTCCGGCTCCGGCTCTCTTGCTCGGAAGTGCCTGCTCTGGCTGGCAGCAGCAGCAGCGGCTCCGCAGGGGCTCAGGCAGGGGAGCCTTTCCCAGCCCGACCCGGAGATGCTGCTACCAGGCATCAGGCACGGGGCCTCAAAGGACATGGTCACCGTTGCTCGGGGGGGACAGCAGTGGCAGACCCCACCTCCCTGCAGGGGCTCGGACAGGAGCCAGCCCAGCCTGGGGGGGGGGAGTCACTGCTGCAGCGCCACCCAGAGGTCGCCTTCGCACAGCGGCTCTGCGGGATAGTGGTCCAAAGAGGCCCTTCTGGTCCTTCGCAGGAACCTGCTCTTGGCCCACCTCACTCAGCGTGGCCAATGCTGGGGTCACCAACACGGTGCCCGCCAGGGGGTGTTGAATCCCTGCTTGCAGCAGTCTGTGTGGGTCGTGGCCAGGGATGATGGGAGCTGTAGTTCAGCAGCGCCTGGAGGACTCCGCCTGGCAGGCATTGACTGGCAGCATCTCTGTCTCACTCTGAAGGGTTTCAGATATCATTCATTCATTCATTCATTCCCCACTCATCTGGCTGGGTGTCCCCTGCCCTATCCTTGAGTTATGGCCCTAACAATAAAGGAAGACGCCAGTCCTCTGAATTCGCCAAAAAGGGCTTAAAAGCTGAATTGACGAAAGAGAAAGGAAAGAGAGAGAGAGACAGAGAGAGAGAGAACGCACTCAGACACGGAGCTTTTAAGCGCAGACCTGTGCCTGGAAAGAGCAGGCAAAGGGGAATTGCAGGGAAGCCCTGAGTCAGACCACTGGCCTTTTCCACTCAGTTCTGTCTACACCGACTGGCAGCAGCTCCCTGGGTTTCCCAGGCCTCTCAGGAGAGGCTGCCAGGAACTGAACCTGGGTCCTTCTGCATGCCAAGCAGGTGCTCTGCCCTTGTGGAATGTGGGGGGTGGTCTCTTCCCCAGAAAGGGCCCAGTGCACCCCCTCTCTGGCCACATCCACCTGCCAAAGGTCCTGGGAAGCGTAGTTTGTTAAGAGCGCGGACTTCACAGAGCTACAGTTCCCGGCATCCTTAGCAAAGGACCGTTCCCAGGATTCCCCACAGATGTCAGGATGTGGCCCTAGCCGGCTCCCCATGTGTGGGAAGAGGGAGGGTCATGGGGGGGGCCCGCAGGTGCTTGCAGAGGAGAGAAGTCCTGCCAAGCGGCGGGTGCTGCAACCTGCTCCAGGACCCCCTGCTCCCCCCCCCCAGCCGCAGACGTCTCCCGCCAGCCGGAGGAGCAGGAAGTGGCCCCGAGTTGCCCTCTCTGCCTCTCGGGCGGCCCTGGGCTTTGTGGTGGGCAGGCCAGGACCAGCCTGGGAAACAAAGGCTGAGCCACTGCGGTTTCTGGATTCCTTCTCCCTCCCCTGCCAAGAATGCCTGAGCTGGTGGATTAGCAGCTCCGCCTGTCATTCTGCCTGTGTCTGTCTTTCTGCAGACAGAAGGGAAGGACTTTGTGTCACAGCGCCACCCCCATAGCCCCCCCCCGCTTGCCTCCTTTGGCCCCTCAGTGCCTTGCAAGGGGGTCTCCCTCAGTGGGGCAGCCAGTTGGACCCCACTGAGCATTTTCTGCAGCACATGGTGAAACTATGGAACTCCCTGCCACAGGATGGCCGCCAACCCGGATGGCTTTAAGGGGGGGGGGAGGAGAGGTCTGTCCAAGGCTCCTAGCCAGGAGGACTCTGCTCCCCTTGCACAGCTGGAGGCAGCAGCGCTTCCAAATACCAGTTGCTAGAAACCACGGGAGGGAAGGTCCTCTTGCACTTGGTTGGCCCCTGTGAGAACAGGGTGCTGGACTAGACGGGCCCCCATTGGCCTGGTCCTGCAGGCCCTTCTTTTGCCGTTGAGTTCCACAGTTTCACTGTGCACTCCATGTCAATATACAGTGGTGCCTTGGTTTACGAACTTAATCCGTTCCAGAAGTCCATTCTTCAACAAAAGCATTCTTAAACCAAGGCATGCTTTCCCATGACAGCAGGGGACTCAATTTACACTCAACAGGAAGCGGAACATGTTCTGCTTCCAAGGCAAAGTTCACAAACCGAAACACCTACTTCCGGCTTTGCAGCATTCTTAATCCAAATTGTTCATAAACCAAGCTGTTCGTAAACCAAGGTACCTCTGTACTTCCATTTGTCTTTCAACATTCAGCTTCGTTGGCTGACCCCCTTGAGGGACCACTCTCTACCCAGTTCCTCCTCATAAAAACCCACCTGTCCTGTTCAGGTTAGTTCAGATGTGGCGTCTGCCCTGTGGGTCTCAGGCGATTTGTTTTTGGGTGACTGAATCGGTTGTCACTTTCTGCTACTCCCCTTCCATTCCCACTCCTTCCTCAATTGAGGCAGTCATCTCTTTTCTGTCTGTAGTCTGCTCCTGAATGGAGGAATCCTGACTTTGTCTTTTGGTCACTCTGCTAAGTGCAAAACCAGAAAACAGCACAAGCCAACCACAAAGAAAAAATGTGCACCCGATAGCAATCTGAGGGGTGTGTGTGTGTACGCTGAGAATTTGCTTTCATTTCTTTTTGAGTATGCTAAAAAGGGCACGGAAGGAGCTTATATATATGTAAATATATGATTTATTGCCCGCTGTTCAGTGTAATGTCCGTAGGCACTTCACAACAATTAAGACACAATGTTAAAACAGTTTAGAACAACCTACAACCACAAAAATAAGGTGGGTCCTAAAAATATACATCTAGGGTGCTAATAGCCAATGTAAAAAGGGGCTGTAGCATTTGCACATGCTCTCTACCTCTCCAACCTGTCCTCCAAATTCAGCAGGAAGAGAGACAGGTACGCAAAAGCTTTTTCAGAACACAAAAGCAGAACAGTAGTTTGCTGCCACCACTTCCTTATCTCAGAACAGCCCCTGAAGAGTAACCTAAGGAGGGAGATTACTCTTCAGTTTTACAGGGCTGCCCCACTCTGTGTCACTTTACCGTGGCACAGACAGAAATCCAACAGGCTCTGGTAGGCGACTAAAGGATTAAGCATTGGTTCAGCTTCCCCGGCAGAAAGGCACAAAAGACAAAAGCAGGGGGAAATCCTTTTTCCAAATTTATTAAGAAGAAAGGTTATTCAGAACATAAAAGTTGGGACATCTCTTACAAATCCCAAACAGAAAATAAAAACATTTAATATTACTAACTACAGAACATATGAGAACAAAAGTACAAGACAGAACAGTTCAAAGAAGTTCTCGCACCTCCAGCATCAGGGCCGGCCCTCCGTATGACAATGGCCCCACATGGCAAGGTATGCCAAGCAGATGGGCTGCTGCCAAAGGGTCTGCTTGGCAAGATGGACTTCATTCCAAAACTCCTGATGGCAGCTCCCAAAGGCTGCATATATAGTAGGTGGCAAATAGCACAAGGGGCAAGGCGGACAACTCCCAGGCAAGCAACAGCAGGCTCCCACAGCCACCGTCTGGAAATGGGCTTGGAGGCAGGAGCAGAACCACTGAAGCCCAGTGCCCCCCCACCTCCCTAAGCTGCTCCAAAAGGATCCCATGCTCATTAGTATTGAAAGTCAACAAGAGATCAAGGATCCATCTTTCTCCTGGCACATGTCATCAGCCAGGGTGACCAAGGCAGTTTCAGTGCCCTCATCGGACCTGAAGCCAGACTAGAAGGGACCCAAGTAATCAGCTTCCTCCAAGCCTGCCTGAAAGTGGACCCTCCCCCCCCCCAATTGTCCTGAGTGCCTTGCCTCCGAAAGGGAAGCCAGCAGTTCTAGATCCAGGGAGCATTTTCTAAGGAGGCAATGCTCCACCACCTCCTTCAAGGTCAGTGGTTTCTCGCCCTCCCAGTCAGCCCCCTATGGCTAACACTAAGAAGCCAAGATGGACACGGGTCTAGGAGCCCAGGTTCTTTAACATCTATATTTAGCTGCTGTCAGGAGAGCTGGAGTGAACTGTCATCAATATGCAGATGAGAGCCAGCCCTATCTCTCTCCTCCATCTGAATCAGGGAGGTGGTTGAGGTGCTAGACCAGCGCCTGGAGGAAGTGATGGTTGGATGTGGGCCAAGGAACCGAAGGTGGATCCTGAAAAGACTGAGATGTTTATGTGCCCCAGGTTCTCTCACCTAGGAAGGAGGGAGGCGGCCTCTCCTGGATGCCCTTTGCCCTGGAAAGAGCCGGTTTGCAGTCTGCAGGTGCTCCTGGATTGGACCCAGTTGCTGGAGGCTCAGGTGACTTCAGTGGCCAGGAGGGCCTTTTTTCAACTCTGGCTGCTTCACCAGCTATGACCCCTTTTGGACAGAGAGGACTTGGCCACTGCGCTCTGGACTTCCAGATTGGATTAGTGCAATGAGCTCTTTTTAATTACTGGCTGGGGTTCTAGTTAACCCCTGTTTCAAAACAGCTGCACTGGCTGCCAGTTCCTTTCCCAGCTCAATTCAAAGTGCTCATGCTAGTTGTTAAACCACTCTGGCCCCAAATGTTTCCCTACAGACCCTCTCAGGAGCTGAGATTGACAGAGGGAGATCTCTTGGTAGTTCCTCTGCCCTCAGAGGCGGGGTGGGGGGTGGGGTGGAGCAGAGGCCCCTGAGAGGGTCTTCTCTGTAGCAGCCCCTAAGCTGTGGCCCTCTCTCCCCACAGAGGCTTGCCTGGCACCCTCATTGTACGGCTTCCGGGGATGCTGAAGAGACACCTCTTTGTCCTGGCTTTGGAGACTTGAGCTGCGTGTTTCTAGGTCCATCTTATTTTTGTGCTTGTAAGTTCTTTTACATTGTTTTTAGTCTTGAGTTTTAATTCTGTAACCCAGCCTGGGATGAATGAATGGCCAAGGGGACAGGTGGGACACACTCTTTTGAGCAGCTTGTCCACATCCTCAAGCTGCAATGATCTAAACCAATCCAGTGTAGATTGGAAAGGCAATGCTTTAGACCCTTCCACTGGATGTGGCACAGCACAGCGGGTGGTGAGCATGGTGGTGCAGCCTCACCTGAGCCTTATGCCACCTGTGCTCTAGCCACTGATCCTCCTGTTTCATTGCAGGCAGGTCACTGGGAGTGCCAACACGGACTACAGGCTCCCTAGTGCAGTGAGGGCACTTTGGGGCAACCGTGTCAATGGTTCTACACATCTTCTTATTCCACAGTGAGACAAGAGTCTTGGCAGGAGTGCCAGCTCTGTCAGATGGAAACATGCCCCCCACCAAGTGTTCATGAATCCATCCAATTCCCTCTTCCTCCAAGACTGGACCAACCTGCAGAGTGGCATGTGCCACCTTCAGCCCAAACCTCACGAGGGAATGGTCTGCCCATGACCCAGGACTCACTGACCAGGTCACTCCAGGGAGCGTGACCAATGCACTCTGAGGAAAGACCTGGCTGAGGGTCTGCAAAGCCACATGGGTGGAACCATGGATGTACGGAGACAGAATCATGGCTGAAGGGAAGGGAGAGAGGAAATTGCCTGGCTGTGCTTTTACACATTTCTTGGGTGGTGAAATTTTTAATAAAAAGGAACCAAGGTGCTAGCACAGCTGCTGTGTTCATGTCCTGTCAGTGTTTAATTGGCATAATAGAATCAATAAATTAGAAGGTGAGGACAAACAGCAGAGAGAAGGCCTCTTGGAACGAACAGGAAAGACTGAAAGGGCTCTTCATATACCAGTTCAACTACGTGTGGGTGTGGGCAACATGGGTCTAATCTGAATAGTGAGACAGTAATTTGCATCTAAAGAATGCTCTGGTGTGAGCAAGCCCAATATCTTTGGCTTGGGAAACAGGTGAAATAATTCACTCAGTTTCTCTGCAATCTCCTTTCCCCCTTTTGGCACTCCTTTGGCTCCCTGGTTGCCCAAACCACCTATGCGAAATTAGGGTTTTTTGCCCCATTGTGCATTGCTTTACTCTTCTTATCATGAATTGCATTTGCTATTTTCCTGTCCATTCACTCAGTTTTGAGAGGTCCTTTTGAAGCTCCTCACAATCCCTTTTTGTTTTAACCCTGAACAATTTGTTTCAGCCAAAAGGAAATGTGGTGGTTACTAAGATCCTTCATGGGTTTCTCAAAAATAAGTCATGTCAAATGAATCTCATTTCTTTTTGTTTGTTTGTTTGATGGATCAGGGGAATGCTGTGCACATTGTGTATCTTGATTTCAGTAAGACTTTAGACAAAGCCCCCCATGATATTATTGTAGAGAAGCTGGTAAAATGTGGATTGAACGAGATAACCGTTAGGAGGATTTGTAGCTGGTTGACTGACCGAACCCAAAGAGGACTCCTTCATGGTTCCTCGTCATCCTGGGAAAAGTGACAGGGTTCTGCAGGGTTCTGCCTTGGTTCATTGCTGTTCAATGACTTTATAAGCCCCCTGGATGAAGGAGCTGAGGGGACGTTCCTCAAATCTGCAGACTTTGCCTTTCAGCTTCCTTTTTACCAATCCCCTCATTTTGGGAAAGTTTCCTCTTTTGAAATCAAATGTGACTTTACTGAGACCTTCCTGGCAATTGTTCCACTTACATTTACGCTCAGTTTCTGAACACAATGGTTGCTCAACAACACTGACATCTTGCAGCTGGTCCTGGGCAGTCATTGAACAGTAGGCACCCCTCTAGTCGGGTCCAAACTGTTCCAGGGCACAGTCATTCCCCAGGTATCCAGCTCTTTGCTGCAAATGGAAGACACAGGTGGCAAAGATCCTCCTTCGCTAAGTGTCCTGTCCCTCCCCCCCCCAATCTGGGGTGAGAAAAGGAGACCACCCAGGTACTCCTCAGATGTGTTGCAAGACAAATCACACAGGGGGAGAGGAGCAGCGGCAGGAGGAGGAGGCCCTGCAGCTGGGGCCTCAGAAGCTCAGCAGAGGAGGCTGGCCTGGCCTGGCCTGCGTCCTGCTGCCACATTAGGGAGAGCAGCCTTGGGAGGCAGCTGCCTTCTTGTTAGTCTGCTGCAGCAGAAATGGTAAAGAGCCTTGTGGCACTTTAAAGACAATTACATGGGCTTGTTATAATAACATGCCATAATAACATGGCATATGCGGGTGGCGCTGTGGGTAAAACCTCAGTGCCTAGGACTTGCCGATCGAAAGGTCAGCGGTTCGAATCCCCGTGGCGGGGTGCGCTCCCGTTGCTCGGTCCCAGCGCCTGCCAACCTAGCAGTTCGAAAGCACCCCCGGGTGCAAGTAGATAAATAGGGACCGCTTACTAGCGGGAAGGTAAACGGCATTTCCGTGTGCTGCGCTGGCTCACCAGATGCAGCTTGTCACACTGGCCATGTGACCTGGAAGTGTCTCCGGACAGCGCTGGCCCCTGACCTCTTAAGTGAGATGGGCACGCAACCCCAGAGTCGGACACGGCTGGCCCGCACGGGCAGGGGTACCTTTACCTTTACCTTTTATGCTTTGTGCACAAGAGTCTACGTCCTCAGACTCAGGCTGTGAGCTCCTGAGTGGCAGGTGCCTGTCTACATGGTGGAGGGGAGAAATGGTAAGCAGGGAGGTCAGAAGAAACCAAACGCAGAAACGCATAAATGGTGATAAATGACGTGACTCAGAGCTTTTCTGCCCTTAGCTTTCCTCTGCTCTTTTCTGGCACTTTAGAGATCCATTTCCAGGCACCTTGTTGTTTTTTGGTTTTTGTTTGCTCTGGAGCTTTCTCCTTGGGAACCAGCTCCTTAAAGGTCAGGGGCCCCAATGGCTCTGCTCTGCTCCCAGTGAGAGGCAGCGATGCTTCTGGATCCCAGTTGCTGCAAACCACAGAGGGAGAGTTGCTTCTGTGCTTGGAGCCTGCTTGCTGGTTTCCCACTGAGGTCTCTGGGCTGCCAAATACAGCAGTTCTTTCCAAGGATATCAGGACAAAAGGAATGAGGAGGTGGAAGGGGAACCAAAACAGTTTTATGAACAAATAAACAGCAGGCATGCAAAGCATAACATAAAACATACCTGACAGGGGCTACCCAATCTCCCCTCCAGCTGCCCGGAGCCCCAGCTAGAGCAGCAGGAGAAAGACCCCGACCGCCGGTCTCCCAGCATCAGGTCCTTTGATCTGGGCCCCTCCCACCTATGGCTTTTATAGCCTGCCTTGATGTAATCCAGTGCACCTGGCATTACTCATGACTAGCCCAGGACCCTGAGATGGAACTAATACAGAGCGGCCGAGAGTCTCCCACTACCTGCAGCCGGGCATCCAGCCAGGACTTGCAACACAGAAGAACCCAGGAAACTCCCGACAGGTGTGTGAAACACCAGAATCAAACTGGGGGTGTTGAAGGGAAAGGGGCATGCCACCTAACTCCTCGAAATACAGTTGTCTTCTGCATCTGCTTGGCCACTGTGAGAACAGGATAGGCACCCTTTGGCCTGATCCAGAAGGCTCTTCTAGTGCTCTTTTGCCTTTCACAAAAATGCTCACACAGACATCCTGGCACTGGAAGCCTGATAAAAACCCCTCATTCGGATTCTGTTAACTTTGTCTGCCATTCTTCCTCGGTTGGTATTGGATCCTCCCTCCCTTTCTGAGCACACACCAACCTTAGAAAGAGTCTTCGAATCGTGGAGTTGGAAGAGACCGTGAGAGTCGCCCAGTCCAACTTCCTGCAATCTTTTGCCCAACACGGGGCTTGAACTCACCATCCAGAGCTTCAGAGTGGCTGGGGAAACCCAGCCAGATGGGCGTGGTATAAATAATAAAATTATTATTATTAAATTATTAGGAGTCTCATGCTCTACCGACTGAGCAGCTTTACTGGGTAGTTGGGAGCAACTGGTGCTGTTCTGCCATTTCCCCTTCTAGGTCTGCCTTGTCATGGATTATCATTCCTGGGTACAATTTCAGTTTCGCTGACCTGTTTGGCTTCTTTTTGGGGTGGGTATTGCAGTCTGAGGAATGCCTGACGTAACTTTTTTTTGTTGGGAGTTTGCATCTGACGAGTCCAAACAGAGCAGGGGTGGGGAACCTTTTTGGCTCTGGGGCCCAGATTTTGATTTGCCCTCCCCCCCACACCCTGAGCCAAATTTGACAGGTGGGAGGGGCAACCTACCTGCCAGTCGCCTACCTGCCTGTGGGAAATGGCAAGGCACCTGTGGGCTGGCAAAGGGCTTCTTTCTCCTGCCCAGCAGTGAACGGGCAGCAGGAGCATTGGAAAGGCACCTGCAGGGCAAAGGAGAAGCCCTCCATGCTGCCAAAGCTTGCAGAAAGCAGCCTTCTTTCCTCCTGCGTCAGCCAGGGGTGCCCCTCCCACCTGCCAGCCCCCCTGGCTCCCAGCAAAGAGCAGTAGAGAGCAGCTCACTTTAAGCTCCCCATTGCTGCTTTGAAATATGAATGTCAGCCATAATGCAGCTGCCCTGCAAGGGCGGTCCTGATGGTGTCAGGGGCAGAATGGGGGGCTGTGGGGACCCTGCTGGGCCAAATCCAGTTTTCTGTGGGACATTATCAATAGATTGTAGAGCACCCCATCCAAGTTACCACAGATGTTGAAGCCCTTGACACCAACACTCACCTCCATTTTGAAAAAATTAAATGTGGCGTTCTCAGTACCAAGCCAGCTTTGTTTGCAAACTGCCCCCCCCAGCACACTTTGCTTCTCCAGACAAGCTGTTTATTCCGCATTCATCCTCCTTAGGAAGAAACGTCCTGATCAGCCTGCACAAATCTTCTGCACTAGTCAGACTTCCTGGGGTCTCTGCTGAACATTTGTTCTGCTTTGCTCCCAGGGTGGTTCTATGACATGAAGATAGGAGGCTGCCTGCTGGCGAGGGAGACTCTTGGCCCGGCCCAGCCCGACCCCCTCTTCAGGGAAGGACAGGTGCCCATGCAGGATGACAGGCAAGGATGAGACACCCCGCACACATCCTGATCCGCTTGCGGGGAATTTACACATCCTCCCGTTAGTCGTTCATCTCACGCTTTTTATTCCAGTTCCCCATCTTGCACTGCAGGGGGTTGGACTAGATTACCCTTGGGGGTCCCTTCCAACTCTACAATTCTACTTTCACTTTCCAAACTTCAAAGAGTCCCACCCTTTTTAAAGTTGATTTCTTGCTCTGGAGCAACAACGAGAGCCCTTTAATCCACTTCAGCTCAGGAAACCTAAACTTCTGGCATGCCCATTAATCCCTCTTGCAAAACACGGACAGACTGAGAGTTCTGGGGCTCTCGGGAACTGGCCCCTGCTTTGTGACATGCTTGGCTGGAGTTTTCAGAGTCAAAGGGCTGGCAGCTCCCAACCCTCCCCGCAAGTTGGTGGCTCAGTTGGCTCTTCTCTCGGGTAAGACCAGCAAGGAAGGGGGGGGGGGGGCTGTCCAGGAGCCAGGGAAGTCCATGTTGCTGGAACCGCACCCCCCCCCCCGGCCTGCAGCCAGCGACCTCGGACGGCCAGCCCTCCAAACGCCCCAGCTCGCCTCCCCGCGTCCGACGGCCAGTGCCTCTTCCAAAGCTCCAGCGAGACCTCCTTCGACCCCCGGACAGCTGTGAAGCCAGGGATGGCCGCTGCTGGGGGCGCTTTGCAAACGTGTCTCTGCGCCGAGGGGCTCTTTCCCCGGCCTTTTTGGACGCGGCTGGCTGGCGCAGCCGGACCGCCCCGTCGCACCTGGCCGGCTTGGCAGCGGTCCGCTGCGCCATCTGGCGGTGGACCTGTGCAAGCGCGACTCGCGGGAAAAGGCAGCGCGCCTCCCGGTGGCGAGAGTGGCGAACTGCGCAGCAGAGGCCGTGCCAACCTGGCGATTCCTGCCCGCTCGCTTTCTAGCTGTCTTTCTCTGCTCCGCAGCCGCAAGAGGGCAATAAGAAGCCTTGGGGCAATAAGAAGCACTTTATTTCTCCCTCAGCAACTGGTCTAGAAGCAGAACAGATGGCTCCTGGCTCCCCTTTTGCTCCCTCATTAGCCCAGGAGGTACCCAGAGCCGAGTGGGCCTTGCTGGGCCCATCTAAGTCCAGCATCCTCTTCTCACGGGGCCAGGCAGATGCCAGTGGGGAACCTGCAAGCGGGATTTGAGCACAAGAGAAACACTCTCCCCTCCTGTGCTTTCCCAGCAACAAACTTTGCCTCCCGACCAGAGCTACTACCCGCCTCTCCTAACACTCTGTGCAACAACAACAACCAAACAAACAAACAAACCTACGCGGAGCATGATTTATTTAACTTGCGCGTCCTTTCATTTTGCCCAGGGCAACCCAAAGCGACTTACAACTAATCCCAAGAGCTCTCTTCTCCATGAATCTGTCTTTCATTTCAAGCCATCCCTGTTCATGACCATAGCACCCAACTCCTAGGGGTCGAGGGCCCTTTGCCCCCCTTAAAATATGGGGGGGTCCCTCCCAAAGTTGTTGAATGTTGCACTTTCAAATGGTGTGTGTGCATGCTGCATCTTGTGATCAATTACACAGGGTGGGGCTTACCTCCCCCCCAATATTTTATTCAAGTTGGCTGCCCGGTTGATGACCGTCACTGCCTCTTGTGGCAGGGAGTTCCATAGTTTAACTCTGCCTTTCCTCTGATCTGTCCTGAATTTTCCAGCAGTCAGCTGCTTTTGCTCTGGTCTGGTGGCTCAACTCTGTCCCGGGTGGGGTGTCCAGCTGTGTGTGTGAGGAGAGGCCCAGATTGCCTGCCTTCTATGAGTGTCTCGGGGGGCCTGGGGTGCTGAGTTCTGCATTGTGAGCGTTGGGAGTGTTCCCCAGTCTCAGCCTGCATCTGGCTGTCATGGTGAAGGCGGCCAGCCACGTCTCCAGGTGCCAACACCGCTTTCTGGTGGGAGTCTGGGGCTCCTTGGCTCTCTTGCGTGACACAAGTATCAGGGCTGCTGGGCAGGTGTGGCCCTTTTGTCTGCCGCACTGCTGCAGCCGCTCAGCGTGGGGCATGGCGTGCCCAGCCTGGTGGAGGGATGTGGGCCTGGGAGGGGGAGGGAGGCAGCCTTCCCGGCACAAACACCTGACTCAGCCTGCCTGTGGCAGCAGGAGGGACCCTGGATGGGGCAAATTACAGCAGTGGGGCTGCAATTAAACATAATGAGAAGGAGGCTCTGCCGCTTTGCTCTTCCAGGCCGCATCCAGAACAACAGGCTGCCTCTGATTGTACCCAGAGCACTTCTGAGGCCCAGCCCCACATGACGGAGGTCACTGTCAGGGGCACACTTTGGTTATGGTGCCCTGAGCAAGGACAAAGGCCCCCCCCCCCAATATTTCCTTTTTCATTTGTTATTATTTTGCAGCCCCTCAGCTTGGCACCCTGTGGGGGGGGGGGGGAACCGCCTGCACCACCCTAAATCTGCCGCTGCTGCTGCCAGCAATGGGGGTGGGAGGCTGGGGCGGCTCTTAAGCTGTTGCCTCGGGGTTGGATCCAGCTACATTTGCTGCATCCAAGTCAAGGAAGCTGAGAGGGCTGCAGCCTTGACATGAGGAAGAACCTGCATTAGATTCCCCAGGGATTAGTTGTAAGTCGCTTTGGGCAAAATTAAATGACAGACAAATAAAATAAATAAATAAATCGTGCTCTGAATAGGTTTGCTTTTTTGTTTGTTTTGTTGGGGTTTTTTTGTATGGGGTGCTAGGGGAGGGGTCGTACCTCTGGTGCAGACATGCCCTGCTCCTTCTGGAAAAGTTTGTCCGCCTTGGGTCCCCACCTGCACTCAGCTCCCACCTGTGGCTCCTAGAAGCTGCCAGCAGCCACACCAAGAGGTCTCACCCCCTGCATGCAAAGACCGGCTCTGGCAGATGGAGCAACGAGACCAAAAGTGGATCCAGTGGCCAAGAAGGCGGTGAAATGCAGATGGGACTCATCCACCTGGGAAGGGAGCCCATCTAGGAGAAGGAAAACGCTGATCCTAAACCTCCTTGTGGGACATCTTTGAGAGAAGAAAAGGCTGAGGAGTAAATCCCACACAGAACCAGACTGGAGCCCCGAAGATGTTGGATGGCGCCTCATACGCCTCCTTCCAGCAACTGCTGCAGCCAGGCTGGGGCCAAACCTCTTTCTCTGCTTGCCTTTGGACCACATGAAGAAAGGGGGAGGGTCTGGTTGTCTGGGCAGCCCACAAGCTCCAGACACATCGCCCAGCCTTGCACCCCAGGGTGGTCTGACTTCACCCCCAGAAGCACACTCCATTGTCTCTCCGGACAGAAGGATGCCAGCAACAATTATTGATTTCATTTGTGGACTTCTATATTTTTAAGAAAAAGATCTCAAAGCAGTTTACAACACATGAAAACATCATAGGTTTCAGTGGCTCTTCCATGAGTGTGCATCCCTCAGGGGAAAAGGGGGAGTTTTGGGGGCCTCCCCCCTCTGATCGTGGGTGAACTGCCACAAACAATGCAGCACCAAGGCCTCACCAGCCTTGTCTTGATTCTAGGTCTGAAGCCAGAGGAGGCCCAACTGGGCAGGCCATTCCTGTGCCCGTCTCCTCCCTCTCTTTCCCCTTCAGCTACTCTCTCTCTTGGCTCCCATTAACAGCTTCAAGTGCAAAGCTTTGAGGGGAAGGCAGGGTGTTTCCAGAAGAAACTCTCCACAAAAATGTGCACACTTAGAAGATGTTTATTCACTGGCGGCAAAGCATAAAAGGTGAGGCAACAGAGGGAAATATTGGGAAACAGCCCTGGAGAAGATGCCACCCTGGCTGGCTGGCTGGCTGGCACACGCAAAGCTGTCCGCCAGGAGATGAGGATGCAAAGGGAGGTGCTGGGCAGAGGAGCCCCTCTGTGCCTCCAGAAGACCAGCACTTGAACCTCAACAGCGGGCAGGCTGAGCCCGTTGCCCATCTTGCTCTTTCAGAAATGCTTGAAGGTGGAACCATGGACAGCTGGGGCCTGGGCTTCAGGGCAGTGGTTTGCTCCCCAAAGCATCACCTTTGGCTGTTTGGGGGCGGTGCATTGGGCAGTGGCGGACTCTGGGCCCTGTGCAACACCTAAATTCAGTCCCACCTACTTCTTGCCCTCTGTTGTCCCTCCTTGTTCCAGCACCCTCAGTGGTGCCCTCTCGACTCAGTGTCATGTGCGGGCAAACTGACCACGTTCCCCTAAATCTGCCTCTGTATTGCAGGGGTGCTGCTGCGCAGGGCCCTGGATTTGGGTCCCACAGACACAGTCCAGCCCTCAGGGTGCCATTGGCTATCTCAACTAGTCAAAATTCTCATCATATTGTTTTTATTCTTTTTTGCTTGACTGGAAGACGAGGCAGGATAGGAAGCCTCAGCATAAATAAATAATAAAATAATAATTTCAGGAACTTTCCTATGTAGTTCAAAAACTGTCCATATATGACAAAGTGTATGATGACAATTTCTTTCTCACTGAGTGTCCCAGATCGGCTGAGCCAGCAAAGCCTAATAATAATAATAATAATAATAATAATAATAATAATAATAATAATATATTTATACCCTGCCTATCTGGGGTTCAGCAGAAATCATAGGCCAAGGGGTGGCCTGGCAGAGCAGAGCCCTGCAAGCAGGAGATCCCCTCTGGCCTCTGCAGGTTGGGCTGGAAGAATCTCCTCCCTGAGACCCCAGAGAGCTGCTGTGGCCAGAAGGTTGGGGCAGAGGTTTGAGGCCGTGTGGTGTAGTGGTTAAAGCATCGTACTAGGTCAGGTTCAAATCCCCGGTCAGCCATGAAGCCTGAATGGGTTCGCTGGGTGGCCTGGGTTCAGTCCCTGCCTCTCACAGGTGCTAGGAGGGAACTTCTGAGAGGTCCTCATCTGGGGGTTTCTCTCTACCTTTAACAATGGCCTTTTTGCCACGTGGGAACCGGGCGCCTGCCTGCGTCAGCCAACCAGAATTCCTTGGGCAGCCCACCCTCCCTCTGCCTGCCCTGCTTGGCTCCATTTCCTCCTCCTGGCTTGCAACAAGGCTTCCTGCCCTTCCAGCCTGCCCTCCTCTCCCTTCCTTGTTTCTGATGTAACATTATTTCATTAGCAGGACTCTTTGAAGTGCTTGCTAATAGCACCTGGGGAGGATCTTTCCCCAGGGATCCTCCGGCAGGCTGAGCACCTCCCCCTGCCCCACATACACACCTTGTCCTCCAGCGCTCAGTCTCCGCAGGAGCCTTCCTTCCCCATGCCAAGGCCAGCTCTGCCACAACAAGGGGGATGGGTCAAGAATGGCCACAGTGGCCATGCTCAGAGGCAGCAGTGCTCCAGAATACCAGTTGCTAGAGGCCGCAGGAAGGGAGACTGCTCTCGGGCTTGACTCCTGCTGGCTGGTCTCCCCTAAGGGACATCTGGTTGGCCACTGTGAGAACAGGATGCTGGACTTAGATGGGCTCTCCAGACATTCTCACATTAATGCTCTGGTCTTTTTGGGGGGGGGGGACTTGTGCCTGTTCTTCATAGACCTGCTAAGCTGGCAGCCTGCTTGTGCCAGCCTAACCTAAGTTGGGAGCCCTGCAGAATGAGGGATCAGGATCACGCCAAAGAGAAACGAAATATCAGGCAACCCGCAGCCTCTGCCTCAGGGCCATCGCTGACTGCCACCAACCACAGACCACCATCGCTGCCCCCCGGACCTTCCATTGCAAACCGAGTCCAAGCCAAGCAACATTGTGTTGCCTCTGAGTGGTGAGAGAGGCCAGGGGTGATGGTCCGTGTTTCTTTTTGAGTATGAGGCACAGCAGAGACTGTGGAGTCTTTATGATAAATGGTTTATTTGCACATATCTACAACCTGAGCCTACAATGGAGGGGCTCACAGTATTAACACCTCAAAAGGGTCTTGTTTCTCCCAGAGCTTCAGCCTTGGATTCAAAACAGACACCAGCCATAGCTCTGACTCTGCAGCTTGCTGACTTTTTCCAGACTGCAACCTTTCCCACCTCACAGCCAACTCTGGAACTCTGCTTTTAAACTCTGCCTTGTCTTCCAAGCTAAACTTGGAGCTAAGGGAGGGGCCCCTCCCAGTTGCTATCTGGCATGGAGTTCCCTCTCCTTGCCTTTCCTAATGGCTCATTACCTTACCTTTGTTTTTCTTAATGGCTCGCCTGCCAGGTGATTTCTTGGCGCGCCTGGCTATTTTAATTTTAATACTTGCTAAATCCAGCATCTTGCGTCCAGTCTTAATGCTGCCGGCATTGATTAAATTCTAACATTTGCTGAATCCTGGAATTTAGGGTGTCTTGCACCCACAATCTCATGGCAATCTCATGGGCTCCGCCCCAGCCAGCCGGGACCCCAAATCACCTCCTTTCAGGAGCAGGGCTGACTTCTCCCAAGAGACCTCCCAGGGGCCCTTTGCCTGCAGCTGGCAACCGGGGCTCCTGCCTGCCCAGGGTCTCGCCAGAGCAACACGGAGTTGGGCAGAGGTGAGATTAAAGAAAGGTCCCCACCGCCTCTAGTGTGGCTGAAATATACTCGGAGTCCTGTAGTGATTTCATGCTCTTTATTGCAGCTTGTAAAACAGTGATTGAACTGCCCCCCAAAACTCAGGCTTTTATATACATTATTTACACAATGAGTCCCATCTGACTGGCTGATTCTGCTTCTCTCCTAGAGCCTGATTGGTCTTTTCCTGCAGCCCAATCAGTTGTTGCATTCTAGGATCCTACCTGCCTATTGTTCTAGGATCCAAGCTTAGTACATAGCAGTGGCCATTGCTGGGGAGCTGGGGGCAGAGGGACAGCCTTGCTCTGCCAGCCTCCTTGGCCAGAACCAGCAAAGCTTGAGAGCTAGCATGGTGCAATGGGGAGTGTTGAACTAGGACCTGGGAGAGACCAGGGTTCAAATCGCCACTCAGCTGGGACTCTCCCTGGGTGACCCTGGGACTAGTCACCCGTCTCAGCCTAACCTACCTCACAGGTTGTTGTGGGGATTAAATGAGGAGGGGGGAAACCAAATACACCCCCTTGAGCTCCTTGGAGGAAAAAGGAGGGATAGAAATGCAATACAGTGGTACCTCGGGTTAAGAACTTAATTCGTCCCAGAGGTCCGTACTTAACCTGATGCTGTTCTTAACCTGAAGCACCACTTTAGCTAATGGGGCCTCCCACTGCTGCCGTGCCGCCGCCACGCGATTTCTGTTCTCATCCTGAAGCAAAGTTCTTAACCCGAGGTACTATTTCTGGGTTAGTGGAGTCTGTAACCTGAAGCATATGTAACCCGAGGTACCACTGTAAATTAATGCAAATAAATCTCATTGGGCATGAAGAAGGCAATGGTTGCTCTCAACTGCAACAATATGGGCTGATAACAGGAACCTGCCTGAGAGGGTTGTCGTAAAGACAAGGCGGTGCCTTCTCCCCTGGAAAGCTCCTGGCAACAACTGGGGGTGTCTGCTGGGGCAGGTCAGGTGCCCCCCTCTCCAGTTCTGTGGGGCTCCCTTCCTGCAAAGGGGACTCCTGCTTGACCCACCCTGCACAGGACCAGCCTTTGCCGCCTCTGGGGCTGCTGGGCTCACACAGATAATGTTAGTTTCCTGCTATTTGTTGGGATGCTTTGCTTTAGGAAAACCATAGAATCGCAGAGTTGGAAGGGACCCAGGAGTCATCTAGTCCAACCTCCTGAACCTCAGGAATCACAGCTAAATAATCCCTGATGGATGGCCATCTATTTAAAAACCTCAATGGAAGGAGAGTCCACCAGCTTCCATGGGAGCCTGTTCCACTACTGAACGGTTCTTACAGCCAGAAAGTTCTAGCGTATGTTTAGCTGGAATCTCCTTTCTTGCAATTTGACTCCATTAGTTCAGGTCCTTCCCTCCAGAACAGGAGAGAGCAAGCTTGCTCCATCTTCCTCGTGGAGCCCTTCAGATATTTGGAGATGGCTATCAATCTCCTCTCGGTCTTCTCTTCTCCAGGCTAAACATCCCCAACTCCCTCAACTGTTCCTCATAAAGCTTGGTTAATGATGTGCTGCATTTAAGCCGTCAGGTTCTCTGAATGGGTCCTATAACATTTTATGACATTGTTACAATGTTTTTAAACCGCTCTGTAAATCACTCTCCATCCTAGAAGTCACTTGTCTCTAAAACCATGCTCCCAGGGTATGGTCTGAAGGCCACAATGAAAGCCGGTCTGAATTGGGTTGGTGTGTGGGTGGGGGACCCCCCTGGAAGCCCCCAAACATATGGCACATGAACACACACACACCAGTCCCATGGTGGAAGAAAGGCAGAATATAAAAGGAAGAAACCAAGTATGCAAATAAGGAACACAATCGTTGAATATATGTGATATATGCATCGATGGAGATGGGCTGCCGGGGAGAGGATGAGGAGGTCCACAGACAAGGCAGGGTCTCTCTTTTTGCTGAGGCCCAAGTCAAAACTTGGGGGCTGTAGGAGGCAGAAGACCAAGCACCCCGGGCAGCCGAGGGGCTCTGGCTGGAAGAGGCAGGACACCCAGGACAGGCTGCCTGGCTGGCTTGTTTGTGGAATCTGGTTGGGAATTGGCAAGGAACCCGGCCAAGAGTCTCCTTCCCCTGTTTGGGCACAAAGCAGCCCTGCCTGCTGCCTTGAGCAGCGATGTGTCGTGTGCCACTGCTGACCCACCAGCCTCCCCCCTCCTTCCCAGATGATGGAGAAGGAAAAGCACCAGTCTCTCCAAGGCAACCCGGTCAAGCTCACGCCTGAGTCCAGCAGGCCAAAGATGCTGGGCAAATTCTGAGCCCCTTTTCCTTTGATCACACTGTCCCTCAGGCCAGAAAGGGAATTTTGCAAAGGAAGAACAGTTTCTGGAAGAGACTTCCCTACGCAGTGAGTCAGTGACGCTGGAGGGCCTGGACAAGACATTTAGCTCAGCCCAGGGGCTGAGGCTCATCCAACAGGATGATGATGATGATGATGATTTCTACCCCACCCATCTGGGCAGCTTTCAACATAACATTAAAAACAGAATAAGACTTCAAACATTAAAAAACTTCCCTAAACAGGGCTGCCTTCAGATGTCTTCTAAAAGCCAGATAGTTGTTTATTTCCTTGACAACTGATGGCAGGGCATTCCACAGGGCAGGTGCCACCACTGAGAAGGCCTTCTGCCTGTGCTCTTGACAGTGGCCCCTCACAGCTGACAAGAACTAGCAGGGAGGAGGCAGCTGGACCAGGTGCAAAGCATGGGGACCCCTGGTGCACAGAAAGCGCCCCTGGAAGCCCCCCTGCTCCATGTGCTGTGACAAAGGCATCTCTTCCTCACCCAGCCCAGCCCAGCCTCCCTGAGCTGCTGCGGTCTGGCCTCCTCCTCTCCTTGACCTCTAGGCTCTGTTGCCTAAGGAGCATTCTCTCTGGTTCAGAGAGCTCAGCACTAGCAGGCCTGTCCTGGACAGAACAAGGAGGTGTTTGTCCTGCAATGAGCAAGAAGAACTCGGGGGAGGAAGTGCCTGGAGGACCAGGTGGCCGGAGGGGAGATGGTGCCGGGAGATGAGAGGCCTCCTTGCTGCTCTGCCAGAGACCTTCCTCTTCCATTCTGCTCCCAGCAGTGTCCCAAAGGAGAGGACAGGAGACGAGGGTGAGAGGTGAAGCTCCCTGGGGGTGTTTTGAATTTTGCAAAGCACGAGGAAGAGGAAGAGAAGGCCAATTTCAGTCTTGCTTTGCCCTGCAGCTGACGGCCAAACAGTAATTTTCCAGGCCTCTAATTAAAGGGGTGATAAGCAGCAGCTGCATTCCCAAGTCCTTGGCCTGGTTCTCTTGCCCCGTCCCCTGCAGACTCTGCTGCCCACCCCGGGCCACGTTTCACTCCTCAGGTGTGCAGGGCAGCTAGGCAGAAGCCAGCATGTTTGGCCCCTTGGCCACCTGCCTTGGAGGGGAAAGGCCCTAGGATCCCAGGTAGCAGCAGGTGGGGAGAAAGGCCCTCCTTTGCCCCAGAAGCCCTGGAAGAGTGGATACTCTGGGGCCAGCCTGTGGTCAGTGTCCGCAGCAGCAGCGGGAGCAGCACTTGCAGGGGGATGGAAGCTCTTGCTTGAGGAGGAGACAACGTTGAACCACCAGCAGGAGACCTGCATGGGGTCTGTGCAAGTTGGGGGAGGGCGTCTGCCTTCCAAACAGAAGGTCCCCAGTTCAGTCTCCACCGGCATCTTCTGAGAGGGCCCCTGCCTGAAATCCTGGAGAGCTGCTGCTGCCAGCCAGTGTAGGCAGTCCTGAGCTAGATGGGCCAATGGTCTGACTTGATATACGGCTGCTTCCAAAGTTCTTCTTAGCACCTCAGCCTCCCCACCCACCTTGGCCAGGCATCGCAAGAGCTTCTCCTCGGCCGGCTGAGGCAGGAGCCCCTGAGAATTTGCCTCTGTGCTTGTCTTGAGTGACAGGTCTCACAGATGGAGCCATTCCAAGCAGTCTCCCAGCCTGGGGGAGAAGGAGTCAATGGAGCCACCAGGCAAAAGGCAGCCGCCTGGCAGCCCTCTTGGCATCTTCTCCTGCTGCTGCTGCTGCTGGGTGTTGCTTGTCTGCCCTTGTAGCAAAGTGTGAGCGACAGCAGAGGAGGCTGCCCGCCTGCCCGCCTGCCTGCCTACTTAGGTTAATAGAGAGGTGGATTCTCTTGCCAACAGGAGATGCCAGTTAAGCCAGGTTCCCACATGGAGGCCGCCCACATAACTTGCCAGCATGCATTTGAAGGTGAGCTGCCAAGGGTTGCCTCATCAGCCTGCAGACAACGCTCCTGGCTGCCTTCATCCTGCGCTGCAGCTCCTTGATTAGTGCCAGGAATGAGCTGCCCACAATCTTCCACTAGCCAAGGCTGAGCCCACCCTGCAAGTCGGGGGGGCTGCTAAGCTGGAGACAGGCCCTTCAGGGACTCCCATTGCCCCACCCAGGTTCCTCCTGGCAGCATCATGGGCAGGGGAGCTATGGCCTTGGGGGATGGCTGTGCCAGGCCAGGTGAAGGGGCATCAGATACCCTTCTGGGCTGTGCCCTGTCCAATGAGATTGGGCTGTCATGCCAACCTGCCCTCTCACCATGCGTTGTTGTTCAATGTCCACAGCAAAACCAGAAAGGCCGGTGCACTCAGGATGCTGAGAGAAGCAGGGTGGTTTGCAATGCAAATGCACCATGGCAGTTGCCACAATGCTCATCGGCATGACAAATGACTCTGTTCCTGCTTTCTAAAAAGCTGGGGAGAAACAACAGCAGATAATCTTGGGGCACTTTGAGGACAAACAACTTTATTCCAGTAGAAGCTGTCTTGTGAACACAAAAGGTTAATCTCATTTGGGTTCAGAGTTTTTTTAAAAAATAAGGGTCATTAGATGGCATGAAATGCAACATGCCGAAATTAAAAATATGCAGCATAAGCAGAGCAGCCGCCCCACACCAGCGACCTCTGTTGTCTCAGCATGGCAGGGGTATTTGGCACCTGGAGCTGGAGAGAAGCCGACAGGAAGGCGAAGCCCCAGGTGTGTGGCATGATCTCTGCATCCCCGGAAGCGAGAAGGGAGGAATGGCAAGCATCAACTCAGCCAGGCCCTGCCTGCAAAAACACTTGTGGGGACTTGTGGGCCTCCCGGCCACCATCCAGGGTGCGTTCAGAGAGAAGCCAAGGACTGCATGAATCCACCTGAGTGCCAAAGGGAGCCCCTGAGGAGGCCCCTCCTGGGCCGCCATGCCCTGCAAAAACTATGACCAGGAGTACTTCTGGCAGGGCAGCCCCCAACCCAGGCACAGCCCTGCCTCCAGCCCCCCCCCCAGCACCTGCCACCTGAAGCCTCCAGCTGGCTCTTCCTGAGCCTCTTTCCCCTTGGAAAAACCCAAGGAAAATTGGGGGGGGGGAGCTCCCCCTGTCTGCTTTGAGGCAAACAGAGCCACCTGCTCCCTTCCAAGACTGCCTGGACATGGAGAAAGAGAGGAGAGAGAGAGAGAGAGAGAGAGAGAGAGAGAGAGAGAGAGAGTCTGTGGTGCATGAACTTCAGGTGACCCATCCTCTTAACCTGAACAAGGCAGGTGTGAGAAACAGGAGCAGCAGGCAACAATAAGAACCTGCCCTGGCCAGCTCAGGAGGGAGGGAGGACATTGCATCAGATAAGCTGCTATTCTCTTATCTCCACCCCCACCCCCTGCCTTCCAATATCGCCCTTTCCCCTCTCGGATTCTGCCTTCACATTCTTCCATCTGCCCAGACCTGACCGGAGACCAAGGAGGCCCCTCTGGGTCTGGTGCTCCCTGCCCCATCCAGCTCTGTGGGACCAGGGGTGAGGGCTGGAATCACAGGCCTGGAGGAAATGGGGGGCCCTTCAAAGCCAGCCCTGCGTCAAGTTCCTCTTCCCCAGAAGCAAAGTGCGTGAGCAGAAGCATGCCCTGCTGCTGCTCTCTCCTTTCAGGCCTGCAGCCAAGCAGCATTTTTGACGCAAGTTCACTTGGGGCTCCAGGGCAGGAGTGTCCTTCTTGACCATGTGAAACTTGCCCCCCGGCAGCTCCCACCCCCATTTCATCCTCCTGTTGCTGCTGCTCTTGGCCTTCAGCTTCTGCTGGGTGAAAAGAGCCCCATTGACAACCACATCCCCTCCAACAAGACGCCCCCCCCCCACTCCCACCCTTGGGCACGGCAACTCCCCCCCCCCACTAGTTGCTGAGATGATGATGATGATTCATTAAATTTGTACGTCTCCCTTCATGCGTATATCCAGGGTGGTTCACAGCATAAAAATAAAAGACAAAGATAGAAAAACAGAGGGAGGGGTTGGGTCCCTTGGCTGTGCTAGAGATTCTGCCCCCTTCCTATCCTGAAGGCCCTGCAAAGCCTCTGTCTTGAGTCTCGGGGGGGGGGCTCTCGGCTTAAGGGTCACCCCCCCCCTTGCTGGACCTGCCTCACTATGCCATTGGTGCAGCAATAAAACTGCAAACACATTTGGAAAGCTTAGCCGGGTCCGATATGGTTTCTGACTGGATATCTATTCATGTTTCCAGTTTTAATTCCAGTCTCTTTCCCAATGATCACCAGCAGGGAATTTTTTTTACAGCTGTGCTGGCTGGGCTTGCCCTCTAGACGTCATGTGCCTTTCAACAGGGCGGCCTCCTCCCACCATTTTTGCCACAGAATCTGTGTGTAACTCTGGTCCTTGCCAAAATGTAACTTTGGTCCTTGTCATCTCATCTGTCCTCCCAGTTGAACGACGTGGCCCAGGGAGAGAGGGGAAAATAGTGGAAGTGAACAGCTGGCTTCGCAAATGGTGTAAACAGGAACGGTTTGAGGGAGATATTTGGCAATTGAAATTCAATATCATGGACAAAAATATTTGATAGTAGGTGTGTACGCAGCTAACGATGGAAAATCCGAGTTTTTTAAGAAACTGCATGAGACATTGACTGACTATTTGGAGTACAATGTGATTTTGATGGGAGATATGAATGGAGTAGTTTCAACAAATATGGACAAGGCACAACGACAGGTAGTCACCAAAGATGGGAGACTACCGAAAACCTTTTTTGAATTGACTGACAACTTGGACTTGGTGGATATTTGGAGAACTAAAAACCCCTTAGGAAGAGAGGGAACCTTCTTTTCTGAAGCCAAAATGACTTGGACAAGAATCGACCAAATATGGATCACTAGAGGACTGGCACCAAAGACAAAAAAAGTGGAAATCTGCCCAAAGACTTGCTCCGACCATAATGCTGTAAAGATGGGAATGAACTTACTACCAACTGGTTCCTTTAGATGGAGGATGAATGACACCCTGTTTAGAGATGAGGAAATAACCAAGAAAGCCCAGAAAACCTTGAAGGACTACTTTGAGATAAATTTGAATACTACGGTGGAGAAAAGAACTGTATGGGATGCAAGTAAAGCTGTTATGAGAGGGTTCCTGATTCAACAGAATACCCTTAAGAAGAGATTACAAAAGGAAAAAAGAGAAAAAAGGAACGGCTAAGGGAGCTGGGCATGTTTAGCCTGGAGAAGAGGAGGTTAAGGGGTGATATGATAGCCATGTTCAAATATATAAAAGGATGTCACATAGAGGAGGGAGAAAGGTTGTTTTCTGCTGCTCCAGAGAAGCGGACACGGAGCAATGGATCCAAACTACAAGAAAGAAGATTCCACCTAAACATTAGGAAGAACTTCCTGACAGTAAGAGCTGTTCGACAGTGGAATTTGCTGCCAAGGAGTGTGGTGGAGTCTCCTTCTTTGGACGTCTTTAAGCAGAGGCTTGACAACCATATGTCAGGAGTGCTCTGATGGTGTTTCATGCTTGGCAGAGGGTTGGACTCGATGGCCCTTGTGGTCTCTTCCAACTCTAGGATTCTATGATTCTATGAAAAACCAGAAGACCAGGTTTTGCTGGAGAGCAGCCTGGGGGAGGTGGCTGTACGTGTGCCCCAAAAGTGATTCCAGAAAAGGGCATGTGGCTGACAACCATGTCTTCCTCTGCCCACCTCTTGAGATTCTGCTGCCCTAGGCAGCCTCCTGGGCAGGGCTGCTCTTGTCAAACACCTGCCTAACAGCTGAGCTTAGGGCAACGAAGCTGAGCTTGTGCAAAGCAGGGATTGATTGGCAGGTGGAGTCCATTCTTCAGGGCTTCCCACGCTGCTCACACCAAACCCTCCAACATTTGTGCAGTGAAAATAGGGACAGTCTGTTCTACACAGAGTGACTGGGGCAACCCAGGCAGATGAGCGGGGTGTTGTTGTTGTTGTTTGGTTGTTATATCAGGAAGCTGCTCCTGTGTTTGATCTCACCACACATGAAGACATCACATACACATCATTTGTCACCTTGGGCCAATGACAACCTCTCCACTAAACCTACCTCACAGGATTTTTGTAAAGAAACAATTTGCAAGTGAAGGGATCGTGTACAACACCTTCAATAGATTACAATAAAGGAATAAACCAGGGGTCGGCAACCTACAAAGACAAGAGTGCCTGGCCTGCTCTGGTCCATGGGGTCACGAAGAGTCGGACACGACTAAACAACAACAACAGGTAACCTAAGGCCCAGATGTGGCCCAGTTGCCTTCTCAATTCGGACCACAGGCGGTCTGGGAATCAGCATGTTTTTACATGAGTAGAATGTGTCCTTTTATTTAAAATGCACCCCTGGTTATTTGTGGGACATAGGAATTTGTTCATTTTCTTCTTCAAAATATGGTCTGAGGGACAGGGGACCGGCCCCTGTATGGTCTGAGGGACAGGGGACCGGCCCCTGTGAGTGAGAGAGAGAGAGAGAGAGAGAGAGAGAGAGAGGCCTTTCCAATTCAGCCTCAAGATGCGGGGACAGATCCCGAGGCTCTTTCTTAGGAACTTGGGTGCCCTTTCCCACCCGCCTCCCGCAGTCCTTGCCCTGAGCCCCGCAGGGCTAAAGAGCCGAACACGCTGCTGCAGATCCCGCTGCTGCAGGCCCTCACATGGGGCAGCGGAGATGGCAAGCGCAGTCCAAAGACGCTGCCCCTGGAAGGTTTCTTCTCCCCTCAGGTATTATCATCATTATTAAATAAATTTGTATTCCACACTTCATCTATAGATCTCAACAACATAACATTACAATATAAAAGAACAACACTGACATAATAAAAATAAGAACAAAACAAAGCAATACCCCCACAACTCATTTAGAAGGGCATTGGATGTGGGGGGTGATGAGACCCAGAGGTCTTTGCCCCCCCCCCCCGCAGCGCCAGAGCCCCCGGCAGGGGTGGGGTTCTCTCCCGCTCCGTTTCCAACCACAGGTCTGGGATGCAGCCGGGTGGGGCTGCTGGCTGTCATTTGGGCTGCGTGTTGGCCACCCACGCAGAACAAGCTCCTCTCTCCAGCAGCTTCCTAATTACTCTTCCCCACAACTGGCAGGAGTCCAAGGGCAGGTCGGCCTGAGGTGCCTTTTCCGCATGGGGCTCCCCGGGTGGGGAAAGAGGCTTTGGCTGCTTCCCTTGGAGGGGAGGCTCCGGAGACGGGGTCCAAGGAAGCCAGGAGGACCCTGGTTGCAGCTGGACGTGCTGGTGGTGAGGAGATGCTCGGCTTGGAAGACTTGCTGGGGGCTTTCCCGTGATTTTGGATGATCATAAAGGGGGAGACCACCCAGGCCAATCCACCTTCCCTCCTCAAGTTTAACCTGAGAGTCCTTCTGGATCAGGCCAGTCTGGCCTCCCGGCCTCCCAGTGGCTCCCCAGATGCCAAAGGGGGAAGCCTCAAAGCAGGACCTGAGCTCAAGAGCAGTCCAGCAACTGGGATTCAGAAGCACTGACTGCCTCCAACAGTGCAGGCAGAGCAGAACCTCCCCCAGGGCTGGCAGCCCCTGTCAGGAAGGGAGCTGTGAGGCCCAAGAGACTTGGAGACTTGGAGCCCTGGGCTCCGACGGGCAGCTGGTCTTGCTGATGGGGCAACCATGGCTCCCCTGGAGTGGTCCTGGTGCTTCATCTAAATGGCCCCACTCCTTGCTTGTTTCAACCCCCCCCCCAGCCACCCCCCTTCAGCCCTCTGTGCTGTGTTGCCTGCACAATAGGAGGAATCAGAGGGAGGGACTCTGAGTCCAGCATCCTGCTCTAGTCTGCCTTGGTCTGAGCCCCCCCCCCCCCCGGCATAGGAGCCAATTCCGAGGGGCCGAGGGGCTTTGTCCCCTCAATAAAATATTTGAGGGGATGCGGCCCCCCCAAAGTTGATGGGCACTGCCATTCAAATGGTGTCTGTGCACTGCATCATGTGATCGGTTATGCAGGGCTTAACTGCCCCCCTATTTTATTCAAGTTGTCACCCCTGCCACCTGGATTTCTGTGTCCAGTTCTGGCCCCTACAATTCCAGGATGATTTGCAGGGAGAGCACCACCACCCTAAGGCCAGGACTCAAAGGAACCTCTTCTCTGACCCCGGGAGTAGCCAGTGGCAAGCCACAGAGGATCCTCCATGCAGGGGCTCAGTCATCCCTTGAAAAACCACCCAGTTGGAGGGGGTCATAGAATTCTAGAGCCGGAGGAGACACCACGGATCATCTAGTCCAATGCTCATTGTCATCCTCAACCTTCCACTTCGTATCCATGAAGCCCCTCTTCCCTGAGCTGGGACTGAGGGAGCGAATGGCTCTGACCCGGCCTTTTCTTCCTCTCCCTCCTCCTGAGTAGAGCCAGCTGCTGGATGAAGGTGAGAGCCAGGTGCCCCCACTCAGTCCTGGCTGACCTAGTTTAAAGGCAGCACTTCAACACCCCCCTGATTCAAAACCGCTGAAATCCAGTTGAACCAGTCAGCTGGGTCACCACATTTCCACATCTATTATGGTTAATTATTGTTATTATATTCAGGCATGTTCATTATGAGGTGGAGCGGAGGGGGGCAGGCCCAACCGTCATGAAGGAAGCGCTGAGTAGCGGTCTGGGGCAGGGTGGGGGCGAGCCTGGGGGCAGAGCCAGCTAGGGCATGAGGGGGGGGAGAGGGTTGGTGGCTTCTTCAGGGGGTAGAGCTGGGCCCAGGCAGCCCTGGGGGGAAAGATTGAGGCAAGGGGACCCTCTTCTCTTAGGCTGAATCGGGGCGTGGGGTGGGGTGGCAATATTGTGGTCCCAGCAAGGGCCCTGAGAGGGGAGGGAGTTGGATGGCGGCTGGAGCGAGGCAAGACCGAGGAGCCTGTCTGGCCTCTGGGGAGACCACGCTGGGAACAAAGGGTTCACTCCTGAGGCCTGGGCAGCGGAAGCCAGAGGGAGGCCCCTCCAGTGGGGCTCCTGGAGGCTCTTCATCTGCTTCCAGGGCCCAGCTAGTGTGACCTGCCCTTTGGCAAAAGCTGCTGCAATTCAGCCAGGAAGAAGAGCACCCCAGCCCTGGAAGAGATCACTGTGTGAATGCCCCCTCCTCCCCATGACCAAGCAGATTTCGCAAGATGCACCTAGCGCGCCTTCTTAGCTGACCATTTGCTAGGAGGTGGTTCTGTGCCTTGGAGAGGCCCAAGTGGTGCAATTTGACCCAGTTTCTGAGCACATCAGCGCATACCAGTCTGCCCAAAGATCCCTACAAGAGGTGGTGGAGGAGGAGGAAGAGCTGTCATGTGGAGGATGGAGCAAGCTTGTTTCCTGCTGCTCCAGAGGGGAGGACCAGAACCAAGGGATACAAATGGCAAGAAAGGAGACTCCAATTCAACATCAGGAAGAGGGCAAGAGCCCTGGGAAGGTGGTGGCCTCTCCTGCCTTGGAGGCTGTGAAGCAGAGGTTGGCTGGCCATCGGTCAGGGATGCTTTAGTGGAGATTCTGGCATTGCGGGGGCTTGGACTGGATGACCCTTGAGACCCCTTCCAAATCTATAATTTGATGACTGAAGGAGCAGGAGACGTTCCTCACCCCACCCATGAGATGCGCATTAGCCATCCACCACCCCCTAGAAGAAATGCTGCCACTTTTCTGCCTGGGGAAAAAGCTTTTAATCATCATGCAGGAACAGGACAGTCACACACACACCCTTTCGCCACCGCAGCCCCTTGCCCCGGATCACATGGACCCGGCCGGGGCCACGTTCATGAGCACAAAGCCCTTGATGTGCTGGAACTTGTTGCAGGAGAAGTCGACGTGGAGCTGCATGGCCCCCGCGCTGCGTGGGGTGAACTCGAAGAAGATTTTGGACTTCTCTCCAGGTGCCAGCGCTGCCACACTGAAGGGAGAGAGAGAGAGTCACACACACATGCAAGGATGCAGCCCTGGAGTGACCAGCCAGAGGCCTGCAGGGGCTACGTCCTCCAAAGGGCCACGGCTGAACTGGTTCCACCTGCAGCTGGCTTGGCTTCTCAGAGGAGTCGCTTGGGTGGGACGTCGCCTCGCCTTCCCCTTGCCAGGCAGGAGAGTGGGCCAGCCAAGCTCCTCCCACTTGCTGGTTGCTCCTCCCCCCGCCAAACTTACTTGATCTTGACAGCTTGGCCCATCAGTGTCACCAGCAGCACACAGTTGTCCACTGGCTCTGGGAGAGGGTTGGCGTAGAAGATCTCCACGGTGGCCAGCTTGTTGGCTACGACGCTTGGAGGGGCCTGCAGCCAAGGAGAGGAGCTGCTCAGTCTCTGGGAACGCACTCTGCCCCAGCACTTATCCTGGCAGGCGCAGGGCTCCCTCATTCCGAGCAGAGCGACAGACCCAGGGGGCTTGCTGAGCCAGGGCCCCCTCCTCAGGCACAGCCACCACCTCTCCAGAGCTCCCCGTTCTTTCAAATACAGTCAAACGTTGTACCTCTTTAGGCCTTGGAATCGTTGCAAACAGGATACTCACAGCCACATTCCAAATTGGGTCAGGATCTCAGCAGGAGCAAAGGGTTGAGCTCTCCCCCCCCCCCCCCCATGATCCAGTTGCAGGGGGAACCCAACAGCCCCGCAAGGTTGCATCCAGCTTGGCCCTGAATGCCAACTGGGAGGCAGCTGCCTTGGGATAGTCAGGCTGCATCATTAACCCTTTGGGGCTCACCACCTCCTCCCCAAGCTCCCTTATGAG
This sequence comes from Podarcis tiliguerta, assembly GCF_965153285.1. NCBI lineage: Eukaryota > Metazoa > Chordata > Lepidosauria > Squamata > Lacertidae > Podarcis > Podarcis tiliguerta. The sequence continues at coordinate 130,812 of NC_139539.1, read as the reverse complement.
CTGCTGCATTCTGGGATGGCATCCCATGATGCAACAGGGCTGAACCAGGATGGGGAGGTGAGGCAGGGTTTGCAGGTACTGCAGTATGGACTTGGGGCCAGATGAGGGGAGACAGGGGACTGGCTGCCCCCTCCCATTGCCCAAGGACAGGGTCTGTGCTGATGCGGCTCCAAACTCAGCCCCTCTTATTTGGGGTCTTGAGGCTAGAAGAAGCCTCTCAACTTGGACTTGCATCTTCATTGCCATATGAACATCAGAAGCACTGGATCAGGCCAGTGGCCCATCCATTCCAGCATCCTCTTCTCACAGGAGCCAACCAGATGCCTCTACTGGGAGCCCGGCAAGCAGGACCCGGGCGCAGGAGCCCCTCTCCCCCCCTCCCCCCGCAGTCTCCAGCACCTGGGATTCGGAAGCCTTGCTGCCTCCAACTGTGGAGGACGGGCAGAGCGATCTTGACTGGTAGCCCTCAGTTGCCCCATCATCCTCCAATAATTTGTCCCATCCTCTTCCAAAGCCATCCCTGCCTCAAGTGGGAGGGAGTTCCACAGTTTAACTCTGCACTACATGAAGGAGGACTTTCTTTCATCTGTCCTCAATCTTCCCACCATCAAGTTAGCCGCAGCAGCAGTGATTAAAATCACTTGTGGGTGTAAAAAAGAAAAATGGTGTAAAAAAAAAATTACAAAGATGGAAGTAATCTACATTAGACACAACAATACAGTAAGAGTAAATTTTTTGAGGTCTTAGAACAAAGGAAGGAAGTCAATATGTGTATATGTATGTAATGAGATATGGTTTTTTTCTGTAGATGTCTGCTTTTTCGTTTTTGTTTCCTTTGCTTTTTTTCTTTCTCTTTTTTGTATGTTTCATTCTTTTTTGTTTGTATAGTACTATTTTGGACTTAATGTCTGTAATTTTTGTTATGATTCTACATTGAAAATAAAAAAGTAAAAAATAAAATAAAATAAAATAAAATCACTTGTGGGTGGGGGGCTGCGGTTCCAGGACGGGGGACCAGCAGGGAGCGGGGCATTCCTTCTTGGCTGCAGCCCTTGAGTGCAGAGGGGCTCCTTACCGTGATGGAGACGTTCTGGGTCTCCAGGGTGATGGCCTTCTCCACCAGCAGCTTCACGCCGTCCACAACGTCACATAAGGCCGTGACCAAGAGCTTCTTGTCGTCCGTCAGGGATGCCCCATAGTGGCCGTACGTGATCCGCAGTGGGAGGTGCTTCTCTGAAAGGCAGAGGCGTGGGGGGAGTCAGGATCCTTTCCTCAGAGGCAACCCACCACCACCCAGCCTCCTGCCCCCTGAACTTGTTCCTTGCAAGAGGGGAGGTCCTGCTCCATGGATTCAGCCCAGCGATGACCGCAACTCTTCCCGTCCCTTTTCCAGGGCCGCCTCTGCAGCGGAAGGTGCAGCTTCCAGAGGGAAGCAGCTTGGAGGACATCCCTCCTCCTCCTCCTCCTCCTCCTCTCTTGGGAGCCCCCAAAGGGCAGAACATTCCCAGCCAGGACCCCCTTGGCTGGAAGGCCACCACCCAGCCTCCTGCCCCCTGAACTTGTTCCTTGCAAGAGGGGAGGTCCTCCTCCATGGATTCAGCCCAGCGATGACCACAACTCTTCCCGCCCCTTTTCCAGGGCCGCCTCTGCAGCGGAAGGTGCAGCTTCCAGAGGGAAGCAGCTTGGAGGACATCCCTCCTCCTCCTCCTCCTCCTCCTCCCTTGGGAGCCCCCAAAGGGCAGAACATTCCCAGCCAGGACCCCCTTGGCTGGAAGGCCAGAGCTTAGAGCATGAAAGAAGATGCAGACCTCCCTCAGCCGGCTGAAGACTGACCTCTTTGCCTGACCCACAAAGCGAGACCCTTGTTTATGGCTCCAAACACCCCTATCTCGTTTGTCTTTCTAAGATCTTCTGTGCTTTATAGAGTTCAGACTGTATTTTTGATTTAACGATACTGCTTAGGTTTTTTTATTTAAAAAAATTGCAGACTGCTTAGATATTTTGAAACATCAAGTGATCTATAAATGCTTTTAAATGGACAAGACAAGCAAGCAAACAAATCCTGGGCCTCCAGTTTAGCTCTCCAGCTTGCCAAGTGAGAGCAGCCTGCCTTGGCCCTCCTCGGCTGGGGGGGGGGGGACGGCCCAGGCGCTGGGGCTCCCTCCAGACATGCTGCTCCAGTTGGCCCCTGCCATTGCCTTCCTGTGCTGGCTTCCCTTCCCTGCTCCACTCCAGACCCCAAGGGCAGGTACAGACTCACCTGAGCTGGGCTTCCTTCCTTTGCTGGCTCCCTGACGGTGATGCTTGGAGGCCTGGGCCTCAGAGGACCACCCCCCCACCTGGTCCAGGGGGCTCTGGCTTTGACAGTGGGGCTGTGGGTGCTCCTGCCCGGAGACCTGCTCTTGGCCCTGGTCTCATGATGGGCCCTGCACAGCATTTCTACTGCTGGGCTGCATTTCTCCGCAGCTGCCTCTAGTGGGAGCCTTGCAAGAGCCTCGTGTCTGGAAGCCCCAGGGGGCCATTGCAGAGTGGGGTGGGGGTGCCAGAAGGTGGAGCGGGTGGGGGCCCCTGTGCCCGCAAAGGGCAGCCCAGTCAGTACCACTCCTGGATGGCAGCAGAAGCTGTGTAGATCCACCCAGCAGACAACCCCTGTTCTCCCTCCCTGCCTGGATGGGCTTTGAGACACGGAGCAGGGGAGGCCACTTACCTTCCTTGTTGCCAAGGCTGACAGTCATCACTTCCTTCAGGATCTCTCTGATGGCCGTCCGGGTGTACAGGACAGTCGAGACGCTCAGGTTGACAGTTATGGTCTTGGGCTCCGGGGCCAAGTTGGCCAGGGTGAGGATGAGGTTGATGTCCTTGCCAAGGATGGGCGGCTGGGCCAGCTTGAACTTCCCAAAGAGCCCGGGGTGCGTGATGAGTTCGGAGGCGGAGGCGTCCTCGGTGGTGCTCATGCGGCTCTCGCTGGGCGTGGACCCATACATCTGGGAGCAGGCCTTGCGGTAGATGTTTCTCTCCTCAGCAGAGCCTGCAAGGAAAGGAAGGGAGCGGTCAGCCTCCAGTTCCAAGCCCCCCTGCCAAAATGCAGGCCTCCAGCTCACCTCCAGATCTTTAGGTCTAGTCTGACACACTGCCCACCTGCTGTGCCCCTTTTCTGCCAGCGCACATGGAAGGAACACCTGCAGGAATGGCGTTGCGGGAAATGACCTGACTCGGCTGGTGCTTCCTGCTGCACATAGCCTCCCTGGTCTAGCTGGGCGGGCGAGTGGGAGACAAATAGCACTGGCCCTTTGAGCAGTTGAAAGCAGTTGACCAATTGACTGGCCCAAAAATAAAAAGCTTGTTCATCCTATTGCGCGAGTATCTAGGTGGCCCCTCTTCTGATGCTCTTAAGATGGACTAGTGGTCTAACTCAGAACAGAGCACCTTCCAGAGCTCCTACATGGGCTGCTTTAGGATGTCCAATGGACACAGGTGAGGGTGGGAGTGATCATCTGGCAGAAGCCCAAGGAACGCTGGCAGGTTTCCAGCACGTGGAGCTGGGCCCGGAGCCAAGGGCTGGGGCTCCTCATCCCAAGAGAATGTACACGGAGCACATTCCAGAGTCCAGGCAGCAGCTGCACGCGGCAGGGAGGGCAGGTGTGCCTGAGGACGTATGGGGTGCTGTGAATGCAGAGAGGGCCGCACGGAGTCAGACTCAGAGCCCCAGAAGTTGCCTTCTGCAGAGTTAAAGCCCAGCACAGGGCGGTTGGCTCTGCTGGCACCCACAGGGGGCCTCGGGGAGGGGCGTGGGGGGGCGCCTCAGGATCCCCAGCTGTTCTCTCCAGTGCCAAGCAGCAGCACCTTCTGCGCACACAGCATGTGCTTCCTTCCTTCCCAAATGCTGCTTCCAGCCAGAAATCCTGAGACTGAGGGAAAGCAGGCAGAGCACAGGCAGGAAGGTTTCCATGTGGGACGGGGGAAGAGCCTCTGCCAGCGGGTGTCCCAAACACTCCCTGGCGTTCTGGCGGGGGGAGCGGCCAAGGGTGCAGGTGCCTCTGTGGGCTCTCCCAGCCCCTCATTCTGCCTCCAGCTGTGGCCAACCAAATGCACCTTCCCGGAAGGGCGTGTTGTTGCCTGACTATCTGGTATGCAGAAGTCTTCTCCCGCTGAGCATGGAGTCTCCATTTTGCGCCTCCTCGTCATGGCCACTGACAGACCCCCTCCTCCCTGGGAGTTTCGCCACCTCCGCTATGATTGCTGCCTTTGAGAAAGGATTCTCTTTTCTCTGTTCTAGAAGGGAAAGGGATTGCTGGGGGAGGGCGGTGGGCTGGCACGAGGCAGAGAGACTCCCCTCTGTTCTCTCTGTCGGCAGCTATTCATAATTTTACGCACCTGCTGTGCATCTCCTGCTTGTCATTTGCTCCACGGTCAAGAACTGGGGCCTCCTTCAGACCGGCAGGATCCAGCCCCTCCACAAAGGTGGTCCTACTGGCCCTGATTGGCCTTCTGAATACCAGCTGCTGGGACTCCCAGGAGGGGAGAGGACGGGGCTCTTGTGCTCAGGTCCTGCTTGGGGGTTTCCCATGGGGCATCTGTTTGGCTGTTTGGACTAGGTGCCCCCCCTTTGGAGGGCTGCTTCAGCAAGGTAGTTTTAAGTTCTTATTGTAACACTCATTCCCATATGGAGCAGGGTGTGTGTGTGGACAGACTAGATGTCCTTCAAGGTCCCTTTCAAATTTGCGATTCGGCAATGGAGTTTAAACACTGGCATTGTGATTTTGGTGGTTGTCCTTTTTCTCCCTTTCCTAGTTGATAATCTTTTGGTCTTGCTTTCTAGTACAATGGCAAAGTTTGCATCCTGGGGGGTCACAGCTGATGACAAGTTGTCCCACCCTGCATCGATTTGCCCTTACTGATACTCCGTTGAACCTGCCATTCTGCCACCCAGTTTGAAGAGACCGCCTGTATGCTAATTTGGTGGCCTCCATGCTGGCCTGCCCGGTGGTGGCTTCTGCCTCTCCCCGCCCAGTGTGAGATCAGAAATGGGGAAAGAGGGGAGGCCAGCCAGAAGGGGCTGGTCCAGGAGGGAAGGGGACTCACCTTCTGGGTACTTGTAGTTGTTGGTGATGTCCACCCGATAGTTGCTGCCCACGGCTTTGGTGCTGATGTGGCTGCCGATGGACGTCGTGTCGCAATAGACCCTGACTTGCCTCCCGTCGGGATAGATGACCCATCGGTTGATATCGGCGTTCACCTCGGAGAAGACGAATCCCGTGTCGTAGTTCAGCCGCACGTCTCCTTGCTTGACAGCCAGGACAGAGGCCGGTCCACATTGGTAGATCCCTGGAAGGAAAGCGGGATGCAGCAGCTGCTCTGGAAGGCGACCAGGGTGGGGTGGGGGCCGGAGAGGGCCTTACCTTGGCTTTTCTCCTGGGGGGTTCCGTCTACCACCTGCCACCCGCAGTAGGCATTCCCCAGATCCCTCCGAGTGAACCAGCATTCATTCCAGACATGGTAATCCCTGAAGGGGGGAAGGAACAGAGAAGGAGATAGGAAGCTGCCTTATACAGAGTCAGACCACGGGCTCATCTAGCTCAGCACTGTCCACACTTCCTGGCAGCAGCTCTCCCGGGTTTCAGGCCAAGTTCTCTCCTGCCCGCCCTGGAGGTGCTGGGGATAGAACTGGGCACCTGCTGCATGTGAGGCAGATGCTTTGGCCCTGCTGAGCTGTGTCCCTTCCCCTGAAGGCGCTGCAGGCTCGCCTGAAGAGGGGGCGGCACGAGGCAGAGCCAGGGCTCTCCCCACGCAGCTTCTATACAACACGAACCTCATGCACAGATGGCAAGCCAATGGGCTGAGCTCACAAGGAGGGGGGTGGCAGGGGTGCCAACTTGAATAAAATATGGGGAGGGGCAAGTAAGCCCTTCCCCACATTATCACATGAGGCGGGTCGTGGACACCATTTGAATGGCAATGCCATATGTTCTAGGGTGGCTGAAGGGATCTCGGCCCCTAGGAGTTGGCTGCCCCAGAGCCCAGAGGCCGAAAGGCAGGCAGGGAGGTCCTGTCTGGGGGCTTTTGGCCAAATCCGCTCAAACTGGTCAGCAATGGGTCCTCTGGGACCTTTAGGGGGAATCTTTCCTGGCCGGTTGGTGATTATTGGTAAACATGATGTTTATTCCCCCTCCCATGTTTTAATATTGCTTTATAATGGAGCCATATTTAGCTATCATAAGGGTCTCCCAAATAGACAAAGAAGCAGGGCAAAGACAGGGGGATGAATGAAACCAATGGCTGCTCCTGGCATGATAACGGGCTGCCTAGCCAAGCCAAGTGACCTGGGCTCTGCCCTTGTTGATCTTGGACTGGATGAGCGAAGAGGTCTCCCTGAGCCATAACTGCCTCTGCAAACAGGACGGTGAGCAGCATTGCTTGCCCAAGGGGCGTTTGCCTTGGCTCCCTCCACCTTCCAGCTCTCCTGGGAAGTGACTCCTCTTCCCCGAAGAGCTGGGGAGGGAGAAATGGCCCCTGGGCCAAAACAGTCCCCGCCCCCCCCCCCCACGGGAGCCCAGGCTGAGGAGGGCACGTTGGGCTTTGCCAGAATCCTGGCCCAAGATCTGGCATTCCTCTGACAGTTCCATTGCCTGTAGGGGGCTGATCCCCAGAGCCAAACACAGACATGAATAGACTCATAGAAGTGTAGAGTTGGAAGGGATCGTAAGGGTCATCTAGACCAACCCACTCCCCAGCAATGCAGGAATCTCAGCTAACGCATCTCTGACAGGTGGCTACCCAACCCCTCCTTTAAAACTTCCCATGAAGGTGGTGGAGAATTGAGGTTAAGATTGGAAATGTGAGAAATGGAGAGAAGCCCCAGATATCCGTTGCCTGTCTCCAGGGCCTGGCAAGACTGGCCCCCGGTGGGGGGAGCTTTAGTTGAGATTCCTGCATTGCGCAGGGTTGGAACAGATGCCCCTCAGGGTCCCCTCTCACTCTACAGTTCTGAGATTCTATGAAGGGAATCCTGGGATCGAGCATCCCAAGGGCCCCCGCCCTCCTCCCCGCCCACCAGAGGCCGGACAGGCGCATTTACCAAACGGAGTCTTGTCCCCTCTTGATGCTCTTCCCAGAGGGGTCGTAGTATTTGTCGATGCTGAAGTTCGTGTCTGCGTCGTGGGCGGAATTGAAGTTGGTGACCAGACGGGTCGGGATGCCCAGGCACCTCAGGACTGCGAAAGAGGGGAGAGAGGGGCCGGTGGGTCTGGGCTCTGCTCGGCGCCCGGACCCCCATTTCTTCCTCCGCTTTGCCACCAGAGCCTACCTGTGCCGCCCACCCCGGCGAAGACCCAGCACTGGCCGTACTGGACCGGCCGGAAGTTGTCCTGCGCCCACTTTCTGAGGATGGCCACGCTGCCGTCCCACCGAGAGGGGTTCTCGTGGTGGGCAAACTCCTCGCTCCACTTGCCCTCCAGCACCCCGTTGTCGTTGTCGTTCCCGTTGACCTAAAGCGCCAGGGAGGCGGAACGGGAGGAGCAGGCGGGTGAGGGGGACCCGGGAGCTGGGGAGGGCTTTCAGGCTCCCTGAAGGATCTCCCCCCACCTGGGATCAAGTGGCAGAGGGCTTGCGCTTACCATGGAGCTGATCACCCGGCCCACGTAGCGAGGGTCGCTCCTGCGCGACGTGTCCCCACCTGGGTCCTGGCGATGATAGAGGCTCAGATCCAGCAGCATCAGGGCCAGGTTGAGCATGTTATCTTGGAACTGCAAGGCAGAAAGGAAGGTCCTCTAAACTAAGCGCCAGGAAGCAGAGGAGCATCCACACAGAGACAAATACACGCAGTCACCCAGGGTCCGATCAGCACCCAGCCAAGGTGCACTCCAGTTGGGGCAAGAGGTGGAGAGGGAAAGATGGGCCCTCAGACTGGGGCAAGTTAGAACCAGAGGTTCTTCTTATGCACATGAAGATGCAGAAGTACCAACTGGTTCCAGGGCAAGTGGGGACCCCCAGCGCTCCGCAGCCAGCAGGAGCACCTGCCGCTCCTCTGCTCATTCTCTGTGATACAGATTATATGAGGCCTCAGCCCAGCATCCTCTGAGCAGAACCATCTCCATGCCATGGGGCACAGATGGAACTGGGCTCAGTGGCTGCCTCCCTCTTTTCTACCTTCGGCCCCTGACACTGGGAGGGAATACCCGAGAATGCTGACCCCAAGAGAGTCTTGTCTTGTTCTGCTCCTGGTGGTGGCAGGAACCATTCCCTTCCACCATGCAATGCACTCTCTAGCTTGGGCTACACACACAGTCACAGAACATGTGGACAACCTTCAGCAGGTGTGAAATTGGCAGTCCAACCTAAAAAGTGCAGGTTCCTGCTAGCTAGCGGGAGAAGGGGCTAAGACTACAGAGCTCTATTGCTGACAGCTAAGGATCAAGACCATAGAAATGCAATTGGTAGAGAGGGCTTTGTGTGATGTCATTTCCCCTCCTCTCCCAGAGAAGAAGGAGCATATAGTACTTCCTGCTCCTCTCTCTCTCTTCCTTTGACCAGCGATGGGTGCAGACCTGCCTCCCTTGCTCCAGCTCAGAAAAGTAAATAGAAGTGACTTGCTTGCATAGTCTTTACTGCTCCTGTCTAAAGTAAGTGAATCTTATTATTAAGCTTACCTTCCAAGCTGTTGCCTGGTTCTTTATGAAGCAGGGTAAGAAAGGGGAGCCAGCTTACTTCATAGCTGGACTTGCTCAAAACAAGGTTCTACAGCCTAATTGATTTGATTTATTATAATTCCTATGTTTTTAAATTTTCTGCCACGCATGGGGTGATTTTGCTTAAAAATGGAAAGCGTAATGTTGGTGGTCAACAAAAGAGGTTTAAAGACTCTCTCACTGCAAATCTTAAAAAAATGTAGTATAAACACTGACAACTGGGAAACACTGGCCCATGAGCGCTCCAGTTGGAGAACAGCCTTGACCAAAGGTGTCATGGGCTTTGAAGACACTCGAACTCAGGACACAAGGGAGAAACATGCTAAGAAGAAGGCACGCTTGGCAAACCATCACCATGATCAACTCCCACCCAGAAACCTACGTCCCCACTGTGGAAGGACATGTGGATCTAGAATTGGCCTCCACAGTCACCTACGGACACACTGTTAAGACCGTGTTCATGGAAGACAATCTGACTTGGCTACTGCCAAAGAAGAAGAATATTTTGAAACCCTGTTCAACCCCCACACGTGGGTGCCTACATGGATAAATTACAATTAATATCTCTTCTCCTACCTATTAAGGCTCATCCCACTCGACGGTGACTGTGCAGCCATACAGCAATGGCCTAGGAAGCTGCTCTCCTCAACCTCCCCATGACCCCATTTCCCAGGACTACTTGCCCTGCTTATCCTCCCATGAATGTTTCCATCGCTCTGAGGATCCAGGCAGAGGAAAATGCTGCCTCCCCTCCCTTACCATCACTTCCTCTCCTGGCCACCTCTCCATCTTAAGGCTACAAGGGCACCGCTGCTGTCCCCCTGGCAGGGGCGGTGGAACCCCAATCCCAGAGATATAGGGCCAGCAGCAGAGCTGGTGCTTTGAAGGCCAGGAGCAAGACCTTAACACTGACCTGCCCGTAGTACCATCCTCGCGCTTCGATATAGTTGGCGTTTCCCACGAAGATGATCCCATTTTCGTTCAGAACGTATTCTTGCCTCTCGCTTTCATCTGCCATGTAGACAAGGTCTCCTGTTGGGCGGAGGCAAGAGGTTGGCATTGGGTGCTTCAAGTAAAGCTGGATTGGACTTTGAACAACCAAGTGGCAAGGGGTAAATGCCCCCCTCAAATGTCTTTGGGGGCCTCCAGCTTTGCTCTAAAATTAGAACTTGATCATATAAATCAGTTTCCCCCTGGTGTGTGCTGGGCAACAGTTGCTTGGAAAATAATTATTTTGCTAAATAGAACATCCTTGCAAATGTAAGTTTATGAAAGAGCTGGATTGCAAGAGAGGAGATTCCAGAAAAAAGAACTTTCTGGGGGTAAGAGCTATTCAAGAGTGGAACAGACTCCTTGGGAAGGTGGTGGTCGGATGCTCTGACTGTGCTCCTGCATTGCGGAGGGTTGGACTAGTGGACCCTTGCGGTCTGTTCCAACAATACAGTTTTATTATTTTGTGGTTCTTGCATAGACACTGCAGACCATGGCTGTGACCCTGAAGGTCAGAGACCCTGCCCCAGGGGATGGGGACACTCGACAACTGAGAGGGAGAGCTTTCCAGCTGAGCAGTGCAAAGGAGCCTGGGCAAAAGGGTCACATCCTGCTCTGCTTGGGCAGTGAGAGGGGAGCCCCCTCCCTGCCATGTCCCTGCCCCACATGGAGCTTTTTTGCTGAGCCCCATCATTGCTCCTGCCTCCTTGGGCCAAAAGAAGGAGCTGCCATGGAGCTTCCCAAGCCGACCGTTTTGCAGCAAGGGATTTCCTAGCCCTTGGCTCCCTTCCAAGAAAAACCTGGCATCCTCTGGGGTCTCCCAGCCTGGCGTGGGCAAGTTCCAGGACCCTCCAAGGCCAGGGATTTGGCCTGGCTCGAGGCAGCCCCCCCCCCAGCATCTGTCCTAGGAGGGGAGGGCTGTCAGCTAGGCCTTGCAAAGCCAGTGGGACCATGTTACCCCCTTCCCTATCCTTTGGGGGTGGGGTAGTGCAACCACTAGGCTGCTTGGTGGGGGGGGGCCTTGAAAGGGGCCCATGGAAATGGGGGGGGGGCTCCCCTGTGTAGCTGCTGCTGCTGTAGCAAAGGGCTCTGGCTGCTGCTTGCTCTGCTGACGCATGGAAGGGGCAAGTCAGGACTCGGTCGGACGCAGCAGCAGTCAGATCTGCAGGTGCTTCTGGGAGGCTCACTGGGCCAACGTTCTTCTGGGCAAAGAGGGATCTGGCCTCCTGCCCAGCTGTGCTGGATCTTGCCCTTCTTCTTTCAGCCACGTTCCCATTTTTAGCTAGTCCTGAGTGCTGAGTTTCCACCGCCCAGCTGGATGATGGATGAGCAGCCCAGAGGCCCTGGGTGATGCAACCAGAAGAACAGGAGGAGAGTCCCTGGGAGGCAGGGAGGGAGGGAGGGAGAGGGGAGGCCTCCTCCTCCTTCTGCTGCTGTTGTGAAGCACACTTGGCCCCATGTGCTGCGGGGGGGGGGGGGAGACTCTGTCTCCAGGACCACCATTACAAACTCTTGCAGCATCAGCCCGGTCCATCACCAGCCGGTCAGTAGAGCATTGCTGTGCCCCAGTCAGGCTTCTGGGTCAGGCATCTCATGGCCCAGATGCCAACATCTGGGATGGGGAGGAGGTCTGTGCAAGGCTTCTGCTTTGAGCTACAAATAAGCCCAAAGCCCCCTCCAATTCTCTGAGTCTATGATTCCCTGCCTGCTTGCTTGGGAAGCTGTCCTAAGGCGCAGAGCTGTGGTGCGGAAGGGAGTCACGTGGCACCAACGGCATTGTCTGCCTGTCAACCCTCAGCAGAAACACCCCTGTGGGGCAGAGGCCCATCCCAAGGGCGGCAGCAGGGCCTGCGCAGGCAGGCAGGCAGGAGGAGCATCTTACCTTGGCACCAAGGGTTAAAGAGCAGGACAAACTGCCCCAGGAAGCGGGCATAGGCCTGGTTGCCACACATCATCTGCAGGCTCAGCTTGTAGCGGCCGATGGCAGCGGTGGGGGGGCTGGCCAGGGTGAAGTTGGCGCAGTTGCCATTGATGGAGCTGAGCATGGCACTCCAGGACCCTCCAGTCAGGGCGCTGGAGACGGGGAAGACGGCCCGGGTGTGCTGGGACTCCGAAGGGGCTCTCCCTGCCAGAGGGAACAGAGGCAAAGGCAAAGCTGTCGTTGGAGGTGACTCATACCTGTGAGAGGCGACCCAAGCGGCAACGTTCTCCCTGAAGGGTTTGGTCAGCATGAGGATCCAGCCAGCTGGCCAACCTGATTCCAACCTCTGGACGCAGGCACTGCACAGACCTCCTGGGACAGGAGTGTTGGTGCGTGTGTGCGCCCGCACTGGACCCGGTCTCTTCCGCGCCACAGAACAGCTCCTGTGGTGGTGGTGCCATCTTGGCTTCCCACCAGAGAGAACTCTGTGGAGGGCATAATGTTGCACAGGGCAAGCCAGGGGTCTTTGGCAGCACCTTAAAGATGGACAAGCTTCTTGTGGGAGAGAGATGTTTGCATGCAGGGGTAGGATGGTGGGAAAGAGAAACCCCGCGGTCAAAAAGGTCTTGGGAGGCAAGAGGCCCAGGAGATCTGCCGCTTCCATGTGCAGAGGCCAAAGGTGCGCAAGGACCGAAGGGGAGCAGAGGTGCCATCCCGGAGGCGCCTTTTTGTCCTGCAGCCAGAGATCAGGCCAAGAGGTGCCCATGCGAGTGATGCCAGCTGGCCATGAAGGAGGACGGGGGGGAACAGTGGTGGGGGCGGCCTTACCTGTCTCTACAACGAAAGCAAAGCTGTCCCCGGACTGAAGGGGTCTATTGAAGTAGACGGTCAGCAAGAAGCCCTGCCCCCGGCGTACAGCCAGCTCCGAGCAGGCAAAGCGGCTGGTGTGGTGGGCCGGGCCATTGGCCGGGATTTGCCAGCTCAGCTGTGTTGGTGTCAGATCTGTGGAACAGCATAAGGTGAGTCTGGAAGGGGCCTGCCTGGGCCAGTGGAGCCTGGCCTGACTCTGCTCTCCCCCAGCCAGCCAGACGCAGCTGCTGCTCGTCCACCTTCACGTCTCCAAGCCTTCTCCTAAGCAGACTCTGCTTCTTGGGTGGCCGCAACAGGTGCAATATCCGTGCTGACCAGAGCAGCTATCGTCAGTTATTTAGTAACACACCTACATCCCATTCTCCAGGTAAGTTTCTTCAACCCATCTTACAATATCCAATTAAATCAATGTCACAAAATATGAAAACTGCAACAGAAAAGGAAAAGGGGAGAGGGCAGCATCAAATGAAAAGTCAAGATTGTGTGTGAAAGTGATGAAGGGGGGCGGGATGTATAACATCAATCAATCATCACAGATTAGGAAGCAGCATGGGCGTGGGCGCCAGCCAGGGAAGGAGCTGCGTGTCTCCCGACAGGGACATCAAAGAGGAAGAGGCCTTGCCTTCATTAGACACACAAGGTGATTTGCAACAAGGACAAAACACCCTGACGCCGGGCAGCCCTTGCCACCCAAGTGCAGAGGAGCTCAGCAGAGCTGAGGGACTCCCTTTCCAAGGCAGCTCCCTGCAGTCCCAGCCGAGGGGCTGGAGGGGGCTGCTGCTCCTGCGTCCTTGGGATTTCCAGCACCACCATCACCAGGACAGCACAGGGTAGAAGTCAGTGCCAAGACTGAGTCTCCATGCCCCAGTCCAGAGAGAGCGTTCTAGAGTTGCCCAGAATCCAGCTGGTGCTTTGGGGATGGAGCGGGAAGCAGCTGCTTCCGGGTTTTTGCTCTCTAGACTTGGCAGATCTGAACCTGAAGGATGAAGTGAGAAGGATGAGTCACCATTAAAGGGAGGGAGGGAGGGAGATCAAAGACTCAGTTGCTCCCATTGCGGTGAGACCAGGAAATGCTCTCAGGTGTTCCAGGCATTAAATGCCAGGCAGGCAGAACCTGCCCTAACATTGGGGATACGTGGCTGTTGGGTCTTCATGCGCCACTTGCTGCCCAGTTCTTTCACAGGTGTTAATGCCAATGGCGGGGGGTGCTGGGTACTCAGTTTTGCAGTTCCCACCTGGGTTAGACCAGATCAGGACAAAGTTCAAAGCGGCAGGCGCACGTACACACACACACACCCACACCCCATGACTGTTTGGTTAAGGAGCCTCAAGGAGGGTTGTAGTGGGAGGCCAACCAGAGCAGGACTCTGAGGGGTTTGGAAGGGCTACCTGCTGATGGGCTTTTGGTGGAGGATTGTTGCAAACCACTCAAATGCTATTTATGAAGAGCAATGTATTAATATTTTCTACTCATAAATACATGAAGTGGAGAGATGGAAGAAGAGGCTGGTGCAGGAACTCCAGGATGCTCAAGAATGCGCTGCATCCATCCACTCAGAGCAGATTGCCACCTTGAGAGGAAGAGCCATCACTTGGGACCTTCAAGACCCTCTTGCACCCTGAGGGTGAAGCTGCTGGGGAAGAGCAGCACCCCATTTCTCCTGGCACCCAGAAACTCACCATCTCTTCCTTGGAAGGCCCCAGGCAGCTGGGCTGGACCCCTTGGATGTGGGAGACAGCAAATGCACAGTTGCCTTGTGTTCTTCCGAGGACTCCAGTCTCAGCAGAGCAACAAGCCAAAGGCCACCAAAGAGAAAGCTCCCTCCCTCCCTAGCAAGGACCACAGCATGGAGGCTGCAGGGCAGAGAGCAGAGCTGGCCGGGGCAGGTGCCACCATCCCAAACTCACCTCCCATCCTTGAGTCTTGTCTTCTTCAGCACGGCCAGGAGCTCCTACTGCACATTCCTCGCCGCTCTCCTGCTGTCCGCTGAGCCAGGTGTGATGTGAGGATGTTTCCGCTGATCCCTAAAAACTACCCAGGTGCAATTAGCCAGATCCTGTAATCGGTGGCAGCGCAAGGGCAATTTTCCTCTCCAGTGGGAGGAGAAGGCATCCTTGTTTACTCAGAGGAAGTGCATTCACTTGCTTGCGCAGGGATGACATGCAGGACTTCCTACATGGAATTCCAAGGTGAGGAGTCACCCCCAGAGGCGAGGAAACAGGTGGGAAGGGAGAGAAACTGCAGGAGGAAGAGAGAGCCTCTCTCCCCACACCCTTCCATTAGGCAGAGCCCTTCATTGCACAAGCCCAGCCACCTCCCATTTCCCAATGGGGTTCCTGCCTGTGTGCGGACCTCCCTTTGGCCTCCTGCCCTTCCCCCAGGAAGCTGGCATGGCCCCATTTGCTCCTCACAAGGTAACTGTGCTTCCAGCACTGCAGGGGGTTGGACTAGACGACCCTTTGGGTCTCTCGCCAATCTACAGTTCTGCTCCAAGGGCCTCTTGAGGCAGCTTCAGCTGAGAGGGAGGGAAGGAGGGGCTGCTAGGCTGCGTTGGCAGTAGCCTTGCTTAACCAGAGAGAGACCCAAAGCCACCAAGTGAGTTCCATGGCTGAGAAGGGGCTGACCATCCCCAGGGACTCTTGCAGAAACCCACCGCTGGCTCGCTTGGGCCTCTTGCACAATGCCTCATTGGCATCGACGTTCTCCCCTCCCCATTTTTGTTTCTCCTGGGCTTGAGGTGGTACCTCAGACAGTGGAGGAGCCTTTCCTTCTCCTCAGATGAGCTTTACTGAGGTTTCTAGAAATTGTGTTTTGGCTGAGGAAAGTGAAGTACCTTTTGCCAGTGGAGTATTGATCTTCTCTGAAGGTCTCCAGTGGCCCTTGGTTGCTTTTCATCAAGAATGTCTTCCAGGCTTGGAATTCAAAAAGACTCCGTTAGGAAGATGTGAGACAAGAGCACCAGTCATCCTCTGGAGGGAAGATGTGGCTACGTCACCTCTCAGCAAGGCTTGTCTAACGGGTGAGATGGCCATGGCCAACCTGGGGTCAAAGCTTCCCCCACCCCACTGGGTGCCCCAAGGGGTGCTGAGCTCCCCCCTTCTCGATCTGCTGGGGACCTTCTTGGGGCCCTTCCTGAGTGCCTTCCATCCTCTCAGGTCCTCTCCATCACTGGTTGTCCAACCAGACATCCCCTTTTCCCTCATCTCTCAACAGACCTCACACCTTCCTTTGTCCTCTCAGGCTGATGCCTCCCCACCACACTACAGAGCCACAGAAGACAAGGAGCTGCACGGCCCCCTGCCCCACAGGCGCACCAGGGGAGCTTCACCTCCCCCTGCCCCATTTCACCTGAGAGCATGAAAGAGCCCTGTGGCTGGATCTGGCCAAAGGCTCACTCCCACAATGCCCATCAGCCTCTTGGGCGGGAGCTGCCCCTGGGCCACCTCTCTCAGTCTGGCTTCCTCTGGGGGCAGCTCCTGCTTCCTACCGTGGCACCTACTCCTTGTGCTGCTGCTGCTGCGATGCCTGGGGAACCACCTGCCACTGCCTCCTCTTGCTGCTCAGGCAGTCTCAGGCGGTGGCGTTGCCTCGGTCGTGCTTCACTCACTCCACCCCTTCATTACAAGCCACGGTGCCGGGTGTTTGATCCCCGCTTCCTCCCAGCTCTGGGCTCCTGCAAACTACCTGCTCTGAGCCTTTTGCCTGCTCAAGAACTTGACCTCCACACCTTTACTGCTGACAGCCATGCTTGTCCCAGCCCAGAATTCCCAGCCCAGGCATTCTCCCCGCTGTGTGCAGATCCGTATCTGCCTGGCTTGACTTTCCAGTTTGGAGATTCATCTGCTGAACTGCAACTTTGTCCTTGTTTGCTTCCTGGATTCTTCACCGGGAATCATCACAAGCCCAGCCTGAACTCCATGATGGCTTCTGGAAGTCTGCCACAGGGCTGGAGTTGAGCAACGCTGTTGCCACTTCCCCGCCCAACTTAATGGTCCTGATGTTGCTCAATGTCCTACTCAGGAGGAAGTAGCCTGCTCCAAAGCCTTCTTTGTGAATCACAGAATGCTGGGAAGATGTCTGAGGCTGTTGCTCTGCTTAATTTCCCCTCAGCATCCTCCTCCACCCCAGCTGAGCACTTCCAGCTCCCTTCCTCTTCTTTGGAAGGCTTCTGCTTCTGCACCACCTGCAGTTACAGGGATCCGCCTTCTCCCCACCTTGCGCCCCTGCAATGGGCAGATGCCTGACATGGTTGCCTTACTCTTCTCCTGCTGCTGCACGTTCAGAGCATGTACAGAGGCATTTCCCAGGGGATGGACAGCAAGCACACAGGTCCACAACAACACCCATTCGGAGCCTTATATCCAAAAAATCAGCTTTATGCTGCTACTACTACTACTACTACTACTAAAGACCCTGATGTTGGGAAAGATGGAGGGCACAAGGAGAAGGGGACGACAGAGGACGAGATGGTGGGACAGTGTTCTCGAAGCTACCAGCATGAGTCTGACCAAACTGCGGGAGGCAGTGGAAGAGAGGAGTGCCTGGCGTGCTCTGGTCCAGGGGGTCATGAAGAAGTGGACACGACTGAACGACAACAACAACAACTACTACTGCTACTACTAATTATTTTTATTATTTTTATTTCATACCCAACCTTTCCCCCCTGACAAGGACTTAAGGCTGCTTACAGATAAAATAAGAACAGCTAAAAATATAGGGGAAATCGTTTTTTTAAAATAAGCATTAATAAAATTTTGTACACACAGTCACATAACAGAAGATCATTACAATCAAAACAGCCCGGTGCCAAGCAGTCTGTTCCCCAGAGCCTGTCGCAACGAGAAGCTCTCCCCCTGCTGGTGGAAGAGCAACAAGAAGGGAGCCAGCCTGACTTCTCCAGGCAGCGAGTTCCAAAGTTGCCTCTCTTCCAAGCTAAGCAGATTTGTTTTCCCGAAGCTGCTGGTTTGGGCCATGTTTGTTGCAACTGCAAACTCTTGTTTTACTGTAACTTAGAAGTGTTTTCCTGTACGTAAACTTTTTTGTCTATCTTACTAAAAAAGCTGTGTGGTTTGTTCTCTGCAGTGGAAAGGTCAGAAGACCACAAATAAAAGTGGTAAAAGGTATGATTGCCTTGTTTCTAAGCTTTATTAAGTGTTTTACTCTGTTACAGAGTCTTCACAGCCTGTTTACTTTTGCATTTTGTTGTTGTTGTTTAGTCGTTCAGTCGTGTCCGACTCTTCGTGACCCCATGGACCAGAGCACGCCAGGCACTCCTGTCTTCCACTGCCACCCGCAGTTTGGTCAAACTCATGCTGGTAGCTTCGAGAACACTGTCCAACCATCTCGTCCTCTGTCGTCCCCTTCTCCTTGTGCCCTCCATCTTTCCCAGCATCAGGGTCTTTTCCAGGGAGTCTTCTCTTCTCATGAGGTGGCCAAAGTATTGGAGTCTCAGCTTCACAATCTGTCCTTCCAGTGAGCACTCAGGGCTGATTTCCTTAAGAATGGATGCGTTTGATCTTCTTGCAGTCCATGGGACTCTCAAGAGTTTCCTCCAGCGCCATAATTCAAAAGCGTCAATTCTTCGGCGATCAGCCTTCTTTATGGTCCAGCTCTCACTTCCATACATCACTACTGGGAAAACCATAGCTTTTATTATACGGACCTTTGTTGGCAAGGTGATGTCTCTACTTTTTAAAATGCTGTCTAGGTTTGTCATTGCTTTCCTCCCAAGAAGCAGGCGTCTCTTAATTTCGTGACTGCTGTCACCATCTGCAGTGATCATGGAGCCCAAGAAAGTAAAATCTCTCACTGACTCCATTTCTTCCCCTTCTATTTGCCAGGAGTTTGCATTTTAGCCTGCAGATTTAACCCTCAATCCATCTCCCACAACCATGGCTGAGAAAGCCCCCTCCCCCACCCCACCAAGGGTGCCTGTGAAGGTGGCAGGACCAAGAGAAGGGCTGTTTTATGTGAAGGGATATGACACTTCTGATAGCTTGCACCTGAGCTGTGCAGGGCTTTTTATCTTATAGCCAGCCCTTTGAAAAGAGATCTTTCATTAGTTGAAAATTGGATCTTATTTGTTTACCAGAAGCACGTATTAGGGAAAACAATATTAAATATTTGTTTCAAAAAAATTTAGCTGAGGAAATTGTCTGCAGAACTGAAGAAAAAAATGGGGTTATTCTACATGTACATAGGCATTCCAATTTTGCTCAAAACTGATGAGCAAGGTAGATATGTTTTTTCCCCCATATAATTTTTATTAACAAACCAATCAGATCACATTAATTCCAAATTACAAAACCAAATTTTTAAATTTTTGTTGGGGGTACCCATGCTTCGAGCTCAGAAAGGGATCCAAACATCTCTCTTGCTGCTGCTTTAATCTTCACAGTTCTGTCCAATCTTCTCTCTATTATTTTCTTCATCTTCTTGTTGTTATCGTATATTCCTTTCTTTGTGACCTCTGATAGTCTCCACAAGCGGGTTAAAAACAAACGTTGTTATATCCTGTGTGGGTTGTCCGTTCCTCCAAGAGCCATATTCAAACAGACAGACGCCATTTCAACTCTATGATACAACGCATTCTTAAAGTCTGCCCATTAATCCTCACAAGCCTGTCACTCTCTCCTCAAACTTCTTAGGGGGTTCTGCCAGGTCAAACTCACATTCCGATATAATAACAAAGCCCCTCATTCCGTCCCGTTCCAAAGCAAGGTAGATATGTTGGGGTGGAAGTTAGCATCCAAAGGAATAAAACTGTGGTTTTAGGCATTTATGCCCCAAATGAAGACAAATCAATATTTTATAAATGATTTATGGAAAAGTTGGTGGGTTTTTCATATGAAAGTTGGTGCGTTATGGGAGATTGGAATGGAGTGGTCTTCACAATACAGGCTAGAGCTTCAGAGAAAAATACTAAAACTTCCTAGGGTAAGGTACCTAAACATTTTTTTAAAAAAATGATGGATAATTTGGAACTTGTTGATATCTGGCGAGATAAAATGGAGATGTAAAGCAATTTATATATTTCAGCAAAAGACACAGATCTTTCTCAAGAACAGACATGATATGGTGGACAGACACCGGATACTTGGGTGCATAAAGCTGACATATAGTTAAAAAGGGAAATCCTGGGGTGCAGGCTGACTCTGCTGCCCAGCTCCTTGGGGTGCCGCTCCCCGTGGGTCCCTCCAGTCAGTAAAGAAGGAATTTCCAGCCCAGTTTAAAAACCAAAACTGCGCCAGTAGACCCAATCTTTAGTGTTGCCTCAAGGTTCAAACACACAAAGGGTAGGAACCCCAACCATGGGTTGCATGTGAGATTGTCTTCCATGAACACAGTCTGAACAGTTAGTCCGTAAGTGACTGTGGAGGCCAATTCTGGACCCACACATTCTTCCACAGTGGGGACATTGGTTTCCGGGTGGGAGTTCATCATGGTGTGGATTTGCCAAGCGTGCCTTCCTCTTAGTGTGTTTCTCCCTTGTGTCCTGAGTTCGAGTGTCTCCAAAGCCCATGACACCTTTGGTAAAGGCTGTTCTCCAATTGGAGTGCTCACAGGCCAATGTTTCCCAGTTGTTGGTGTTTATACTACTTTTTAAAGATTTACCTTGAAAGAGTCTTTAAACTTCTTTTGTTGACCACCAGCATTATGTTTTCCATTCTTAAATTTGGAATAGAGTGGTTGCTTTGGAAGACGATAATCAGGCATCCGCACAACTTGACCAGTCCAACGAAGTTGATGTTGAAGAATCATTGCTTCGATACTGTTGATCTTTCCCTCTTCCAGTACGCTGGTATTAGTTTGCCTGTCTTCCCAAGTGATGTGTTAATTTTTTGGGAGACACTGTTGATGGAATCTTTCAAAAAGTTGGAGATGGCGTTTATAAGTGGTCCATGTTTCACAAGCATACAGTAAGGTTCTAGTACAATAGCTTTGTAAACAAGCATTTTGGTTTCCCTGCGAATGTCCTGGTCCTCAAACACTCTGCACTTCAATCAGGAGAAAGTTGCACTTTCAGGCGATGCTGGATTTCGGCATCAATGTTGGCCCTTGTGGAAAGATAACTGCCACGGTAAGAGAAGTGATTGACACTTTCCACCACTGAGGTCGCTTTGTGGTGGTGCAGAGGGATTGTTTTGTGCTTGTTGGTGCAGCACTTTGGTTTTTTGGATGTTGGGCGATAGGCCAAGCTTCTTGTAAGCTTCTGCGAATACATTTAGGATGGTTTGGTAGTCATCCTCTGAATGTACACACATTACGTTGAACAAAAATTAGAATTAGAACAAAAGAGGGAGCTTTGGGGTTTTAGGTTTATGTTGCGTTTGTGCAAACAGTGTAGGGGAACGCTCAGGCTCATCATCCTGACTCGAGGCCATGGTACCACTTCTGGGGTGTCACAATCCCCCCCTCCAGCTTTAACACTACCAAAGACTTTCTCAATCATAATCCAGTTATTATGACTTTCAACAGGAAAAAAATGTTTGTGTAGAGACTTATTACAACAAGAAAAGGTTGTACAAGACTGCAAACAGAAGTTAAAATATTTATTGGGAATAATTTAGACAAAGTCATAGAGATGCAAACAGTTTGGGATTCAATTAAGCTTTCATAAGAGGCTATTTCATACAACATACAGTTGAAATCAAAATTATTCAACTCCCTTTGCAAATCAGGTTTATTATCAAAAATTACAGACTTCCGGCTGTTTGCAATGAGCAAATCAAACAAAAGCAATTGAAATAGCTCAACACAATGGATGCTTCAAGTGGTTTCCCTCCAATTCATCTGAAATTGCAACTTATACTGGCTTCTCCAGTCTCACTATCATTCAACCCCCTGAATAGAATCCCTCACAACAGCACAAATACAACTGGTGTTGATTAGTTGCACCAGGTGTGCTTGAGCTGGAACACCTGAGATACCTGAACTGGCTAGGGGTTTGCTGAGTATCAAATGTGGCTGCAAGTCAGAAATAGCACTATGTCAAGAGAATACAAGAATGTAAGAGAATAGATCACTCCCCTTCCCATACAAGAAGACACCAAAGGCACTGAATGGGAGCTTGAGTTGAGAGTCTTGCATTGCAGGGGGTTGGACTAGATCAGCCTGGGGGAATCCCTCCCAACTCTATAATGCTATGATTCTAATTAGAAAAAGATTATGGAACTTTATTTCAATACATGATTACAGCTGTGAGACTTTTATACGCAGAAAGATGGAAAGATTCATCATTACCTACCATGGAGGAATGGTTGTTAAAATTATTGGATTTAGCTGAGATGGTGAAGTAGACATGTTGAATCAGAGAAAAATATTGTCAATATTTACTCAAGATTGGACATTCCTTATAGACTTTTTGCATTAAAAAGAAAGTGACCTTATAATATAATATTGAGGATTGAAAATGATATTGGTGGAATTCTGGGAATTATTTTGGAATGGATTCTTTGAACAATTTTCTATATATAGCTGACAGACAAAGAATCAGAAGTTATCATTTTCTTTACTTTCTTTCTTTTCTTTTTTGTTTGTGCTTTTGTTTAGATTAGTTTTTTATCTTTTATGTTGACCTTTGAATTCGTTTTCAGACTTTAATAACATCTATTTTAAAAAAGAAAAACTTGTTTGCATTGAATTGCCCTTGCCCCTTCCCTCCCCATTCCCATCCAGGGCATTCCTACTTCATTTCCAAAGCTGCATCCATGCCCTGTTTGCCACAAGCTGTATCAATTCTGTAAAGGTATAGGTAAAGGTACCCCTGCCCGTACGGGCCAGTCTTGACAGACTCTAGGGTTGTGCGCCCATCTCACTCAAGAGGCCGGGGGCCAGCGCTGTCCGGAGACACTTCCGGGTCACGTGGACAGCGTGACATCGCTGCTCTGGCGAGCCAGAGCTGCACACGGAAACGCCGTTTACCTTCCCGCTAGTCAGTGGTCCCTATTTATCTACTTGCACCTGGGAGTGCTTTCGAACTGCTAGGTTGGCAGGCGCTGGGACCGAACAACGGGAGCGCACCCCGCCGCGGGGATTCGAACTGCCGACCTTTCGATCGGCAAGCCCTAGGCGCTGAGGCTTTTACCACAGCGCCACCCGCGTCTTCTCTCAAACCAGTTTCTGTCCAGTTAGGAAACTGGATGAGGAGCAAGTGGTGCCGTGAACAGCAGTGGCGCAGGCAAAGATGGAAGGGGGTGGGGGAGTGTCCAAAGGGGTCGTGTGCTTCATTGGGTAAAGACATCCCCACCCCACCCCCTCTCTGGTGCAAACAACTGCTCTGTGCTTCAGTGTAGCCAGGAGGAGGGATGACCTCACTGCATGCCAAGCTGTTATTGTGAACATCCTCTCAGTTTGGAGAGTTCCTCACAGTCTTTGTTTCAACCACCCTGAGCAAGTTGTGGGAAATTGTAGTCAAGCTTAGTGCACAATGCATGAAATGGTTAAGACCACAGAATTGTATTCCTAGACTCATCTAGCTCAGCCCCCTCACCTGGAAGGAAGTTTCCTCCTTTGTTCAGTCATGAGAACTCACTGAGATAGAATGGGCCAGAGTTTGCTCACTATCAGCTCAAACCATGTGCTTAGAGCTATTTCACTATATTTTGTCACCCAAGATTTCTGCTGCATCTCCCACAGGGCATGTTTTCAGAAAGACTGGTCCAGCGCACTACTAGTGAAATGCTCAGTTTATCTAACATTCAACCACAAAGGGGTTCCAGCCTAAACACCCTTTCCACATTTGCAGTCCTGTCCCATCTCCTGTCTTCGTTGTACTCCTATGAAATACAACTTGGACTCAGAAACCCCTCCAGGAGAAAGCGGAATGAGGAATAACCTCTGCTTTCTGGCCTCACCAGTCATCTTGGAAACCAGGGAGCCAGAGAGCAAGAAAATAAACTGGAAGGGGAGCATGATGCTCAAACCACATTTGGGGCGCCTGCAAATTACAGGGACAGGCAGGTGTTTTGCCTTAGGCAACCTCGGTCTTGCACAGATCAATTTCATTAATGATGGTAATTTTCAGCATAAGTAGTTTATGTATGAACCAGAACCACAACAAGGAGCATTGAGAAACTCTCATGCCAAGGGTTATCCTTCTGCAGCTTCTGTTTTCAGGGTTCTGTTATTCTCCTTCATTCTGCAATTTTTCTGGGGAAACTCATCTTTACTGCCAGCTTCCCAATGGGAGAAGTTTTGTCTTTTTTCTGCTTTTGGTCCTACTTTGGTGTTACCCTCTGGACTGCCAATCCCAGCGTCATAACTGCAGGTGAGGGGGAAGCAGGTGCCCCAGTGAGGATTTTTCTTTTGAACATCACGAGAGCTGGAAGACAAATCCTCAGAGATGCCCTTCCCCCAAAGCCCTTGGGCCTCCTTGAGAGGAAGGGGGAGAGGAGCTGACAAGGATTAGTCTTGGACGTCTTCCTTCTTGCACAGGCCCTGGGTTGGGGCTCGCCTCAGTGGGCTTGGGGCATTTCACCCCTGGCTTTTATTCCTCTGCAGGCAAAGGCAGAGGTGAGAGTCTTGGACTGGGGCAGTGGGACACCGATCCATTGGGGCTCAGAGTGCCACGGAGGGGGTGAGCCACCATGCATCTTTCCTCGGGGAGCTGCTCTGCCAGAGCTGCCCTGATGGAGGCCATCACAGCCAAGGGGATCCAGTGGCGCTTCCCTGGCTGGGCCACCCACAGAGCAAATCTCCTTGCCACACCTGCCCAAGGCGGCTCATTGGGAAACTGCTGAAGATGCAGGGGGCCAGCAGGACGCCTGCGGAGCCTGAGCAAGAAAGAGAACCCCACTGCAGCCTGCCTGGCCCAGCTGCGGGTGGGGAACAGAACAGGGTGTGGTGGGGCACAGGTCTGCTTGCCTCAGCTGAAAAAGTGTGGGCGATTAGCAGCCAAACAAAACAAAAGCCTATTCTTGCTAGTTAGCATGAGAAGGGGCTAAGATCACAGAGCAGTACTGCTGAGGGCAGAGACTCAGACCATAGAAATACAATTAGTTAGAGAGGGCTCTCTCTGAGGCTTAGAATAAAAATTGCCAGTAGCACCTTAGAGACCAACTAAGTTTGTTCTGGGTAGAAGTTTTTGTGTGCATGTACAAACTTAGTTGGTCACTAAGGTGCTACTGGACAATTTTTTAATTTATTTTGACTGCGTCAGACCAACACGACTCCCTACCTGAATCTGAGGGTTAGGGTTAGGTTGGCAGTCCAACCTAAAAAGTGCAGGTTCTTGCTGGCTAGCAGGAGAAGGGGCTAAGACTACAGCTGACTGCTAAGGACCAAGACCATCAAAATGCAATTGGTAGAGAGGACTCTGTGTGATGTCATTTCCCCTCCTCTCCTGGGGGCCTCCTGGTACTTCCTGCTCCTCTCTCTCCCTTTGGCCAGCCAAGAGGGCAGATGTTCCCTTTGCCTGCTCCACTGCAGGCAGATGCCAGAAACTGGTTATACAGCCAAGCTCGGCTCCCAAACGCCTCCGTTTTGGAACATTTTGGCTCCCGAACACCGAAAACCCAGAAATAACTGCTCCAGTATTTGAACAATTTTCGGAAGCCGAACAGCTTCTGTGGAGTTTTTTTCTTTTATCTCCATTGACTTTGCTGGCCACCCTTTGATCCTTGGTTGTTGAACGTTTCGGAAGTCAAACTGTCTTCCGGAATGGATTATGTTCGACAACCGAGGATTGACTGTACTGTAAAGGTAAATATTGTTGGGGGATTGATCATTTGTTTTACAGACAACTGTATGTGATGCAACTTTCAGATGCTGTCCAGAAAAACCAGAATGGTTACACTGCTGCAATATAAGAATGAGATCATTGTCAGCTTGCAGCATCTGGAAAAATAGCCTTGAAAAACTGTGCTTTTTATTATTCTATTATTGAGTTTATATACCGCCCTATACCTGGAGCTTCTCCTTAGACTACTGCTGTGTGCCATAGTATGCTAAGTGAGATGTTCCACTGTTGGGACCAGCAGCCATAAATAGACTTTCTGTATATATTTCAACAATTACGCTTAATATGGCAATAAAGAGCTTATTGCTTGGACTGCTCTTGCGTCTTGAGCTGTTTATCCATCAGGGCAAATCCGCTTGCAAAAGCTGCATGTTTACAACTCTGCTGGAAGTGTGCTGGGCGATTGGTTTAAGGCAGGAGATTGAAGGCCATAAAATCTCAGAGGTATTTTGCCTGCATAATTTTTACTCCTGCCATTGCTGTGAACCAAGGCATGATAATAAGTAAATTATATTTTAAACTTACTTCCCAGGTTGTTGACTTTGTTAATCAGGGTAAGAAAGGGAGAGTCAGTTGAGTTGATAGCTGGACTTGCTCAAAACAAGGTTTCATAGCCTAATCCCTGTGCTTTTAATGTTGCAGCCAAGGAAGGCCCCCCCCCTTGGTGTCCTCTGCTCTGGGCTGTTATTGGGGGGTCCAAGGATTACACACACACATGAAGGAGATGGGTGGTTGGTGAAGGAATGGCTGCTACTGCTTCAACCATGACGGTCCCTGGACCTGCATAGGTCCCCTTCCTGCATAGAGGCTGGAATCCCCCCCCCCCCGGGTCCTGTTGATTGCATGGGGGCTGCTTTTCATCTCCTGTTTCTGCCGCTGGGTCGGCAGGCCGTGGTGTCCCAAGAGTCAAAATGTCATAGAATCAGAGAGCCGCAGAGTTGGGAGAGACCAAAGGGGTTAAGGTCTCACAGCTAATGTGTTGGGTTTTGGGGGGTTCTCAAAGGCACGCACCAGCCAGAAGAAGAGGACGTCACACAGTGGAGATATGAGAAGAAAACTTGTATTAAAATGCACATGAAAACAATGGGGCTGAGGCCCCGCTGTGCTCAGGCTCCCCATTCCACTGCTTGGCTCCATCCTCCTGGCAGGCTGCTACATGGCTAGTCATGCTCAGGCAGAGACATTAATGGGCTCAAAGGCTTTGATGTCTTGAAATTTGTCACAGGAGAAATTAACCAGCAGCTGCTTCGTCCCACTCTTGCTGGGCTTGACCTCGAACTCGAGGCGGGTGCTCTGCTTGGCCTGCAGGGGTGGCGCGCTGCAAACAAGGAGCAAAAGGAGCCAGTCAGCTGATGCTCAGGAGGAGCTGTGGGCCCGGCATGGGGGCTGCCTGGCCCTCCTCTGCCCTTCAGGACTCCAGGGCTAGCTCCTGCAGCAGCAGCTGCCAAGCCAGAGGCTCTCCCAGGCCCTGCCCACCAGGCGGGGTCTCCCTCTCGCTACTGGGTTCCCATGCACAGGCCAGGCTGCTGCTTCATTTGCTTTTCACTACTAATTAGATCAAGCACAATAACTCTGAGTTGGGGGGGGCAGTGGCAGAAGGACCCACGGCTGGGAGGGCAGCTGCCAAAGGGACCAGAGCAGGGGGGTTGGGGCTAACGGGCTCCAGGTTGGACATGCCATGATCATTCAGGTGCAGCCAGTGGGGGGACTCTGAGCCTGGAGAAACGATGGATGGCAGCCCTAGGCTGAGCATGATGGACCCACTCGGGGGGCGGGCAGTGGGTGCTGAGCAGTCTCCCATTACCCCTCACCTCCCTCTTAGACCACCCTAGGAAGAGCAGCTCCGGACGGCCCCTCCCTCGCCCCATCACCTTGTGGCAGTGGCAGCAGATGGCAGGAAGGGTATGGGGGGGGGCGTATGCCTGGGAATTTATCCTTCTTCTGATTTGAGGGTCAAACTAAATGTTCCCCAGTTAAGCAGCTCAGGCTGAAGGTAGCCATGAGCTCCCACATCCACGCCAGCCAGGTGAGGAGCCAGCCTGGCCCAGCTGAGCACACAAGGGGCTTGTGGGACCTTCAGTTTGGAGCACGGGTCCCTCTCCCCACAAAATACTTCCACATCCCATCAAAGCTTGCTCATTAGGAAGCAGGGACCCAGTGTCCCAATTCCTCTCTAGAAGGGTCCTCCTTGAAGTCTTTCTTCTAAGATCACTTTTCTTCCTCAGAGGAGTTTGTCCCCATTGGCTGCCCAGCCTCCTCCTGACTTGGGATGTGCCAAAGAAACAGCAGCCCAGCTCTGCCTTTGCCAGTTCCTGGCTGGAGTGTTGAAAGGCACTGCCGGGGGTGGTTGGCAAGCCGGGGGGGGGGTGAGCAGTTTGAGCAGTGGGGTGCTGGGGGCAAACATTTCTAAAGGGTGGCTGAAACTCATGTCTGCAGCAGAGACTGCCTGTGCACAGCCCTCTCTCTCTCTCTCTCTCTCTCTCTCTCTCTCACACACACACACACACACACACACACACACTTGCGATTCCTCTGAAGCAAAAGGGGCCCCAGCCTCTGTCACTGACAATTCCTGGTACACATAGAAAAGTTGCCTTGGAAGGTGATAGAAAAGTGGGCTGTGACTCTTTTGGGTAGTGAGCAAAGGAAGCCCCACAGGGCCAGGAAGACACAGGAGTCCCTTCTGGGCACCCCTTTCCAGACCCCCCCCCCCAGGGAGCCCTGACTTTGCCTGCTCTGGAAGTGCAGCTGAGGAACTGGGAGGTGGGAGCACCACAAGGGAGCACCCCAGCAGCCACCCCCAGTCCTGGGGAGGGGACACGGCACCCCACCTGTCTGGATGTCCCAGGCACTTACTCCAGCTTGAGCTTCTCTGCCAGCAAGTCACTGCCCTCGGCCTGCAGCACACAGTCCTTCACTTCTTCATTGAGAGGGTTGGTGAAGACCACCTCCACCTTCAGCGGCTGGCCCACTTTCGCCTGTCCCAGCACCTGCCCAGAGAAAAGCCCCCGTTGAGTAGGATGGCCACTCCCCAGGCCTCCCAGGGGGCAGGCCAGGGGGCAAAGCCAGGAGGGCACAGGCCTCCAAAGGCATGCCTGGGAGGGCCATGCACCGCCCAGCAAGCAGAGAGAAACTTGAGAGGCAATTCTGTGGGCATCAAGGCAGGGAGGCACTCAGGAGCCTCTCCTGGGCACAGAGGCAGCTGAGGAAGGCTTACTTTCAAGGTGACGGAGGGGTTGCTCAGCGTGATGTCTCCTTCCACCACGGCTTCGGTTCCCTCTGAGAGTTGGCACAAGGCTGTGGCTCGAATCATGTTGTCTGGCGTCAGGTGTTGCTGGTACTCAGCGTATGAGATCTTGAGAGGAAACTTTTTCTCTGAAAGTGACAAGTAAGCAAAGGGGCTTCCATGAGATGTGGGTCACGCAAGCCGGCAGGGGCAGACTTTGGTCTTCCATAGTTCAGCAGCACCCATGGAAGACCTAATTTGGCACCCTGCCTCATGCACATGCACTGCATCATAGTTGCAACACCTTGTGGCTCACGGCCGGTGCAGAGGAACCTCTTGCGGTGCTCAAAATCCCCCTCGGATGCCAGGAAGAACCCCAAAACGTTGCCCTTTCTTCAGGGGAAGGTGAGTCCCATAGCCCTTGGTGGAGAACAGTCAGGGGCTGCCAAGGCAGGAACTTGGCTAGCTGGGGGCAGATATGGGGAGCAATGATCCCCCTCTTCTGTGTCCCTTGCCCCCCAACATTGCCCATGGGTGCAAAAAGAGGAGCCCCCCATCTCTTGGGGTAGAGCAAGTGGGAAAAGGGGCAGGCCAAGCACAGAGGTCAGCACACACCAGCAGTGGGAGTTCCTTGCACCCCAAGATCTGAGGAGGTCGCTGGAACTCGCCATCCCCCACCCCAGCAAGCCAAGAGGGAGACCTATGAGAGGTGCCTCTGCCACCACCCCCACCTGAGTGGGGCTTCTCCAGAAGGCCCGACTGTGGCTTGTGGGCAAAGGAGGAGGAAGAGGGGGCATTGGAGGCTGCCCCCTTGCTGTGGGGAGCCCACAAAAGGCTTACCTTCTTGGGGGCCAAGAGTCACTGCGAGAGAGTCCTTCCAGACTTCATGGATGGGCTTCCCATTGTAGACGATGGACCAGGCGGTCATCTTGGCCGTCAGGCTCCTGGCCTCGGAGGCAAGGTTCTTCAGGGTGAAGACCAAGTCAACATCCTGACCAACCTTTGGCTCAGGGCTCTTGGACTTCAGAGTCCCCGAGAGGTTTGGGTTCACAGCTTCCGGACCCTTGGCAGATATGGCATTGAACGTGTTCAGGTTCAGCTTCTCACTGGCCTTTTTGAAGACGGCTCTTTCCTTCTCTGAGCCTGGAAGAGAAACAGCAGGTGGCAAAACCCAGCGGGACTGTTAGGCCCCAGTGCAGGAGCCATAGGGACCAGCAGTTTCATGAAGGGCACCTTCCCTCTCCTTCCCCAGGCCAGGGGCTCTTGGGGCCTCCGCCTCGCAGCCATCCTAGCAGTGCAAGGCCTGGTGGCACAGGAGAGCTGGGGTCCTGAGGGCTGGCAGGCAGACCATGGGGCTCTTTGCTCAGGCCTGGCTTGGGTGTGGCGCATGGACTGAAAATCTTTGCATGCCCTCCCTCCCACTCATGGGTGGGCAATACCACCCATGTTCCGCCCTCCCTGCCCTGGCCAATCTGCTGACAGGGCGCCCAAAGTAGCTTCTGGGAAATGCTCTGAGAAACACCTGAGCCTCCATGGGTGTAGCCAAGCGGCAGCAGGGGAGCATCTCCCCCCCCCCCATCAAGTAAATCCATCAAAATATTAAACTGAGGTTCTGCCCCAACAAAAATACTGGCTCCACCCAGGTGAGCCTCCCTCCGCTTTGCTCTCCTGATGGGCCAGTCTTGTCCTCACAACTTGGGCAAGTGCTAATTTCCTTGGCAATAATCCAGATCCCTCAACATTTCCCCTTCTGTCTCAATTTGCATGCCTTACCTTCTGGGTATTTATAATTGTTGGTGACATCCTGGCGGGCATAGCTGCCCACGGCCTTGGTGCTTGTGTTCTGGCCAATCGTCTTGGTCTCAGAGTAGACCTTTGTTTTCTTTCCCGTGTTCGTGTCATACGTCCAGGTGACGCGGTCGGCATTGACCTCTGCATAGACGAACGGGCAATCGTAGTTCAGGTCGACGTCTCCTTCCTTGATGGCCGCCAGCGAAGCTGGACCGCACTGGAAGATGCCTGCAGGAAGGAAAGGGAGGGAGAAGCAGTGGGCATTTTGCGCCTCAAGGCCACATGCAAGAAAACAGTTTTGGAGGGGGCAAACAAAACCCCAGCTAGCAGATACATTTAAAACAAAATGAAAAGCATGCAAAATAGACTTTCATAGCAAAGACCCACTAAGTCAGCTGGGAAAGCCCGTCAGAACAAAAATGTCTTCAGCTGCTTCCAGAAAGTGCAGATCATGGCTGCCTGTCATATCTCAACAGGGATGCTGCTCCACAGAAGAAGGGCAGCCACACTCAAAGCCCTCTTCTTTACAGGTCAGTTGCTTTTGGTGAGAGCCATTGTCGTCTAGGCATTGTGAGTTTGGGAGTGAGAGAAGGGGCAGAGAGAGAGGCAGGGGAGATTTTTTTTAACTTGCAGGAGAAACCTCCTGCCAGCTGCAGCCACCTACTGGGCAGCCAGTGCCAGATTTACATAGCTTGGGCCCCCCCAAAAAAAATTAAAGGAAAAAAACAACCTGGATATACATTTCCAAAATATAAGATAAAAAACAAATAAAATAAAACCTACATACAGCAACAGTGTTTTGTGTTGTGTATGGACCTATTAAAATTAATCAATTTTATGTATATTGGTAATTCAAAATTATTTTGATGTGAATGGACAATTTGTTGTTGACAAAGGACAGCTGGGCATATAAAGGGCCCCATTCCCTTCTGTAACTTAGGGCCTCATCAAACCTAAATCTGGCCCTGTGGGCAGCAAAGGGATAAGATGGTCTCTCTTGCAAGGAACCTGGTCCCAAGCTGTATAGGGACCTTGAACTTGGCCCGATAGCAGAACGGCAGCTGGTGCAAATTCCAAATGTTGCTGCTGGTTGGTCCCTACAATCAACCTTGGTGTTCTGCCCTCCACAAAATCTTTCCTTTCAAAAAATACATATTATTGTACACGGCACTCCAGCAGGTTTCAAAATATGATGGGCAAAAGGTCCCCCTGCTTAAATTTCTTTAAAAATTAATTCCATTTTTCATTCATTTTCCTTCTGTCATTGACTGCTCCCACAAATCCCCCACCAGGATGACATTGCAGCAAAAGGTTTTGTTCGCCCCTTTGCCAGGCTCCCTAAAATCGGTACATGTAAAACAAAACTATCAACATTTAATAGTGAATGATACAAAATTATATTTAAAAAGAGAATAGCTGGTGGGAAACCTTGAGAATCACTGTTCCTATAGCATTGACTCTTCCAGAAACACTGGGGGAAGAAAAATTGTGACTCCCCCCCCCTTTTTTTTAGACAACAAAGGTAAGCTTCCCTAAAACGAGAGCCCCTGGACCTCTTTGTCTGAACTTTGGCAGGTTTCTTAGCCAAGGGCGGCTCCCAGTCTCAGGTTCCCAGTTGCCCACATAAGACTGGGAGAGGAAGGGGGCTTCTCCCCACCTGCCCCAAATGCCAACGGCAGCCCCTAAGGAGGGACCACTGCCCTTCACAGTGACATCCTCCTCTCAGGAGGGGATGCCTCTTATTCCAATTCTGCCACAAAATAAACAAGCAACCTTCTTTTGCTCCCATGAGAAAAATAGCCCTTAAAGGTCTTGTGGGATGTACAACATTCCTTGTAATGCTAGAGTGGACATGCAAGGGAACGTTTGGTCCAGCCAGTTGAAACTTCCTGTTCCTCCTGGCCTGGAGCATCCTTCCTCTTGCGTGTGACCAGAGGTGGGCATGACCTCACCTGTCCAGGTAACAAAAGGACGAGTCATGCAGCACTCCCTCCCTTTTTTTCTTTCTCCTTTTGTCTGCTTCCAGCTAGGACTGCTCTGTTGGCTTTCAGCCAACAGCAGCACAGGGATATGGGGTAAATCCACATGTTGCTATTTGTAACTTTAAGTCTTTAAGCCTTCAGGACTGATACTGTGCACTGCCTGAAAGTGAGTAAACTTACTTTTTGTTGACTATGAAGAGGATTGTGGTGTCTTTATTCTTTTAAGAGGGATTTAAAAGGGGATCTTACCAGGAACATACAATTCACTCTGAGGCAGATTGAATTGCATAATAGTAAGAGGTTCTAACGAGCCTGCAACCAGTTTCTGCTGTGCATGAGAAGGGGAACGTAACTCTGCTACATAAGGAACTTGCTAGCGCATGTTAGGAAGATTATTAATAAAAAATATATCCTCTCCTGCCACCCTGAACATTCCCACAGGTCCCTTGGATGAAACTCCCCCGGACGAATCCACATGAAGCTTGGCAGGCTTTGGATTCCACTCTGGAGGAGATCCTTTACCTGCAAATGTCATCCACCTCTGCAAAAATGCAGGTGGGGAATTATTGCTGATTTTAGATTTCCCATTATAGTCAAGGGGTAGGGGGCAGAGCTTGGGATTTAGCAGATCAGAATTGGTCCCAAATAGTGAATTGAACTGGAACAACACAGAGCCTTTGGGTTCTTTGATTCTGCTGCCCGTCACTTAGCCCCTCGCCAAACCTGGACATTTCTGCCATGGGGAACAGTGTGGCAAGAAGGCAAAGCACAAATCACCCCCCCCCCCCCAGTTCTCACCTGTGCTCCTCTCCTGGGGAGTTGCATCCAGAATTTGCCACCCATTGAACTGGGAGCCAAGGTCCGGCCGGACAAACCAACCTTCATTCCAGACATGGAAGTTCCTGGGCCAGAGAATAAACAAGCCTGATGTGAAGGTTTGCAGTGAGATGAGGGCAGATTGTGGCTTCCACCACGGCAACCTCCTCCTGCCAAGGGAGGCAAGGAAAGGACCAAGAGACCCCTTTCACCCACCCACCCACCCAGGGCCCTGCCTCTCTGTGCAGAAATGCAACTGGTGCTGGTGAGGTGGGGGGAAGAGTCAGGCTGAGTTACCAGACACTGTCGGAGGCAATGTTCAGGGGGTTCCCAGAGCTGTCATAGTACTCATCCACAGTCAGGCTTTTGTCGGTGTCGTGGGCAGAATTGAAATTG
This sequence comes from Podarcis tiliguerta, assembly GCF_965153285.1. Classification (NCBI taxonomy): domain Eukaryota; kingdom Metazoa; phylum Chordata; class Lepidosauria; order Squamata; family Lacertidae; genus Podarcis; species Podarcis tiliguerta. Next base: position 97,396 of record NC_139539.1, on the reverse strand, counting down.
GAGATCATGCGCGCTGCAATTCCCAGGCATCGGAGGACTGAGAGGGAAGGAGAGAGAGAATATGAACTTTGTGAGGCTGTTCCTCAGGGGCAGAGGCAATGGCTGCAGAATACTCTTGGTTGAAACATCAACTTCTCAGGCAGGTGCTCTTGGCTCTGTGGCCTGTGAGCACTCCTTGGGAGATGTTGCCATTGACCCTGTGGGCTGGCGCAAGAGCGAGCATGGAAAGGGGAGCGGTCACTGGAAGGAAGTAGAGCAGTGGCTGCCATTCCCACTCAGGAGTCTCCTGTGACGAGGACTGGTCTAAGGTGCTGGGTGCGAGAGGCAGGTGCAAAGTTGAAACTTCATCACTAGATAGATGGCTGCCTCATGCCCCATTGCCCTCTTTGTCAGGGCCAGCACTTTTTCTGCCTCCTCACACATCTGAAAATGCCAGGGGGACCCAGCAGAGCGTATCAGACTACCGAGACCACCAGCCCGGAAAGAGCCCCACCAGGGGAGTTTGCAGATCCAGAGAGGGTGACGCTTTTCTCCCCAGTCACAACACACACAAACATACCCAGCCTAGTTCCATGCCCAGGATCCCAGGCAGAAAGGGCCACAAGTCTGAATCAAAGCTCAGACCAGAAGCACAAGTGCAGGTCGCTCTGAGCCACGAGGAAGAAGGGGAGCCGTGGAGCAAAGGGCTCTCTGGATCCAGCTATGGCTCCTTCGCCTTACTTCCGGATTTACTGGTGCAGCACATCCTTCTGTCCCTCTCCTAGGCCTGTGTGTGATTGTGACTCCTGGACTGGACATTTCACTTGCCACAATTGCATCAAATGATAGGAACATAATGAAATGTTGAAGCAGAAAAGCATGGAATCGTGGAGCTGGAAGGGACCCCACGGATCATCTTTCTTGTGCAACCCCCTGCAATGCAGGAATCTCAGCTCAAGCATCCCTGACAGATGGCCATCCAACCTCTGCTTAGAAGCCTCCAAGGAAGGAGAGTCCAGAACCTCCTTATAAAAAGTAAACACTTGTTTGACCTCAGTTATTTGACACAGAGGGGGATACCAACAGATATAGTCCAAAAGGCACACAGGGAGTTCTGCATGTATGGGAGAAATTTAAAAAGCAAGTGGTCCTCACTGACCGGGTGCAAAAAGATATTGTCATCCGGAGGAGCCCTGGCTGCCTATATAAAATACTATAGCACCCCCCTTACCTGAGAGTAAGGCCCACTGAACTCAGTGCAGCTTTCTTCTGAGTAGATAGTTCTTTACTAGATGCAAGTCAGCTGCACCAAATGACCCCGTTCAGCTAGGCCCTGTGCCTTGCAAAGCTGAGCAGATGCTGCCAACAGGCCTTGTGCCCCTTGGCAACATCTGAAGACCCTGATCTACCTGATCCAGTGCTGGGTGAATTGGACCCTGTGCCTTGCAGAGTCAGGCCCAGGCTGCCACTGGGCCCAGCACTGGTGGCAGCTACAAGCAGCTCTGGTTCGCCCAGCCCTACCCATTGCCACCCCACCTGACCTGGGGGTTCTGGATCGGTAGCTCTACTGGTCAAAATAGGAGCACCAGCAATCGCCCTCTCCTATCAGAAACATCCCAGGACTGCTCCAAGAAAACACATGTGGCAAAAAGGAGTGCTAGGCCCTGGTGGGCCTCCCCCTTACCCACTTGCCATGGACCAAGCGGATAGCTAGCTAATCTGGATTCTATTTGTGCCTATTTTTCTTCCCTTCTCACTTCCCTCTGTGGCCCCCTAGCCTCGTGCTATGCCCCCTCCCCCATTTATGCGATTTTCACCTGTGACCCCCTTGGAATATCCTTAGAATATCCCCTTGGAATATTCTAGAGAATTTTCTGTGACCCCTTGGTTGTGGGGATTTGTTGTCAAAATAACAATGCATTATTGAGGTTGAGTAACTCTAGAGACTAGGGACGCGGGTGGCGCTGTGGGTTAAACCACAGAGCCTAGGGCCTGCTGATCTGAAGGTCGCAGTGAAGCAGTTTAGTCATGCTGGCCACATGACCCGGAAGCTGTACACCGGCTCCCTTGGCCAATAAAGCGAGATGCAACCCCAGAGTCGTCCGTGACTGGACCTAATGGTCAGGGGTCCCTTTACCTTTACCCTTAACTCTAGAGACTAACAACCACAGTGCTGCAAATTTCTGGTTAGACAGATTGCAAAGAAAAGCAATGTAATTTGCAGACACAGAGCTCTGTTTGACAGCACTTCCCTTGAGTTCTCTAGCAGGAAAAAGACAAAGGGATTTAATTTTTTCTACTTCCTCCTGCTTCAGGACTCATTATCTTTTCCGCCATGCTTCTGAGGCAGATGGATGTCTGTCTGGTCTCTCCTCCAGTGGAGATTCCATTTTTGACCTCAACTATGCATTGTAATCTAGAAGCAGAATTTGCCTGTTTGTAACTGCTGGAATCAAGTGCAAGACTTTATGTAAGTACTATTTTACATGTGATTCTTTTATTAAGAGGGAGAAAGGGGGAAATCATATATCCTATCCTTCCCACAAAATCCATCCAACAGTGGTTCCCTGGGGACTCTGAATGTTCTGGGGGTGGTGGGGGCAGCAGCAGAGAAGCTGCTTGCAGCAAAAGTCATTGGCACCCATTGCACTCAGCCATCCGTTTTGCCCAGACTAAATGCTTGCTCCATGCCTGCCACCTGTGGTTTGGCTGCTGACCAGAGGCAGCAGAGCCTGCCATGAAAACCCACAGCTGGTGCTTGAGCTAATTCCTCACCCCAGCGGCTTGGTGGTGCATGCCAGTGTTTCAGGCAGACCTACCTGTAGTCAGCACTCCAGCAAAGACCCAGCACTGCCCATACAGGACAGGTCTAAATCCCGAGTCCTTCCATTTTCTCAAGATGTCCACGCTTCCATTCCAGCTGCTTGGACTCTCCCCACCACTGTAATTCCCACTCCAGTTTCCTTGCAGGACTCCTCTGTCGTCATTGCTGTTGACCTGCAGCGGGGGAGGGGGGAGTCGAGAGAGGCCAATGAGCTGCTCCCCCTTTTTTGCACAGGCTGGATTGGACCAGGGAGCAGCAGGAAGGGAGTAGCGGGCTGCCTGCCTGCCTTCTCCTTTCCACCCATGATCCCACCTCCACATCCTTTTGCAAAGTTAATAGAATCATAAAATTGTAGGCAGGCAGGTGAGAGCCCCCTCGTGGCTCCTCTCAGGGACACTCACTCCTATCCATGGGGTGGGTGGGAGGCTGGCTCATGCTGGGCTTTTCTTACCATGGCGCTGAGCACCCGCCCAACGTATTTGGGGTCATTTCGTCTGCGCACATCAGCAGTTGGGTCCTTGCGGTAGCTCAAGCTCCGGTCTAGGATGTCAAGGCAGATGTCCAACATGCCCTCTTGAAACTGAACACAGAGAGGAAGACAAATGAAATGGTTCTTCATCCTGTGGCAGCATCACCCAGTGCTACACACATAACCTGGAGCTCCCCCTGCGTTTTGAGCGACTCCAACTATGAACTGGTTGAAGGAAGAGAGCAGGTCCTATTTGTTCCTTCCTCTGCAGGAGAGAAGGGGAAATGATATCACACAGAGCCCTCTCTACCAATTGCATTTCTATGGTCTGAGTCGGCCTCTCATCAATACAGTTCTGTGGATTTAGCGCCTTCTAATAATAATAATAAATAATAAATTTTATTTATACCCCGCCCTCCCCAGCCAAAGCTGGGCTCAGGGCGGCTAACAACAGTAAAAACAATCCAACATTCTAAAAACTTTTCACCATAAAATCAATCAGAAACAAATTGATGGCAACCAGCAAGCAGGACCCTGTGCAGATTGCCAGAGGAGGGGGTCAGGCTGCGCCCTGACCAAAGGCCTGGTGGAACAGCTCTGTCTTACAGGCCCTGTGGAAAGATGTCAAGTCCCGCACGTCTTGGGGGAATTACTGGCTTGTTTTGCTTTTGATTTTCTTACTTATTTTGTGTTTTCATTTTTCATTTTTCATTCTGTATTTTTATGTTGTGAACTGTGATCTTTGGAAGAAGGCTGATATACAAACTTAATAAAATAAATAATTAATATAAATATGTGCTTGTGGGGTTTGGCTGCTAATCTCTCACAAGGCCTGGGTGGGCGAGAGGGGCCCCCAGTGGCTCCGAAGGTCTCCTGCCCCTCTCCCTCCCTTGGGAAGAGGCTTGGGAGTAACCAGGACTGTCCCAGAGAACGTTCAGCTTGTTAAGACGACCCAGGCCAGGGGCTCCTCCTTCTTCCTCTTCCCGGGATTGCCATATGTCCTCTTTTTCCAAGACACGTCCTCTTTTTCATGGGTAGAGCCATCATCTCCCCCCAAAAAACTAAGTTTTGGGTCTTTGGGGGGATTTTTACAGCATTTTCCTCAAAAAGTGCCCGAAGGTGCCATACTTCCTGAGTTTTCCGGACATTTCGCCAATTTGGCGAAAAATCCTCCCAGACACCGTTTTGACAGTCCGATTCACGGACGTGTCTGGGGGAAAACCGAGACGTATGGCAGCCCTATCATGGTGATCCATAGCAGTGGCGTAGCGTGGGTTGTCAGCACCCGGGGCAAGGCAAGTAATTTGCTCCCCCTAACCCGTGGACTTGCGCCCCCTAACCCTAACCCCCAGATGTTGCGCCGGGTGCGGCCGGCCCCCCCTGCACCCCCCACGCTAGGCCACTGATCCATAGCTAAAAGCAGAAGTCGACAAATGTGTCCTGTTTTTTGCTCTTCAAAATATGGCAACCCGAAGACCCCCAGGGACCGTCCAGCCAGCCTAGGAAGTGCGCTCTGGTCTCGGGGGAGGAGACAGGAGGCATTGCCATCCACACCTGGAATTGAGGAGGAGCTGGAAAGGTCCAGGACCCATTTTCTCTCTCTTCTTTTGAGAAAGGGGGGGGGGCGGGATTTGGAGGGCGCGCGTGTGCGCGTGGCTGAGCTCCAGTTGCTCTGGGCATTTCTGGACGGGGCCGGTAGCGTCTCTCCTAGCCCCTCCCCACCCCGGTCTCCAGCCCCCGCCCAAAGGCTTCCCCCTACCTGGCCAAAGTTCCACCCGAAGCTGGAGATGCGGTTCGCGCTGCCCACGAAGACGAGGCCGAACTCGGAGAGGACGTATTCCTTGCGCTCCGCGTCGTTGCCCATGAAGACGTCGTCTCCTGCAAGCGAAAGAACCGGCCGGTGCTGAGGGGCCATTTGGCTGGGGAAGAACTAGGAATTCCCAATACCTCCTTGGGACGCCCCCAGCCCTCCTTCCCGTAGCTGCAGGTGGCCCGTCCTGTCCCTGTGCGCCTTGGGGGCAGGAAGCCCCCGGCGCCACCCTGAGGCCGCTTCGTGCAGCTGGAAGCACCTAGCCAGGAGGAGAAGGAGTCGTCTCCGGTCCCCACAAGAAAAGGCCGGGGGCCGAGGGGGGCAGTCGTCGGGGGGGGGGGTGCGGTGAGTTCGGGGGCATCAGTCGCTGGGGGGCCGTGTGTTTTGGATTTGTTTCCGCTCTTGTTTTTATTAAGTATTTCGTGTTTCTTATATTTTTATGTTGTGAACCACCTTGAGATCTACGGATGAAGGGCGGCATACAAATTTAATAAATAACTAAATACCTGTCGCCCAGGGGTTAAAGAGCAGCACGAAGGTGCCGAGGTGGGAGGCGCCGGCGTTCGTTTTGATCCCCAGCCGGTAGCGCCCGATGGCGGCACTCGCAGGGCTGGAAATGGCGATGTTCAGGGAGCCCGAAGCCGCCGGAGAGTCCTGGACGGCGCCCCAGGAGCCGCCGCTGGGTGCGGCGCTGGAGATGCCAAAAGCCACGCGGGTCTTCTCGTGCAGGGCAGAGGTCGATCCTGGCAGCAGGAGGAAGGCGGTGAGCTTTGGGCATAGTGGAGGTCACATCTTGGGCAGCCCGCCCTCCGGGGTGGGGGCCTTTACGCCAAGTGGCCCCCTCGACATGGAGAGCCAAGGAGTCACCCAGCTGGATTCTGCATTTCGGTGGCGGCTTACCTGTTTCGACGGTGAACGTGAGGCTGCCTGGGGCTGGCGCTGCTCCGCCGAAGGCCAGAGAGATATAGAAAGGTTGTGCCCGTCGCACCACCAGCTCGGTGCCGGGGTACTGCTCGGTGTGGTGCGCGCTGCCATTGGCTTTCCGCTTCCAGTCAATCTTCGGCACAGCTGCAAAAACGGGGAGAAGACCACGAAGGTTGAGGCAGAGAGGCTCGCCTGCGCCTTTCCGAAACAGGTCATGCCCTCTCAGCGACCCAGAAGGCACCCTTCAGTCACAGGGCGCTCCTTTCCCTGAAGACCAAGAGCCAAGGGACCGCCTTTCCTAGCGCCCCTTTCCCTCCGACCGGCTGGAGAAACGCGCGTGAAACGGAGCTCTCGATGCTCGACTTCATCGCATTTGACACCAATGCAAATACTGTAGATCTCCCGTGCGAGAGGAGGAGATCTGTGGCAGCTGCGGAGTTGTGGGCAGGGCAGACCCTCCACGTGGCGCTGCGGCACTTCGGCAAGAGCAGCCGCTGCGGAGCAGGGCAGCGCAAGGGCACCAGCCCGCCTGTCCCGGCCTGGCGCCAGCTGAGCTCAGTCGCTTTCTGCGGATTCACGCGTGTTGGGTTGCCTATACAGAACAGAAACCGTCGTCTCCGGTGCCAAAGTATTTAGTCAAGGGATGGATTGTGACTAAGCAAAAACCACTCACGAATCTGAGGGCAGTTGCTGGGCAGCTCCGGACCGACCTCTCTTAGCGCCTGGGACGGGACCGGGCGGGCAAGCAGTTCATCAGGGAAGGAGGGGAGTGGGGGGCACTCGCCCAGACTCTCGCCATGGCAGCCCGGCCACATTCTGGATGCGGCCAAGCCTGCGCGCGCTCTCTCTGTGCAACCGTCCCTCGTGCGTCCTGCATCGCCCTGGGAAGACTCCAGGCCCCGCCGCTCCTTGGCCCGGGGTGCGGAGCGCTTGGGCTGGGCTGCGGACCGAGGGAGCTGGGCCCCGAAGCCCAGAGCCCCGCCGCGTTCCGCAAGCGCCGGCTTGCCCTGCCCCCGCCTCTCGCTGTAATTACGGCTCTTCAAACGGGGCGGACAGCGCGCGGAGCGTGTCCCGGTGGGAGAGGGCAGCCCCAGGTCCCAACCCAGGAGGCAGCCGGGGACTCAAGATTTGCCTTTGGGAAGCTGCTGTTTGGCGGCGGACGCCCCATAACGGAACTGCCGGAGCCTCGTTGGTCCCCCGAGCTGGCGAGGCTCCTCGGAGAGAGCCGGCCCGCCTTGCGGAACGCGCTGTCACTGGAAGTCCAATGGACGCCTGCTGAAAACTTTTCTGCGCTGCCCAGCTCATGCAGACAATTAAGACACCACCTTCCAAAGGCTCATAGAACCGTAGAGTTGGAAGGCCCCCCGGGGTCATCTAGTCTACCCTCTGCATTGCAGGAATCTGTTGCCCAAGGTGGGGCTGAACCCATGACCCTGAGAGTAAGAGCCTCACACTCTACGGACCGAGCGATCACCAGAGAGGGAGTTCCAAAGGCTGGAACAGACACCATAAACTGTAGTTAGTGGAGGCTTCCTGTGTTTAGATTTTCATGGGCTTTTAACTGCATATAGATGTTGTAAGCACGGGTCCTTTTTGTGATGTAGTGGTATATGCATATTCCTTGGGGTCAGGATAGAGGTTAACTTTCCCCCGTCAGGCGATCAGCCTCTCTGCTCAGGGTGGTCCCCTTTTCCATCCATGTCCTTGATGAGCTGGCTCTGCTTTGCTGCCGCCCAGGATGAGCCCTACAGGTCTTTATCCACTCTAGAAAGCAGACCACCCTCACCAGCCCCTCCAGGCTGTGCTCCCAGCAGCAACAGGGCTGGGGGAAATGGGCAGGGCTGTGCCTAGCCCCTCTGGGCAGGGGGGCAGGTGTGCTGGGTCCGTCCGAGCAAGGTGGGGTGCATGGCTAGAGGAAGGCCAGCCCACCAGAGAGATGCAAAGGCTCCCCCTGCAGAAGAAGAGGCAGGAGAACCCAGCTGGCTTGTATTCTATTAGCTGGTGCTGTGGAGGGGTAGAGGAGAGGGCAAAGGCAAAGGCAAAGCCTTGATTTGCTGGCATGCCCAACAGGTCCATGAAATGCTGGCCAAGCCTTCCTTATTCGCACCTGCCCAGCCCTGCAGGCAGCCCATACTGGGGCCTTGCCCAGGGCAGCTTGTACTCACCAGCCATGCTCTCTCTTGTTCTGCTGATCTTTGGGTCCTCTAGAGAAGCTCCCAGGGATAGGATGAGTCTCTCAAGGGGCTTGGAAGCACCTTATATGCAGCACACTGGAGACTCCTCCTTTTTGTCCAAAGGGGGCGCGGCTCACAAGCCACACCAACAGTGCTGCAACCTTCCCTGACAGAGTGCGCCTGCCATGGGAGGGGCAGGCAGGAGTGACTCTGGGTGGCTCTTCACTCCAGGAAGGCTGATGACAGAAAGGGTGCATGCAGCAGGGAGTCATTTCCAGGTCAGAAGAAAGGGGCCTGAATCAGCCACCAGTAACCTTTCCCCTAGTCTTTCTAGGAAGGCCTCGGCACAAAGCCCTCAAGTGGCCAGCCCTCTGGGGCAGGTACACGGGCCTCTCTACAACCAGGGCATCTCTTAACTCATGCAGCCATGAAGCCAGCATTTCCCACTGGGGAACAGCTCGGTGGTGCAACCTCATTAAGCTGCACTCCTTCCTTAACGCTAATTCCTTGCTGCATCCCGCGCTCCCTGCATGTCAGACACTTTGCCAGCTGCAGTTCTGCTGGGTGGGAGGTGGCGGATGGCTGCAGCTTCCTGTGTGCAGGTCAACTCTTCCCTGAACTTGTTACCAGAGAAGTCAAGGCCATTTCTGACAAAAGCAGGAACGCGCCACCTCCTCCCTCCAATACGCCCATCCCAGCACAGGACTGATGACAACAGGCCTGTGGCTCAAGGAAGGAGACCCTCCAAAGGCACCTCGGACAGGGTCCCTTTCCCTCCCACCCTCTCTCCAGTATTCTTGGGCAACCCACATGCAGGAGAGGCTCAAAGCTTCTTATGTTAATAGGCTTCTTAAACAACTGATGCATATTCACACACCAACTTATTTTTGCTGCCACACATGAAACAGCCTGGCTGGAACCTCCAGAGCTGGCTCTTCCTTAGCATTTGTCCCTTGCTCTCTCAGCCAGTGCTGGGACCAAGCAGGCAGGGGAGCTGTGATGGGGCCTGCTGGCTTCCAGGATCCGGCCATTTGCCCCAGTGACCGTCATGGCAGTGACTAAGAAGGGCTTCCTTATGTCAAAACCCCCCATGAAAGATTGTGTGGCAAGGAACAACTATCCATATGCATTTCTACTCATGAGACGGATGTGACTCCCCTGAGTCACGAGCTGATACATCTACCAATTCTTCCAGGGTTGCAGTTTCACTCACAGGAAAAGCAGAGGGAACCCTCTTCCTGCCAATGGGCCTTCCCACTGAAACTGGAAGTAGCTCTCTTTCTACAGGGAGTCAAGACAGAGCCTTGGTGCCACTCGGGAGCACATGGCAGGCCAGCCTTCCCTGCTCTTCCTCTCCTTCTGATGCAGCGGTGCCATCCCTTTGCCCAACAAACATCTCAAGACAGCAAGTCCTCTGACCAATTTGTGGACTGGGCATCTGTACAAGGAACTGCAGCCCATGGAGAAAGCCTCACTTGGGGAGGCACATGGCAGGGTCCGGAGCAAGGGGCCCAGGAGCTGCCTTCTCTCAGGACAGAGCTCAGAAGCAAAGGTGGGCTCTGCTGTTGGCTCCACTGTCCTCCAGGCCATGGCAGAGGAAGCAATGCTGGCATTTCCCGGCTCACCTCACAGTGACTGATCCAGCCAGAATCTCCTTTATGTTGCTCCATTCAGGCTGCCTCAGCACTGAGTGGCAACAGAGGCCAACGGCAAGCAGATTATTATGAAGGGCCACACCCTGAGCTGATGGTTTTCCTGTCCAGGGAATCTTGTTACATCTAGTTTTGCATGTTCACCAGTGACTGCCAGGGATAAAAGTGTGGAAAAGATCACTCCTCCCCAGGACTGTGGCTCACCTGGAGGGAGGGGCAAGGAGGGGCTCAAGCAAGGGACGATGTGTCACACACACACACACACACACACACACACACACACACCCTCCAGTTGCCATCAGGTTAACTGGACAGACTCATTCCTGCCACAGAATCCCAACATCTTCAGACCTTCCACTGCCCTCGGATAAGGAGCACCTGCGGTGGGGTGGGGTGGGGGGGCATGTGGCTACTGGCAGTGAGGTTGGCAAGCCTGGGGGTGGGTAAGAGGAGAAAGATTGCCTTTGCCACCCTCTCAGTGCTCTGTCCCCCAACAGAGATTCTCCTAGACCTTATTGCAGGTAGTGGGTTTGCTCAGATCCTGGCCACCCTCCCCCCCTGGCAGTTCTCCAGGAGAAGGTACAGTTGTTCCCACCTGTTGATGGAGGCCCCCCCCCCCCCACTCTTGGCTGCCCTGACACTGGCCTTGTCCTGGGCTGGGCTTGCTCTGGCCCTCCACCTCCACCTGGGCTCAACTCCTTGTTTCCAAGCTACTCTTGGTCTTGTGCCTTGTGGAGGGGCAGCAGAAACCCCCTCCTGGCACCTCCCTCCCAAATGAAGGGGCTCGGGAGTTTGGGAGCCTTCCTGCCCCTTTGGCCAGAGATATTGCCCCACTTCAGGGTGACTCGCGTGACACAGTTATGAAAGTCAGATGGGGAGGAAATGCTGGAGCAATCTGGCCCCAAGTGAGCAAGAACGAGGGAGGAAGAGCTGCTGGGGCAATCCTGCTGGGGAAGGGATGTGCCAACCCCGCAGTTCTTGGCTCCTGCTCAGGCCCTGCTGGGGTGGACAGGCTGACTGGCCCACGCACCCCCAGGATGATGCTCACAAGGCCGGGAGCAGATTGGGTTGGCTGTGTGTGTGTTAACCAATGTGAGGAAATCTTTAACCATCAAGTGGTTGCCGTTTGAATTGCGAAACAGCTGACCCAAAGAAATCCTGTTCCTTGTAAAGATCTGGCCACGGGTTCAAGGTGTGGGCCAGGACTGGCCACCCCCTGTTCAAAACTCACCTTAGCCACAACCTTGCTGCCCCCAGCTCTGATGGCCCACGGGCTTCGCTGGCTCTAAAGGGAGAGTAGACTGGAGTGGTTCTAATAGTAGTCATAGCAGCAGCAGGGCCTCTCAGAATTAGAGTTGGGTGGGGTCCCAAGGGTCATCTAGTCCAACCCTGTCATAGTCCCGTGCTGCTCAACCATGGCAGAGCTCAGTGGCAGGAGAGGCCAGCCGACCAGCCGAGTCTCAGGGGGTACTTGTCTGGAGGCAGAGTCTATATGCAAGGTTCAGTCCAGTCCTAAGGTCAGAAGTAGCTCAGTTCATGTAGTCAGACAGTCCGGGGTCAAGAAAGCAGAGAGTCCAAGGTCACAAGAGGCAAGAAGCAGCAAGGTCTGGCCAGGAACGACAAATATTGTTTCCAGCAACTGACTGAGGCTGGAAACCCTGCTGAAGAAAGCTGGAGCCAGCTGGTTCTCATCAGGAGCAAGAAGGCCGATCAGTGGCAGGTGGCGTCACTCTGCCTTCTGCTCCTTCAGGCTGCTGCTCAGCAGGTGAAGCTGATTCCTGGCCCATGACAAAATCCCCGCAATGCAGGAATCACAACTAAAGCCTCCCCGATAGTTGGTGATCGAGTCTCTGCTTAAAACCCCCCAATGATGGAGCCCAGCACCTTCCAAGAGAGTCTGCTCCACTGTCCAACAGTTCTTACCCTCAGTGTGTTTTCTCCCAATATTCCCATGTTTGTAGGCGATTTTGCCTGATAAGACACTTCTTTGCAAAGTGCCCCCCCAAATAATGGATTTTTGTATGTTGTTTTCACCAATTCATGCACTTTTATGTACACTTGATTACTGTATGTGCATTTTAGTACACATTACTTGGCTGGAGAACTGCATTCCAAAATTGGGGGGGGGGTGAATTTTAAAGGATAGCTGTGTTTGAATTCTTTCCCTTTCAGTGGAAACTGAATCGAGTTTCTCCATCTACAGAGCTAGGGGGCTCCTGCAGGTGGGAGAGTCGGCTCCTGCTGCACCCAGATACTCCACTGGACTTTCCTGGGTGCTGCCAGGGCGGGTGGGGGAAGAAGGAAGTTTTTCTCAGTGGCAGCAGCAGGGCACACAAACAGCATTTCTGATGATGGTGAAATTTCAGCTCTGCTTGCTCACGGAAGGTGGCTGTTTGTGAGGGACGGATCTCTCTCTCTCTCTGCTGAGCCACAGTCAGGCCTCTGGCTGGCCCTTCCTCTTTTTCAGCCCAGCTGCTGGCCACATGCAGGGTACCTGAGAGCCTCTGCTGGTCTTGCTCCACTCTAGGTCATTTCATCCTCTTTTGAGCTGCCTGCCGTCAGGAGGGTCTGGTCCAGAGGACATAACACATGTGGATTCTGAAATGATTTTGAAGACAACATCTCACACCAAAGCCTCCTGCCTTGAGATCACAGCGGATGGAAGCTTGGATAAGTACATAAGACAAACCTGCTGGATTAGGCCAATGGCTCATCTAGTCCAGCATCCATTTATTCATTGTCTTGCTCTCCCACCTCGTTTCTCCAAGAAGCTCAAGGTGATATATGCACCTGGTTCTCCCCTTTCTCATTTAATCCCCGCAACCCCATGAGGTTGTTTAGGCTGAGAAGCCCCCAAGGTCACAGAAAGCTTAATGGCCAACTGGGGATTCAAACCCTGGTCTCCCAGTCTGACACTCCTAGTCTGACACTCTAACTAATATACCACACTGGTTCTCATTTCCCACTGATTCTCATTCCCCACTGGGGAAACTAAGAAATCTCTGCTCTGAGAAGAACTCTCAGGTAGACAAAATCTTTTGAGGTGCTTAAAAAAATCAGCCATGTGCTCCTCTTGCTGAAGCTTCTAGCATTGGAGCTGAGCACTTGGTCCCGGTGGCAAAAGAGCCAGCAGACCTCAGGCTCAGTGCAAGGCTGGCCCTGAGACTGGTGTCAGCCGAGTGAGGCTGGGGTGTGTCTATTTTCTCTAAAAGTACTTGAACAATTAAAAAAAAACCATCTGTGGCAAAAGGACAAAGAGCTAACGCTTCATGGGCAAGTGCTGAACATATGGCAACGTTTGTTGGAAACTGTGGGGGAAAGCTTTTCTGGCAAAGAACCTGTGGCCAATGTAACATAACCGATGTGACGTGACAATTCAAGCCACGTAAATGTTTCCAAAGCAAAACCCTGTGTATATGACACTTCACTCTGCAGTCACGGGTTGAAGGGGAGCATCGGGTCTACGTGGAAGTTGTAATGTGGAGAAACAGACCCTTTGCTTTAGCAACACCCTAATGATTTGTGACTTTTCAACCCAACGTTTATTATCGTTTACAGGGAAGACAAATGCCAAGGAAGTTCTCTTTCTCAAGAAGAAGAGAATTTCATACCAATAAATATTGTATTGTATCATTTGGCCAACCAAATTCCTTTTCAGTTTCCCAGTTTCAGCCATGTCAGTGATGCCAGCTGACACCAGCACTCCGGGACTGCTTTCTGCTTTTGGAGGACAGTTTCCATTGGGACATTATTCCGTGTCTTGGTGCCGCTTGTTTTAAATTATGTGCCAAATTCATGTACACTTTATGTATGAGACAAGCTTCAACCTGCCACGGGGTTGTACTTGTCCTCTGAGGCAAGTTAAGAGACTTTTGGCTCCCAAAAGGATCTCTCGATCCTCTCGATCTAGAGTATCTCCAGCCTGTGGGGCAGCCTTGGCCCACCAGTCTTCCTCCATTGGGACCGTGAGGCCATTATTCTAAGCTTGTATGATCCTAATGCAACATTTCTTCTCAGTTCAGCAAGTAAGAAAGCAAATCTATCGGTACAAAAAGGGGTCATTAACCTATTCTCTAATTTCTTGGAGTGATATCTAACTGAAGTTTAGAAAAAAAGAGAGAGAAATCCTGAGTCACATGTTGTTTTTATCAAATGTAAAATGCCATTTGGAAAACTGTTGCCAGATAATGAAACTAGAAAATTATCTTTAAAATGAGATAGAACACGTTAACAACGTGAAGATGAAAAAAGGGTTTGTAAGTTGAAATGTTAATGGAATTATCTAGTAGCTCAATTTATGCCTCAGTTTCCCTGCTGAAATTAAAAAAAAAAATAGGAAAGAGTTTTAGGACACACTTTCAGAGTTAAAGATCAACAGCAATTAAAATATACGGTGCAGTTGTTCACAAGTCAGGATAATCTACCAATTTACCAGCTGAAATCACAGTAAAACACCTCAGGCTTTCTTGAGCATTTGAAGGCTGACTGGACAATGCCTCAAACTGAGATAAGCAACTCTTCATCAAGGATAATAAAATGTGAGGTAATAAAATGTTGTTTCTCCAGAATTTCAGGAAAGCAAGAAAAGGCTTGCTGCTGTTGCTACAGTCATCCCCAGTCACTGACAAGCTCATGGGCAGCAGAACCAACCCCCTTTCTCAATATCTTCTCCCTGAAGAGCTGGCTGGACCCACATAGCTAACATTGCCCCACGGCTGGTCGCTCCTGAGACTGCAGCTGGCTTCCTATGGCACAGAGGAGCCCCTGGCCAGAAAATTACTTGCTTCTGGAGGAGGGCAAATGTTGTCCCTATTTTCAAAAAGGGGAAAAGAGAGGACCCAAATAATTACCGCCCAGTCAGTCTGACATCAATACCAGGGAAGATTCTGGAGCAGATCATTAAGCAAACAGTCTGTGAGCACCTAGAAAGGAATGCTGTGATCACCAATAGTCAGCATGGATTTCTGAAAAATAAGTCATGTCAGACTAACCTGATCTCGTTTTATGACAGAATTACAAGCCTGGTAGATGAAGGGAACGCAGTGGGTGTAGCCTACCTTGATTTCAGCAAGGCATTTGACAAGGTGCCCCATGATATTCTTGTAAAGAAGCTGGTAAAATGCGGTCTTGACTATGCTACCACTCAGTGGATTTGTAACTGGCTGACTGACCGAACCCAAAAAGTGCTCATCAATGGTTCCTCTTCATCCTGGAGAAGAGTGACTAGTGGGGTGCCACAGGGTTTTGTCTTGGGCCCGGTCTTATTCAACATCTTTATCAACGACTTGGAGGATGGACTCAAGGGCATCCTGATCAAATTTGCAGGTGACACCAAACTGGGAGGGGTGGCTAACACCCCAGAGGACAGGATCACACTTCAAAACGACCTTGACAGATTAGAGAACTGGGCCAAAACAAACAAGATGAACTTTAACAGGGAGAAATGTAAAGTATTGCACTTGGGCAAAAAAAATGAGAGGCACAAATACAAGATGGGTGACACCTGGCTTGAGAGCAGTACATGTGAAAAGGATCTAGGAGTCTTGGTTGACCACAAACTTGACATGAGCCAACAGTGTGACGCGGCAGCTAAAAAAGCCAATGCAATTCTGGGCTGCATCAATAGGAGTATAGCATCTAGATCAAGGGAAGTTATAGTGCCACTGTATTCTGCTCTGGTCAGACCTCACCTGGAGTACTGTGTCCAGTCCTGGGCACCACAGTTCAAGAAGGACACTGACAAACTGGAACGTGTCCAGAGGAGGGCAACCAAAATGGTCAAAGGCCTGGAAATGATGCCTTATGAGGAACGGCTAAGGGAGCTGGGCATGTTTAGCCTGGAGAAGAGGAGGTTAAGGGGTGATATGATAGCCATGTTCAAATATATGAAGGGATGTCACATGGAGGAGGGAGAAAGGTTGTTTTCTGCTGCTCCAGAGAAGCGGACACGGAGCAATGGATCCAAACTACAAGAAAGAAGATTCCACCTAAACATTAGGAAGAACTTCCTGACAGTAAGAGCTGTTCGACAGTGGAATTTGCTGCCAAGGAGTGTGGTGGAGTCTCCTTCTTTGGAGGTCTTTAAGCAGAGGCTTGACAACCATATGTCAGGAGTGCTCTGATGGTGTTTCTGCTTGGCAGGGGGTTGGACTCGATGGCCCTTGTGGTCTCTTCCAACTCTATGATTCTATGATTCTATGATTCTCATCTTTGTGATGCATCCAACAGTCTTGGCTCTGAAATGCCCCAGATTTCTGCCCCACGTGTCAACTGAGGAATAACCTCAACTTCAAAAACTCTCAGAGGCGGCACCACAATATCCCCACCCTTCACTCTGGGAAATGCAAACACTGACTGCGCCAAACTCCAACCATTCCAAAGACCATTTTGGGCAAAAGAAATCTCCGGTTACTTAAATCTATCAAATTGCTCCAACAGATGCCTGCTTGATTGCCATTTGTGCTTAACTGCTCAGTTGCCAAATACGTTTAAATTGGTCTTGGTGTCATTGACACATAACTGTTGCTTATTGCATACTTCCCCAAATGATTTCAGCAATCTCCTGCCAATTAGGGTCTGGGAAAACAGGTTCCTGTTGTCCGTGTGTAGCAGCCACAATGCCCGTGCCATGCTATTTTGCATCCTAGGCAAGGCTAACTACACACACACTAGTTAACTTCAATTTTCATAACAGATGTCTTGTAGAAAAAATGATAAGTGCAAAACTTGAAACTGCCTTGGTCTGACCACATCTGGAATACTGTGTCCAGTTCTGGGCACCACAATTCAAGAAGGATGTCCACATGTGGTAGATATGTAAAATAGTTTAAAAGTATCGGGAAATGATATACAATGCTATATAACGATAATGATATATGATGAGATGAAAAAAAATGTTTAAAAACCTTTTCCCAAATACCCATTTCTTTTGGGAATGGTACGTATTAGGGACGCTTGTGGTGCTGTGGGTTAAACCAGAGCCTAGGACTTGCTGATCAAAAGGTCGGTGGTTCGAATCCCCACGAGGGGGTGAGCTCCGGTTGCTTGGTCCCTGCTCCTGCCAACCTAGCAGTTCAAAAGCACATCAAAGTGCAAGTAAATAGGTACCACTCTGGCGGGAAGGTAAACGGTGTTTCCGTGCACTGCTCTGGTTCACCAGAAGCGGCTTAGTCATGCTGGCCACATGACCTGGAAGCTGTACGCCGGCTCCCTCGGCCAATAAAGCGAGTTGAGTGCCGCAATGCCAGAGTCGGCCACTACTGGACCTAATGGTCAGGGGTCCCTCTACCTTTACATATTTATGTATGCTACTACAGCAGCTAGGATTTTGTTAGCTCAGAAATGGCAGGTACAAGGTGAGTGAGGTCCCAAATAAGGAGGGTTGGCAATTAAAAGTGATGGAATATGCAGTTAGCTGGTCTAACAAGTAAAATAAGAGAACAAGAACAAGTATACAAAGAGGAATGGAAATTTTTTGTGTAGTATCTGGAAAACAACTGTAAACATGTGAACAAGTTAGTAGGATTAAGGCAAATTCAATAGTGTAACACATAACAAAGGAATAATAAAGGAATAAGGTAGTTAAATAGATATATGAGAATATGTGGGGTAGGTGGGAAAATTAAAGGAACCACGGAAGGGGAAGATGGGAAGTCGTAGATGACTGGTTGGTTTTAAAGAGACCTGGTGTTCATCTCTATGGATGTGGGTGATCTGACACTAAGTAAAAGCGAAACAAAAGAAGTGTCATGGTCAGATCACTTCCTGGTGCAACTGGACTTCTCCACAACCCTTCCCCTCTGCAGGGAGGTGGGACTGATTCGGATGGTCCGTCCCCGCCACTGAATGGATCCAAATGGTTTCCAGAGGTAGGGGATGTTTTATCCCATGTTGATGGCCTTTCAGCTGATTTCCTGGTGGCCCGCTGGAATGCGGGGTTAGCCAGGGCTATTGACTGTTTGGCTCCGAAACGCCCTCTCTGATTGCATGAGGCCCAGACAGCCCCATGGTTTTCACCAAAGCTGAGGGCAATGAAACAAGTCATTGAGACGGCTAGAGAACCAGTGGCAGAAAACTCATTCTGAATCGGACCGGACATGGGTTAGAGCTCAACGTCGAGCCTACCAAGTGGCGATAGTGACGGTGAAGAGGACCTTCTTCACCGCCTCTATTGCATCTGCAGAAAACAGCAGCAGGAGACTCTTTCAGGTGGTTCGCAATCTAAAAGCCACCTTCGCCACTGGGGCCTGGTAAGGACCCAGTATTCCGTCTAGTCAAGTTGCATGGGATCAATTCCAATCTGTTACCTCCCAGGATGTGGACAGGCTCTTGAACAACTGAAATCGACCACCTGTCTCTGATTCTTGCCCATCTGGGCTCATAAAAATGAGCCGGCAAGGGCTGGGTGATGGGCTTTGTGGGGTGGTGAATGCTTCCCTCTGTGAGCAAGCCTTCCCAGACCCACTGAAAGAGGCGGTTATTAAACAGCCTCTTAAAAAACCATCTTTTGATTCGGCTAATATGGCCAACTATCACCCAGTTTAAAATCTTCCATTCTTGGGCAGGGTGATTGAGTGGGTGGCTGCTGAGCAACTCCAGGCATGCCCCCATCATTTAGCCCAGACACTGAGGTCCACTGAGAGTCTTCTGGCGGCTCCCTCTGCAGGGTAGGGCTTGAACCCATGGCTTCAAGTTACAAGACAGGAGATTACAACTCAACACCAGGAAGAACTTTCTGACAGTAAGAGCTGTTTGACAGTGAAATGGATTCCTTCAGAAGGTGGAGGACTTTCCTTCCTTGGAGGCTTTTAAGCAGAGGTTGGATGGTCATGTCATAGTTGAGTTTCCTGCATTGCAGGGGGCTGAACTAGATGACCCTTGGGGTCCCTTCCAACTCTTATGATTCCACGTTGCTTCTCACTTGCCTTTTTTCTATACCGGTAAGTTCCAAATGCTGCAGCCTTTGTTCATAGGGGTGTCACTCTATTCCCCCCACTTAATCATTTGGGTTGCCCTTTCTGAACCTTTTCCAGCCCAACAATATCCTTTTACGTGCTCACTTTGGCAGCACATATGCTAAAATTGGAACGATACAGAGAAGATTAGCAGGGCCCCTGTGCAAGGATGACACGCAAATTTGTGAAGCGTTCCATTTTTATTTTTATTTTAAATCCTTTTACAAGGCGAGGGGAGAGGCTGGGGAAACCCAGCAAGATGGGCAGGGTATAAATAATAAAATTATCACTATTATTATTATTATTATTATTATTATTATTATTATTATTAGAGGTTATGATCAGATGGGCCAGAGATATAGGCCATACAATCCAGTTGGAACAATGGGAGAATTTATGGAGACCCAACATTAAATTTACAGCATGCTCCATAATTAGAGAAAACTTAATGAAAATGATATACCAATGGTATTTAACGCCGGTTAAACTGGCTAGAATATATAAATCAAAAACCAGTGTGTGTTGGAGATGCAAAAAAGACATCGGAACAATGTATCATATGTGGTAGGAATGTGTACATATTTAAAAAATTTGGACCACCATACAAGAGGAACTTTAAAAAATGCTTAAAGTACCGTGCAATAACTGTAAAAACCTGTAGCGTTCCTCTTGGGAATAACAACAAATGACATTCCTGCAACCAAGAGAAAAGTATTCTTATATGCAACAGCTGCTGCCAGAATACTTATAGCAAAAAATTGGAAGGGGGAAAAATCCCATCTATTTGAGAGTGGCAAGTCAAATTTTGTGAATATATAGTTTTGGCTAGCCTTACGGCAGCAATAAGAGGACAAACAGATCAAAAATTAATTGAAGAATGGGATTGTGCAAAGGAGTATATGAAAAAACATTGTTCTGGGACAAATATATCAATATGCAATGAATAAAGTTTACAGGGTAGAAATATTGAGGAAATGGATGGAAGTGGAATAAAAACAATGTAATATTAATAACACAATGAATAAAAGAAGTCAAACATGGGTGGAGGGAAGTCTAAGTTTTTATGCATTTTTTGGTGTGTTCTTATTTTATTTTATTTTATCTTTTGTGTAATGTGTTATTTTTCCTTTTTTGCTTGTGATATTGTTTGGTTTTTGTTACTGCAATTCAATAAAAGTATTTATTAAAAAATTTAAAAAAATATTATTATTAAAACTGAAAACAGTATTATAAGTGTGGTCATTCTATAGATTTCTATTTTATAAATAAAACCCACGTATTCCTTACAGTTTATCAGCATCTGAGATCAGTTTTCCTCACAAAACTGTATGACTTAATTGGGCCAGCAATTTCTTACCTGCATATATTTGAAAATGGGGTACTTGTTGTAGTTTGGTTTGCATGTTGAAAGCACACTTTTAAACGGATATGCCCCCCCCCCACTGCTGCTCTTGGTATCATGGTGAATTTAATAGCTGTTCACTATGATAAAGAAAATAAAAACTGTTGGTTCCATTTAGTTATTTGACAAAATGTAGATACTGCTTTATCAAGAACAAAATTGGGAAGCAGTGTATATAAAATATTCATTAAAAATAATAAAATCAAAAGATAAAATATAAATCAACCTAAAATTTACCAAAATACAAATAAAACCCATTTTGAAACAAACATCTGTAATACAATCACATGCAGTGGTACCTTGGGTTACAGGCGCTTCAGGTTACAGACTCTGCTAACCCAGAAATAGTACCTCGGGTTAAGAACTTTGCTTCAGGATGAGAAAAGAAATCGTGCTCTGGCGGCACAGCACCAGCGGGAGGCCCCATTAGCTAAAGTGATGCTTCAGGTTAAGAACAGCTTCAGGTTAAGAACGGGCCTTTGGAATGAATTAAGTACTTAACCCAAGGTACCACTGTATTAGCATCTGGGAAAAGCAGTACAGCAAAGGTGCTTGCATAATGGCAACGATCAGGGTGTTTAAAAGACGGTTTAGGAGGCAGAGGCCAAACGGCAGGGAGGGCAGTTGCCTTTGTGTGCTCCCTGGGGGCACCTGGTTGGCCCCTCCCGGTTGCTGGCCCTGGACAGAAGGCGCTTTGGCCTCTGATTCAGGAGAGCTGGGCTTAGAAGATGGTCAGCAAGAGGCTTCACAACACAATCCAGGGTGAAATGAGGCTGTGGCTGTCTCTCAGTTCCTTGAAGGTGTCATAAAAGCACCTTCTGGGTAACTGGCATTAGTGCTACAAGACGAAAACAGCAGGACGGTTTCGCTGGCAAAGCACCAGAAACAGTCATCAAGCCCTAATACTAGAACCATCACCCCAGAAATCACAATGGACTGGCATTTGCATGAAGGTGGTGCAGGAAACTAAGAGGAGCAGGAGGAATTGTGAGGTTCTCCAGAAAGGCAGAGCCAACGCTGAACTGAGGGGAAACAGGAGTTTTCTGGGTTCTCTTCTAGGTTGAACAACAATGTGAGACAGGACCAGGAGAGACACACGGGATTAAGTGTAGAGAGGCAGTATATTAAAAGCGCCAAAAGAGATTCTTACGCTAATTCTGTTTAGTTTCGGAGCTTAAAAAAGGAATCTGGAAGAAAATACAAATCTATCAGGAAAATGAAGGCAAAGTAACAGGAAATTTGGCAGGTGTACTTCTGCCTACTCCTTGCTCCAGTCTGTGCATGTTTTTGTGTAACACGATCATGTCTGCCTTATTTTTTCTTCTTCCACAAACTCCTGAGCCTCAAAGGTTGTAGCCAATTTTCCTCCCAGGGGACTCACTCCATCCCCTTCATGCTTTTGCTGGCCCTTCCCGGAAACTTCCCCGGCTCTCTCCTTTTTGAGGTGGGGCGACCAGGACAGGACAGGCTTCCAAGCGGGTAAAGCTGCCTTGACAAGAGTCAAGGGGACCTCGGGGTTTGGCCGAAGCGCCCACCGAGCAAGTCAGCCATGCAGTGGAGCTGCTGGACGCGGGGTTTTGTCGCCTGGCCCCAAGGATCGCGTCCTCTGGATGGAGAGAAGCCGTGGGAGGGCCTTGGATCCCCTTCGGGGGTGGAAGCCTGCAGGCAAGGGGGCGAAGGGCTGAGGAGGGCCGGCCGAAGGGGCCGAGGGCCAAGCTGGCCAGCAGAGCAGCTCTGTGGGCCTCCTCGAGAGCAGGCCTTTCCGGGGACCCCTTCCAGCAGGCGGGGGGGGGGGGGGACGGAGACACTGCTGGGCTCCAGCGCTTTGCCAGCCGGAGTCCCGCCAGAGAGATAATTATTTCGCTATTAATATACTTCCACGTCATTGTGTTTCAGTTCAACAATTACTTTGATAAAATACATATTTTGTTATGTGCAAATGAGGTCCATAAATGACCACCTGGCATGTAGTCAACCCAAAACACAGCAACCATTTGTTATGGACAAGGGACAGCTGGCCCCGGCAAGGGCCCCCTTCCCTTCCGGAACCTCCATCCGGCGCCCCTTCCGCGTCCACGTTCCCCGGGCGGCCAAGCGGAGGCGCCTCCCTCCCTCCCTCCCGGACCCCGCCGCGAGTCAGGGGCGCCCCCCAGCGGCGAGGGAGAGCGCGGGCGCCGGCGCCCCCTTGTGGCCGCGAGGAGAGCGGCGCCGGAGGCAGCCCCGCGGCACGTGGGGCGCCTGCGCAGCGCCGCTGGGAGCCGCGTGTCGGGCAGGCGAGCTGGGCGGGGCGAGCCGCGTTTCCCGCGCAGTTGCGCTGAGGGAGCCCGGAGGGCGGGCGGGCGGGCGGGCGGGCGGCGAAGCAGCGGCCTCGCAGGAGGAGGAGGAGGACGACGCCTCGCTCCCGCCATGGCTGCTCCGGCCAGGGCCCTCCGGCCGCGCCGCTCGGCCCCCGCCGCCCCCGCGCCGTGAGTCCCCGAGGGAGGGCCGGGCGGGCGTCCCTGGCCGGGCGAGGGAGGGCGGCGTGGGGCCGGGCCGGGCTGAGCTCCCTCTTGGTCCGCAGGGCGACGGGCAGCGACGCCTCGGAGGACTCCGGCGACAGCGCCTTCGAGGAAACCCCTCGCGGCAAGGCCGGCAAGCGGCAGCCGCGGCCCCGCAAGCCGCAGGTAGGCGCCGCCGCCGCCGCCGCCCCGAGGGAGGGCCGGAGGGAGGCCCCGGCCGGGCTGCGGTTTGGCGGGGCTCCCGGCTTCCTCGCCCTCTCTCTCCGTCCCCTCAGGCGGCGAGGCGAAGGGCGGCCCCGAAGGACCCTCTGGCGGCCGGCGCGGAGCCCAGCGGCGGCCTCTTCCAGGCGGTGAAGGCGGGCGGGAGCGCCGCGCAGGTGAGGGGCGGGGCGGCCGAGGGTCGCTTCTGAGCGCAGGAGCCGCGCTGAGAAGGCCCTGCTCTGGGCTCCAGTCTGGGCAGAGAGCGGGGAGCGCCCAGCACGGAGAAGGCGCCACCTCCTGCTCAACCCGAAGCTGCTGCTTGATCTCCATGGGATGCAGTTTGGGAGCAGCCTGGGAGCGCCCGTCCCCAGGGGAGCCTTTGAAGGAGAGGGAAAGATGTGCCTCCACCCCTGTCCTATGTGCTGGAATGGGATAGCTGGCTTGGTGGGCTGCAATGGAGCAAGGGTTGGGTTTTTGAAAGGAGACTTGGGGCAGGTGAGAGTGGCAGGGTTGGCTGGAGAAAGATAAGGAGCAGGGATATGCTGGGGGGGCGGGGAGGCAGAGGAATGTGTCTTAGGGGAAACTCAAATCCTCTAGTATGCTTGTGCTCTTGTGGGTCTCGCATCTCTCTCTTGTTTCTATGTGCGTGTCCTTGCCCTGCTCCCTTTGCCTACTGCCATCCTCTGTCAACTGCCACAGTCTATAGTTGATGACTGGCTTGAGAGTTACAAGAAAGACAGGGAATCTGGGTTTCTGGAGCTGTTCAACTTCATTGTCCACTCCTGTGGTTGCAAAGGTGAGTTTAGAGTGGAGTGTTGTGCTTCTGCGTACTCTTGCAAAAGCTCTCCTGTGCTCCGTCCTCCTTCCAGTTGCATGCTTGCTCTGCAGTGATGTGAGGCTGGATTGGCGCTCTCTCCCCTCTCTCTCCCCTCCACGGCCCTGCAGGTGTAGTGACCCTGGAGATGCTGAGAGGCCTTCAGAACTCGGAGATCATCCAGCAACTGACAGAATCATTTGATGAGGTGAGAACTAAGGAAGGGGGTGTTTCTGGGGAGGTTAAATCCAAACAGTCGCCTTGGAGGGAGGGTGGCAGAGACAAATGGTGGACTCAGACAAATCTTTTCCTAGGGCTCAGCAGAGTACCCACTGTTGTTGAACACCCCAGTCTGGCGGCGGTTTCGGCAGGGGTTCTGTGAGCTGTTGGGAGTTCTTGTGCACCGAACACAACATGCTGTTCTCTATGATGAGTATTTGATGGGTAGCCTTGTCGCCCTGCTTACTGGCATGTCTGACTCCCAGGTGCGTGCTTTCCGCCACACGAGCACCTTGGCAGGTAGGAGAGTAGTCTGGGTTTGGGTGGGCAGATGCATCCCTTTCTGAGAGGACCTGAGAAATGCCATGCTATGCTTCATCTTTTCCTGTAGCCATGAAACTAATGACAGGTTTGGTGCGTGTAGCTCTGAGTGTCAGCCTGCAGAAGGACAACAGTCAGCGGCAGTATGAGGCTGAGCAGGCCAAGGGATCGAGCTGCCGGGCTCTGGGGAAGCTGGAAGGGCTGCTGGAACAACGCAGAGAGGTGAAGGTGGCAGGGCTGCAGCACAAGGTGGCATGGGGTGGGGCGGGAGAGCAGGCAAATATGACCTCATGGAAATTACTGAAACCTCGTGGAATGAGACTTGTCTCGGGAGACGGTGGAAAAGGGCATATTTGGAGGTGGGGTAAACTGTTGGAAGGTTACAGCACCAGTTCTGGCTGTAGAGACCAATGCGAATGAGATGTGTTTTGTTGCAGCTGGGGCAGATGAAGGCATCTGGTTGTGCTGCTGTGGATGCACTATGGCATTTCTTCTCTCTCTGCTCCTTTCACCGGTCATCCCTCTTCTGGTCACTTTTATGGATGCAGGACCTGTCTGTCTCCAGGCATTGCAGTCATCTGCAAAGGATTCCCACACGGTGGGATTGATGTTTCCAGCCTTTATGTCACGTTTGCAGGCATCTTTGTAGCGCAGAGTTGGTCGGCCAATGGGTCTGGTGCCTGACGCCAGCTCCCCATAGAGCACATCCTTGGGGAGCCTACCATCTTCAATTTGTGGACAAGACCAAGCAAGCATAGGCATCGCTGAGACTGGAGTGAGAACTTGCTGGGAATGTGGGCTTGAGAGAGCACATTTTTGGTTGGAATTCTGTCCTGCCATTTGATACCCAAAACCTTTATGATGCAGCGTATGTGGAAAGTGTTGAGGCATCGCTCCTGGCGGTTGCCCATGACTTGCTTCCATAAAGCATCGTGCGCAACACACAAGCCTGGTAGACCTTCATCTTGGTATTGAATGTTTGTTGTTGTTGTTTAGTCGTGTCCAACTCTTTGTGACCCCATGGACCAGAGCACGCCAGGCACTCCTGTCTTCCACTGCCTCCTGCAGTTTGGTCAGACTCATGCTTGTAGCTTCGAGAACACTGTCCAACCATCTCATCCTCTGTTGTCCCCTTCTCCTTGCGCCCTCCATCTTTCCCAACATCAGGGTCTTTTCCAGGGAATCTTCTCTTCTCATGAGGTGGCCAAAGTACTGGAGCCTCAGTTTCACGATCTGTCCTTCCAGTGAGCACTCAGGGCTCATTTCCTTCAGAATGGAGAGGTTTGCAGTCCATGGGACTCTCTTCTTGCAGTCCATGGGACTCTCAAGTCTCCTCCAGCATCAGAATTCAAAAGCATCAATTCTTCAGCAATCCGCCTTCTTGATGGTCCAGCTCTCACTTCCATACATCACTACTGGGAAAACCATGGCTTTAACTATACGGACCTTTGTTGGCAAGGTGATGTCTCTGCTTTTCAAGATGCTGTCTAGGTTTGTCATTGCTTTTCTTCTAAGAAGCAGGCGTCTTTTAATTTCGTGACAGCTGTCACCATCAGCAGTGATCATGGAGCCCAAGAAAGTAAAATCTCTCACTGCCTCCATTTCTTCCCCTTCTATTTGCCAGGAGGTGATGGGCCCAGTGGCCATGATCTTCATTTTTTTGATGTTGAGCTTCAGACCATATTTTGCGCTCTTCTCTTTCACCCTCATTAAAAGGTTTTTTAATTCCTCCTCACTTTCTGCCATCAAGGTTGTGTCATCTGCATATCTGAGGTTGTTGATATTTCTTCCGGCAATCTTAATTCCGGTTTGGGATTCATCCAGCCCAGCCTTCACATTATGAATTCTGCATATAAGTTAAATAAGCAGGGAGACAAATATACAGCCTTGTCATACTCCTTTCCCAATTTTGAAGCATTGAGTTGTTCCATATCCAGTTCTAACTGTAGCTTCTTGTCGCACATAGAGATTTCTCAGGAGATAGATGAGGTGATCAGGCATTATATAAAAAAAATATAAAAAATTGTCCAGTAGCACCTTAGAGACCAACTAAGTTTGTTAGTTGGTCTCCAAGGTGCTACTGGACATTATTTATATTTATATTTATATTTTTATATATTTCTACTGCATCAGACCAGCATGGCTACCTGCCTGAATCTTGAATGTTAGCGTCACATTCTCCCATGCCCTTTTGAAGAGGTGAATCATTGCCATAGCTGCCTTGCCAGTACGTTTGTCCAGCTCAGTGTTACTAACGGTGGAACCAAAGTAGACAAAATCTACCACCTCAAGTGTGTGATCACCAGTGATGATGTGTGGAGTGCTGACAACATCCTGACCCAGGATGATGGTATTTGTCAGGCAAATAGTAGGGCTAAACTCCTGCAGACATGGGCAAAAATGAATATATATATATATATATATATGAATATAGAAATTGATGGGTATAAATTAATCACTGAAAAGGCGGAGACCCAACAGGAAGAGAGGAAGGTAAAGGATGTGTATACTTGTGAAGAGATTCATAACCTGGAACATGGAAAGCAGATTGAGAATATATGGGTAAAAATTACAGGAGAGGGAAACTACAGTGACCTTATTCTGGGTGTCTGCTGTAGACTTCCAAGCCAGACTGAAGACTTGGCTGATGTCTTCCCAGAGCAGATTATCAAACATTTGAAAAGGAGAGCTATAGTAGTCATGGGAGACTTCCCCAATATCTGCTGGAATTCAAGCTGCCAAGAAAGTAGTGTCCAACACATTCCTCACTTGGTCCTTACCAAGAGGGATGAACTGATCAACGAAGTAGAAGTCCTGGAAACCTTGGGGGGAAGTGATCATGTCCTCTTGGGTTTCAGAATGTAGAGGCAAGGGAAACTGCGCTCAGATGTGCACTCTAGACTTTAAGAAGGCTGATTTCAAAAAGTTGAAGGAACTACTGTGACATGCCATGGTTGGAAATAACTCAAAGAGAAAGGAGCTCAAGATGGATCAGAGTTTCTTAAAGGTGAAATATTAAAAGCTTAAATGCAGACGATTCCAACAAGAATTGGATGCAGAATGAGCTTACAGATGGGTTGAAATTTGAGAAGAGAAGAAAGGAAATCATGGAGGAGGAATATATATATATATACGAGTAGTCAACAGTTGCAGGGTGAATGTCAGATGGGCTAAAGCTCAGAATGAACTCAGGTTTGCAAGAGATGTTAAAAAGGGTGTGGTTTTTTGGCTGTGTTCAAAGCAAGAGGAACAAGCAAGTGGCAGGTCCTCTGTGTGGAGAAGATGGAGAAGTGCTATTGTATGAGCGAGAAGGCAGATGTCAGACAAGTTCCTTCACTGACAGCAGAACTGCTCAACATCTCCTTCTGTCTTCACCCAAAAGAAAAGCAATGCCCAACCTAGTGATAGCATGATAAGTGAAGTGAGGGAGGAGTTGCAGCCCAAGATAGGAAAAGAGATGGTAAGGGAACACCTAGCAACGTTAAATGCCTTCAAATCTCCAGGGACTGATGAGCAGCACCAAAGGGTTCTAATGGAGCTTGCAGATTTAATCTCAGAGCCTTTATCTATAATCTTTGAGAATTCTTTGGAGTTGTCATTCATGAATGTCTGGCATGCCACAGGTCTAAAGTGCAAATTTTAGGCAAAATACATCTTTGGATTTTTAGTTTCTTGGTAGCATTTTGGGGCTCACCATGTTGATCTAGTATTTCTTCAGGTGAAATTTCAGAACAGAAACATGCAGATTCAGCACAGAAACCACCAGGACCCAAGCAGGTCCTTCACCACACGTCTTTTGGGAAGAGCTCCGCAAATCCCTCGGTGGACTTAAGGGAGCAGCTTCTGTTGCACAAAGGCTCTCCACTGTGACTTCCCTAGATTCTTGGGCGAGTTGACATTTCTTATGGGTATCTGCGGGATCCCTTCTCCTGTCCCAGCTTTTCCTCGTCTCTCTTGATAAAGGCTTCAGGGCATCCAGGTGACTGGGCTTGGGATCATGGAACTCTGGGGTTCTAATGTATCAATATAAGCATTGGCTGGGTTCATTTCTCATAGACAGGAGGGAAAGGGTTCAATCTTCCTGTCACGGAACCCCTAGATTAAATATTAGAGCACTACAGCTGCTGAACTGATCATCTGTGGGCTGGTTTTTACTCCAGGCCTCTAGAGATTTATTCTAACTCATTAGGAGGCAATTTTGACTCAGTGTCATTTTTACATGCCAGAGACAGAAGATGTGACTGTGCTTCAAGCAGGGCAGACAGTGAGAGTCCCTCTAACATGTCAGATGCAGGTGGCAGTGCACACAAGTGCCTGGCTGGAGACTTAAACCACTTGTGTCCTGCTTTGTGTGTTGCCAGCTCCAGGAGAAACAGGAAGAGCTTGAGAATTTGATGAACGCTATCTTCAAGGGGGTCTTCATTCACCGCTATCGGTGAGTTGGGGTGAGGGCAAGTTCAGCTAGAGCAGGGACCAGTGAGCCACGCTGTCCATCTTAACACTTTCTTTGTTATTTGCTTGTCAAGGGACCTTATGCCTGAAATTCGTGCCATTTGCATTGAAGAGATGGGCCAGTGGATAGAGCATTACAGCAACTCCTTCCTGACTGACAGCTATCTCAAGTACATTGGCTGGACGCTACATGACAAGGTAGGTAGGTGGAAGAAGGTGGGTGTTGCATCCAGCAGGAGGTACCCATCTGCTCATAGGCAAACAGCTGTAAACATGTTCAGGGCTTCCATGGGACTGCGGTGGAGAACCTTTCTTAGCCTGAGAGTCAGATTTCCATATGGCCAACCTGCCAAGGACCAGGGCACACGCTTACACCTGGGCAGGCAGGGATGCCTCTGTGTGATCTCTAACAGGAAGAAACAGCATTCACACATCCAGCCACCTCTGTGCTGGGGTGGGAGGAAATGCTGCTGTTTCATTTTGAAAGGTTAGGCAGCATTTCTCTTGTTTCTGATCTTGGAGACATTTCAAATGCATTATTTCAGTAATAATAGCAACGCTGCTAGATAAGCTATATTATTCTGTTACCGAGAATTGGAGGGAGGGGGGTATTGAACCGCAAGCACAAAGAGGTGCTGAGCGAGGGGTTTGATGTAAGTATACCAAAGGAGGATGTCAAAAACACCAGAATGGGCAGTTCTACTGCCTTATTTAGAGGTATAAACTTACACCACAGCATGCAGAGCCCCACTACCTGTACAGAAGGGATGGACACCACAAAAGCGAGAGGTCGTCATGATTTGTTTGCAGCTGAGGAAACATGTATGTGTCCTTTATGCACAAAGTAGCATATGTTAGTTTCCCCTGGTCAGCGAGGCCAGAGGTAGCAGCTGTCCAGAGCTCCTCTCTTCCTGGGCCCTGAGCCCAGCATCCCAAGGCTTACAGATAAGCATAGCATCGAAGCAAGACACTTCGCATATATCAAAGCAAGTGAATATAAACATGAGCTTGTCCTTTCAACAACTAGCCATTGTAGTTGTTGCTACAATTGGTCGTTGTTGGAACATTTCACCTTTGGTTCATTACGGTGATTGTCAGAATAGCTGCTTTTCTAGTGGATATGTTTTTGGAGGGAAAGGTTTGGAAGAGAGATTCTTACTCTCTCAGTAAAGTTAAGTACAATTGTGATTGCACATTAAAACTTGGTTAGATTTGCATCTTTAAACAAATGTTCTTCACAAAAATACTTTGCGTATAATAAATCACAGACACTTAGCTTTGCAAACAGGTGAATATTTTGCTAAGGAGTTATAGAAGTTACAGTCGACATCAAAATCTGCTGGTAGTGAAATTAAGATGAAAAAGGTGTCACGGCTAAAATGGCCGCTGCTTCTTTAATGCGAATAAAGCTGGGTCAGCATGAGTCAGCAGCCTGCACTGGGTTGTGTATATAGAGTGAGAAATGTTAGTTTGGGTTGGCTGGTGTTTGGGTTGGCTGGTTGGTTAGTTACTGTTGATGTGTGTAGTTGGTCAGTCGCTTTCGCACAAAGACTTTTAAGAATAAAACTCTGCAAGGACTTTTCTCGTGGACTCTTTTGTGCCGACAAGGGTCCGAGGACCAGGCTGAGGAGACAAAGGGAGGTCAGAACCCTTTCCTTCTTTTTTTTGCTTTTTACAAACACTGACAAAAGGTTCCAAACGACTTAAAAAGAAATGTACTTGGTTTCATTACAAAAAGGTTCATGCAATCTTTCGACTAACAAAAATGCAGGCAATGAAACCTCCTTATAGAGAGATTCTTCATTCACATGCAGCATTCTTGAGTTGGGATCAGGAAGCAGGAAGACTGAGAGCCTTAGGTTAACCCTTTCATGCACACAAATGTGAGGCAGTAACTGTATTATCCAGAGTGCCTGAAGAACTATGGATGGAGGCTCGAAACATTATACAGGAGGCAGCAACGAAAACCATCCCAATGAAAAGGAAATGCAAGAAAGCAAAGTGGCTGTCCAATGAGGCCTTACAAATAGCGGGGGAGAGAAGGCAAGCAAAATGCGAGGGAGATAGAGAAAGATACAGGAAATTGAATGCAGAATTCCAAAAAATAGCAAGGAGAGACAAGAAGGCCTTCTTAAATGAGCAATGCAAAGAAATAGAGGAAAACAACAGAATGGGAAGAACCAGAGATCTGTTCAAGAAAATTGGAGATATGAAAGGAACATTTCGTTCAAAGATTACCATAATAAAGGACAAAAGTGGTAAGGACCTAACAGAAGCAGAAGACATCAAGAAGAGGTGGCAAGAATACACAGAGGAATTATACTAGAAAGATATGGATGCCTCGTACACCCCAGGCAGTGTAGTTGCTGACCTTGAACCAGACATCCTGGAGAGTGAAGTCAAATGGGCCTTAGAAAGCATTACAAATAACAAGGCCAGTGGAAGTGATGGTATTCCAGCTGAACTATTTAAAATTTTAAAAGATGATGCTGTTAAGGTGCTAGCTACACTCAATATGCCAGCAAGTTTGGAAAACTCAGCAGTGGCCAGAGGATTGGAGAAGGTCAGTCTACATCCCAATCCCAAAGAAGGGCAGTGCTAAAGAATGCTCCAACTACCGCACACTTGCACTCATTTCACACGCTAGCAAGGTTATGCTTAAAATTCTTCAAGGAAGGCTCAAGCAGTATGTGGACCGAGAACTCCCAGAAGTGCAAGCTGGATTTAGAAGAGGCAGAGGAACCAGAGACCAAATTGCAAACATGCGCTGGATTATGGAGAAAGCCAGAGAGTTCCAGAAAGACATCTATTTCTGCTTCATTGACTATGCAAAAGCCTTTGACTGTGTCGATCACAGCAAACTATGTCAAGTTCTTAAAGAAATGAGAGTGCCTGATCACCTCATCTGTCTCCTGAGAAATCTCTATGTGGGACAAGAAGCTAAAGTTAGAACTGGATATGGAACAACTGATTGGTTCAAAATTGGGAAAGTAGTACGACAAGGCTGTATTTTGTCTCCCTGCTTATTTAACTTATATGCAGAATTCATCATGCGAAAGGCTGGGCTGGATGAATCCCTAGCTGGAATTAAGATTGCTGGAAGAAATATCAACAACCTCAGATATGCAGATGACACAACCTTGATGGCAGAAAGTGAGGAGGAATTAAAAAACCTTTTATTGAGGGTGAAAGAGGAGAGCGCAAAATATGGTCTGAAGCTCAAAATAAAAAAAACGAAGATCATGGCCACTGGTCCCATCACCTCCTGGCAAATAGAAGGGGAGGAAATGGAGGCAGTGAGAGATTTTACTTTCTTGGGCTCCATGATCACTGCTGATGGTGACAGCAGCCACGAAATTAAGAGACGCCTGCTTCTTGGGAGGAAAGCAATGACAAACCTAGACAGCATTTTAAATAGTAGAGACATCACCTTGCCAACAAAGGTCCGTATAGTAAAAGCTATGGTTTTCCCAGTAGTGATGTATGGAAGTGAGAACTGGACCATAAAGAAGGCTGATCGCCGAAGAATTGACGCTTTTGAATTATGGTGCTGGAGGAAACTCTTGAGAGTCCCATGGACTGCAAGAAGATCAAATGCATCCATTCTTAAGGAAATCAGCCCTGAGTGCTCACTGGAAGGACAGATTGTGAAGCTGAGACTCCAATACTTTGGCCACCTCATGAGAAGAGAAGACTCACTGGAAAAGACCCTGATGTTGGGAAAGATGGAGGGCACAAGGAGAAGGGGACGACAGAGGATGAGATGGTTAGACAGTGTTCTCGAAGCTACAAACAGGAATCTGACCAAACTGCGGGTGGCAGTGGAAGACAGGAGTGCCTGGCGTGCTCTGGTCCATGGGGTCACGAAGAGGCGGACATGACTGAACGACTAAACAACAACAAAAACTGTATTACAGCGTATAAGGCTGAGATGAGATTTGAGCCCAGGGGCTTTTTAAGTCAAAGTCAGTTATGAGTGAATGTAGTTCAGAGGAAAAGACTTAACTTGCTGTTTGCCATAGGAAGCTTTCAGGTAGAAGTTACTTGACTTAGGACAGCTGTCTTGTAGTCCTTTGAAGTCAAGGCTCCTTAAAACCCATTGAAACAAATTTTAACTGCAAGATTGCAGGCTTGTTTAGGTGACTATAAGAATCTGTGGTTATACTAGTTACTTGTTCATCAGTGTGGGTAGTGCAGGTAATATTCTCAGTTGATTCTGTGGAAGTAGAAACATGCCTGTGAACGCTGAGGTTCTTCTGGGAAAATGTCCACCTTAGGGTCTGGCCGTGCTGATCTCTCTTGAAGAAGCCCAAGGAGTTGGACTGGCAGCTTCTAGTCTCTTGCTCCTAATCTCCTCTTGTCTGTCTTGCAGCAGGGGGAGGTCCGGCTCAAGTGCCTTCTTGCTCTACAACGACTGTATCACAGCCAGGAGAGGGCTGCTCGCATGGAGCTCTTCACCAGTCGCTTCAAGGTGAGGGTCTGGACCCAAGAATGCTGTCAGCTGGATGTCTTCCACACCTTCTTGGCCTTCCTCTGACAGGGGGAGTGTGTTCCTGGACATTCTGCTGTGGGCTCCTTGCATCTGTGAAGACATGGTGGGGAGGTGCGTTGTTCTCCCACCCAATGCCTGCGCTCTTCCCTGCAGGAGCGAATGGTCTCCATGGTCCTGGACAAGGAGCCCCAAGTGGCAGTGGAAGCTGTCAGGCTGCTCACCCTCATCTTTCAGTAAGTGTTGTCAGGGTGGGGGTGTTGCTAGGGCCTGAGCCCCATGGACCCCCCCCCCCCAAATGTCCATAGTGTGCACACAGGAATCTTCCTTGGTCCATTCAATGCAGTGTTGTCTGCGCTGACAAGCAAGCCGCCTCCAGGGTTGGGACAAGGTGTTTCTCAGCCTGCCTGGGACCTTTGCATGCAGGGCATGTGCTCTGCCACTGAGCTCCAGCCTTGGCCCACTGATGAGTGGATGCTTGATCTCCATTCAGGAATATGGATGATGTGCTCACAGACTCGGATTGTGCAAGCGTCTTTCCACTTGTGTATGCTTCTAACCGTCCCCTTGCAGCAGCCGCTGGCGAATTCTTGTATAACAAGTGAGTGTGTCCTCTCTCTATCCCCCCCCGGAACTGCAGCCTCTCAAGCAGAAGACCAGCTTGTTTTTTCATGTATCTTGTAAATCATATGTTTTGCTGCAATCAAGCGGTTTGTAAATTTTATTAAACAAACAAGATTTGATCCTGCTCTGCTGCCTCTTACAAGCCTTCCTGCAGAATCCTTGATTCCATCTCCCCTTTCTTAACAATAGCGGTTTGGCCCCTAGGTTGTTGGCTCCCACCATGTGTGCCAGGGGGACGGCAGGGAAGCAGCGCACCCGAGCCGCCTTCCAGCTGCTGCTGGCCTTTTTCATTGAGAGTGAGGTGAGGCAGCAGGGAGGTGGGGGCAGGAGAGGCCTTCCCAGGCAGGGGCATGACATTGCTGTCCCCACACAGTTCCATGACCATGCCAGCTACCTGGTGGACAGCCTGTGGGACTGTGCGGCTGCCTTGCTGAAGGACTGGCAGCTGCTGACTGGGCTTCTGCTGGAGGATCCCCCTGCGGAAGGTGAGGAACAGGTGGGGGGTGAAGGGACACCTGGAAGCAGTGAAGAGCATTGACACCTCTGCCCAGCTTGCATGCGTGATGGGGGTGGAGGTTGGCTCTTGCTGGACACGTCTGCCAGTAAAGTGTCTAAGGTGAAAACTTTCAATCTGGTGTGGTCCAGGACCCACCCAGCTCTTCAGTGATCAGCTCACAACTGCAAGGTCTGAGTAGAATCATGGAAGGGGAGGGGTTACCTTGGATCGGGCACCTGCTTGTCATTTTTAGCATTGCCTGGACACATTCCTAGCAGGTACATGTCCCGCCCTCCTTTGGCTGCTTCCAAAGGTGCCAGGGGAGGAGGTGGAGTGGTTTGCATGTTGGCAGTTTTAAGCAGTTTCTCTGGCTGTGAAGAGATGCAGGAGCAGTGTTCAGTCTGGTTGCCTATTTTTTACCTTCACACAAGTTGAGATGGAGACATAATGGCTGCTGGTGAAATGAAGCCTCTCCTTTGAGACTTCTCACAGGGTAGGCTAAAGTTGGAGTGGGGAACATACAAGGTGGTGAACTACAACTCCCATCAGCCCTAGCAGGCATGGCAAATGTCCAGGGATGATGGAAGTTGCAGTTCACCAACGTTGAGGTGGGTTTAAAGGGCAGTCCAGACACGGACAGTGTATGAGGTGTACTGTGTGGAACAACTGCATTGCGCTGGCCAGCAAAGGGCCTGCAGAACTGCTTGGGTGAGCTGCCTCGCTCCCTGGCTCAGCTGCCGCCTTGCTCCACAGGCCTTGGAGACCGAGAGGAGAGCAGCCTCATCATGTTCTTGGCAGCCAGTGTGCGACAGGCCACAGAGGGGCAGCCACCTGTTGGCCGGATCTCTGGAAAGAAGGTAAAGGGTGGGTCAGGGTGGCCGCCTGAGGTGTTCTTAGCTCATCTCCTGCCCTCCCCTGGGCTGTGCTTCCCATCCTTTCTTCTCTACAAGGTGCTTTCTGCTCGGGAGCGCAAGGTGCAAGTGGAGGATCGCCTCAGACTCACTCAGCACCTCATCCCCCTGCTGCCCCTGCTGCTGGCTAAGGTGAGCCCTGTGAGGGATGGGGGCCTCCCTCTGTGTTACTGGGAGGGGGCATGGAACAGGGGTCCCTCCCTGTTGGGGTCTGGGTTCATGGCACTTGACATTCTTGGCTTCAACAAATGCAGACAAGATGGTTTCCCTTGCCCTGGGCAGTGCCCTCCTGTTCATGGCTCCTCTTGGCTATGCGGGAGCCTGAATGTCCCTTCTCTCCGCTCCCTTTGGCCAGTTCTCAGCTGATGCCGAAAAAGTGGTTTATCTGCTGGAGGTCCCGCGCTACTTTGACCTGACTCTTTACAGCAGCGGCCGTCTAGAAAAGGTGAGGGAGCCCTGCGCCTGCCCCCTTCCCTTTGCCAGACCAGGGCTTAGGTGTGGGGCTGGGCTTGCCTTCTCCCCCTAGTCCAGAGCTGCCATTCAACCAGGCTGCTGCACTTCCCCCAAGCATTTAGAGCTGCTGCTGGCCCAGCTGTGGGAGGTGATGGAAAAGCACACAGACTGCGAAGTGCTGGAGGCTACTTCCAGGACTCTGCACATGCTCTGCTCTCCAGAACTGGCTTTCTACAGCCGTGCAGATTTTGCCCGCAGTCGTCTGGTGGACCATCTGGCGGATAAATTCCAGCATGAGGAGACTGAACTGTTCCAGGTACAGAGCACTGGTGGCTGTGGCATCTTGGAATGGTCAGTGGTGAGGTAGTGGCCAGACCACAGATGGGCGGGTGCAGCGGAGGTGCCTGGGAATGGGGTTGGTGGCTGGGTTAGGCAGTGCATGTATGGAGCAATGCTTTCCCTTCATTTCTCCCTCTTCCACTATAAGAGTGTTGAGGTACTGGGTTGCTTTCCTGCTTCACAGATAGACAGGGCATCTCTGCCATTGCAGTCCATGGAAGCCCAAGACTGCAGTGATCACGGAGGAGGAGAAATGGGCATGGTCAATTAGGTTTTCTTTCTCTTGGTTCCTGTTCAGTCCCCCGGCTGTCTGGAGAATGAAGATGTGTACTGTGTGGCTACCACTCTCAAACGCATTGCCATCCTGCACAGGTGAGCACAGGGAGGAGGGAGAGAACCAGGCCGTCCTGTTGTTTTGCAGGCCCCATCCTGGCTAGCGTCCCAGCTCAAGGCTTTCAGACCCTCCCTCAGCTGCTCTGGAGCAGCCCCATGCTGCTTCTGTTGCATGGAAGAGGCAAGGAATGTCCTTTGCTTTTTTGTCTGCAGTGCTCATGACCTGACCCCGTGGAATTTCTTTGATCCCTGCATCCGACTCCTGCGCCACACGGTGGACACAGAGGAGATCCCCAAGCAGGTACTGCAGGGTTGCAGGGAGAGGGGCTTGAACTGACGAGTGCCCTGGAAAAGTGGAGATGAGCATGTGCCCACAGTTGCATGCCTGTGTGTCGTCTCATTGTTGCTACCACATCCTGCTCCCTTCCCCCATTTTGGGGGGTGGGTGCAGTCTTGCAGCTGCAGAGTGGGAGGCTCCTTCCCACCCCAAAAATTCTTGATCTTGCTTTGGCTACTTCCATATCTGCCTGACTTCCTTTGTTGCAGGTGGTCATCTCTGCCATATCCTGTTCATACTTCTCACTCTATTGGGAGCTGTCCCATCTCTGTGCCGCCACCGCAGCCTCTGACCCCCTTCCCAGACAGGTAAGCAGGGCTTTTAGAGAGGGTGGGTCTCCCTCTGCACCACCACACGCTCATGACACCACTCCTCCTTCCAGGAGCAGCTGCTCAGCCTGAAGCAAAAAGTGGCTTCCTTCTGCTCCCTCTGTCAGAACTGTCTTGTGGACATGGACCCCGGTGTTCAGGAGCAGGTAAGAGCAGGAGACAGGGTTCCTGTGTTCCCCGTGGCTCTTGCCTACTTCATGAAACACTCAAAAGAGCTGGGCTTCTTCTGCTGTTGGCCACAGGGATGCTTGCTCATCTCTTGTTCACATTCTCCCTTCACAACATGAGAGAGAGAAGTTGCCAAATCTTGCAAAGCCCACTGGCCACAACCCCTTCCTTCTTATCCATGTGGGCACAAGCAGTACTGCCACACAACTTTCAGCATATAGCAAAGGACTCTGATACTCTGGGCAGGAAGCTGAAGGACCTTGGGGCAAAGGTGGTCTTTTCATCTACCCTGTTGAAGGTTGTGACCCAAAAAGAGAGGGTAATACTGGAGGTCAACCACTGGCTGTGCAGGTGATGTCAGGAAGGTTTGGCATCTTGGATCATGGTCTCCACTTCTTGAGGACAGACTTCTGGCAAGAGATGGGCTGCACCTCACAGCAGTTGGCAAGAATGTGTTTGCTAAGAGTCTCACAAACCTGATCCGGAGATCTTTAAACTAGATCCTGAGAGGGAGGGAGACAACATTACAGTTAGAACACCAGTTACTGAGGACGATAACTTCATTGATGCGCAGGAGACGGAGCTGGTGCTCCAGAAACCTGCTAAAGGGCAGGAAACTACAAGAAGGAAGCAGCTGGAGGAGCGACTCATGGTTTCATTTGTTGCATTTGTGCAGCTGATTTGAGTGTCTGTGTGCAATGGTGTTTGGGGGGTTGGGAGGCAGCAGCCTCAGGAGTCATGGAGGAGGGAGGCATTGATTTCTTGCCCCAGCCACAACTGCAATGCAGTGGGTGGGAGCTTCCTTGCCTGCTGCTGCTGGGACAAGGAAGAGGCTACTCCTCCCCTTTGCCTGCCCTGTTGATTCGGGGGGGGGGGGGTGTTACAGGAAAGAGGCAGTGTGTCCCTGCTTGCTGCCCTTTTCCTGCCCCCTCCCCCATTTTCTAGGACTTGCTCCTGAATCCTGCGATGTCTCTTCCTGCCCCCTCACTTTCACTCTCTGGTTTCCCTGCCAGGCCTTTGTGGTGCTGACTGACCTGCTCGTGATTTTCGGCCCTCAACTGCCGTATGGGGGCCACTGCCTGCTCCGGGAGCTGGTGTACGAGCCAGATGTTGCTTTGCAGTCGCAGCTGGCTGGCTTCCTTGTGGACCACGTCTTCAACCACGACCAGGTCGAAGGTATTGGGCTGGGCCCATGGTGCCACTGGCTGCAGGAGGGCAGGGGGTCCCTGGGCAGAGCAGCCTCCCCCACTCTTCCTCTTGTTGGCCTCAGGCAGCCAGGATGAGATGCTCCAGATTGAGGAACTGCACCAGCGCCGCAAGCTGCTGGCCGGATTCTGCAAGCTCATTATCTACGGAGTCCTGGAGCTGAGTGCTGCCTCAGACATCTTCAAGCATTACTCCAAGGTTGGTGGGCGGTGGGCGGATGTGCCCAGGCTCTTGGCTCTGACATGGGTCCCCTTCCTCTTGCTCAGCGATGTTGCTGGACAGCTGGTTGGGTGCCAGATTACCTGTTCCTTCCCCAACAAGGCTCCAAGAGACCCACCACATCTGGTCCTCCATGTGCAGCTCTGGTGGGCTGCGATGGGGGGAACGACTGTTGCTTTTGGCACTACCTGGAGCTGTAATGCACAGCAGCTGCCTGGTGGTAGAGGATGGGGACCTTCTTCCTCCCAGGCTCCCAAGGGATTCTTTTCCCACCCTGAGGATGGGGAATATGTGTTACAGTTCAAAAGATCACCGGCTCGGTGCAAGTGCAAAGCATTAGGCACGTAGCCAGAAGCGCACTGAACTCATGGATGATCAGGCAGCAGCAGATTTAAAAGACCCTATTGCCTCACCCAAAGTCTCACCACTACTCACCAGGCTGGTCGGGCCTGGCTAGGGGTGTTCTGTTGGCAGGGGTTCGATTCTGGCTACCTTTGTGCAGCATCCACCTGGGGACAAACCCTGGGATTCTCTGTTCTATGTGATAGTCAGCAGAGGACTGTAATAATAGCTCTCTTTGACCCGGTCTTTCTGGCATCCTAGCATGTCCCACATGAAGCACTTTTAGCTTGGCAAATAGCACCAACACAGATAGTCCTGCTTAGCTGCTCAACTATCAACCATGCCTACCATGGCCTACATAGGCCTGCCTGCCTGTCCATTCATCTCTGCAATGCACTTACTCCAGCAAAGCAGTTGTCTCTTACTCTAGAGCAGCACATTCCCAGTACAATCTGAGCAGAAATTCACCATCCTGATTGGCACAAACCTCTTTGCATGTCTGCAAGAAAAGAAATATTTTTGGTCACCTGACAATGTGATGTCAGGGGATTGAGGGATAGGCACATGGCTGGGAAAGGTTCCCTCTGCCTGTGCTACAGCCCAGCCCCTTTGCAGCCTTCAGAGCCCAGTCAGACTCATCTCAATGGCCCATGAGTGCTGTGCTTGCCGGGCCTGAGGTGTCTCCAGCGGGTTGCCGGCTGCTGTCCAGCTGCCTGACTTTGCAGTTAACCAAAATAGCCAGCCAGTGTATTGTTCACAGAAGCAAAACTTGAAATGCACAAGTCATGGCTCTTGGGCACAAGAGGATGTTTGGAAGCCCATTTCCAGTTGGACCCTAGCCAAGGAGTGCTGCCTGCTAGGACTATTGCCCTTCCTTACCCATCCCATAATAGGGAATAGAACTTTCTGTGTGTTTGTCTATGGCTTAAGCCTATGCCTTGGGAATGGAGTGACTTTAGTGTTCTGCCCCCACCAGGCCTACAATGACTACGGGGACATCATCAAGGCGACACTGAATGAGACCCGCCAGATTGACCGGACCGAATGGGCTCACACGCTGCTCCTCACTCTGCAGCAGGTAATGGGGGAAGGACCTTGAGCCAAGAGGTTGGGGAGAGGCCTTGGGTGACGCTCCCTTGCTCTTCCTCCTAGCTGCTGACTCAGCTGCTTCTGGAACAGGGACCTGTAGGCGTCCACTCTGCCGCCTTCCTGGAGATCCGGGATTTGGCACGGCGCTTCTCTCTGCTCTTCGGGCTGCACCAGCTGCAGAACCGCTCCGCCCTTGTCACTCTGCATAAGTGAGGATGCTGCTGCTGCCAAGGCCTTTTCTTCCTGTCTTGCAGGGTGTGGGAAGTAGTGGGAGGGCAGGATCTGGTCCAAGAGCAGCCAATGCCTGGCAGGAGGCCAGCTGAGCAGGTGGAGGGTGGGCCTTGGGAAGCCAGAGATGGCTGGTCCAGGGGCTCAGGGCTCTCTGCAACAAATGGCAGTGGCTTGCCAGGGTTCTGCCTGCAATGGACCTGGGCGCAAAGTGGCTGCTTCTGCCCTGAAGCACAGCCTTGTCCAGTTCCTGGGTGTGGGAAGGGCAAGCCAAGAGGCTGGCTCCCCAGGCCCAGGAGGCATCCCTGCTGCACTTTCATTTGCCGTAGGGATGGGATAAAGTTTGCCTTCCAGGAGCCGGTGGCCTCTGACTCCAGGCTGGACCTTGTCCACCTGCCCTTCTTGGAGCTGCTGAGCGAGTTTTCTCCGCGGCTGGTGCCTCCCGACAAAGCCTTGCTGTGAGTGACTTGCGAGGGAAGAGGGGAGCCTGGGAGGCCCCTGTGCCCTCGACTCCATTCTCTGCTGTTAAGCCTAATGCAGCTCCTCCCTCTGGCAGGCTGTCCTATCTCAAGAAG
Source organism: Podarcis tiliguerta (assembly GCF_965153285.1). Lineage (NCBI taxonomy): Eukaryota > Metazoa > Chordata > Lepidosauria > Squamata > Lacertidae > Podarcis > Podarcis tiliguerta. The sequence continues at coordinate 56,565 of NC_139539.1, read as the reverse complement.
ATCAGCCAGGCGCACCTGTCCTTCCGACGTGGAGAGGAGCACCTCTGGGCTTCGCTTCTGGTCTATCAGCGCTCCCTGAGCCCCCAGGAGGGGGCAGCCCCCTCACCAGATGTACCTGCTCAGCAGAAGCCTGGACCACCTGCCAAGAGGCGGCACCTGGATGGTGGGAGACGGGATGGAGGGGGGCAGGGTGGTGGTGGTTGTACTGCTCCAGACTTGGAAGTGGAAATGGCCATGTTTCTCCTGCCTTGGCAGAGTCCCTTGGGCATAGCGATGCCAGTTTCTCCTCCACTTCTGGAAGCCGCCTACAGAGCCCCTTGCTGACATCCACCACCTTGCGGGAAAAAGGCCACTTGGCTGCCCAGCTGCTGGGCCAGGAGGACTCTGGCTCTGAGTCGGAATTTGTGCGGAGGTGAGCTGGGCTGCGGGTGGGCTAGGGCTCGCTAGCACCCTCCCTGCAGGAGGCTTGACTTGCTTCTCTTCTGCCTTTTCAGCCAAGCTCCGCAGGGGCCACAGCAGGGCCACAAAGCCTCTCGCAGCCAGCCACAGCCCAAGAACCGTGGCAGCCTAGGCTGGCAGCTGGGGCGGTAAGTTTGTCTGGGCCCTTGAGTTGCTGCAAGCTGGAGATTGGGCAATAGGGTTTCACCACGAGGCCTCTGCCAATTTAAATAAGTGGAAGTAATGTTTTCCATGAGAGAAGAACAAGTGATACAATATTTTGTATACGCTGTTTTATGGGTTTGTGGTTATATTCATGAATATGAATAGTCATTATTACAATAAAGCCAAGATGCTGTGCATCCAGGGAGAGATTCCTGTGACCAGACGGTCTTTGCAGGGCAGCTGTGGAAAGGCAGAGACAGGGCAGGCACCAGGCTGGAGCCATCCAGACTGCCTCTCCCACCCCCAGAATAAGCTTTAATCCCCCCAACATGGCCAGGCAGCAAACGCCCCTTTGCTGTGCCAAGACATGCCTCTGTTTTTGCCTCACAGGCTGACCCTGATGGAAGTGGGAGAGGCGGTGGTGGAAGAGCCAGAGACCAGTGAGGAGGAGGTCGCCTTTGGCAAGGTGAAAAGAAGTCCCTGGCAAGGGGGGGGGGAGCTGCCTGCCCCCAGGTCCCCTGAGAGCCCCAGCCAGCCTGACCTGCAGCACCTGCTCCTCCTTGCACCCCCTCAGCTACTTTCTGGTTTCCCTCTTGGGGGCGGGAGGAAGGGCTGCGTTTGGCTTTGCTGGAGTGACTCCACTTTGTGCAGCAGGCAGTGAATGGGTAGCTGGCCCACCTGGCTTTTGTCCGCAGGAGTCAGAGCTGAGGCCTCTCCTTGCCTGCAGGATCTTATCTAATGGCTATTTAAAGGAGAGATGAGTGGGGCAGAGCAAGATGGCTCCCCTTAACACCTGCCTTCCCTCTTCCTGCAGGATTCCTGAGGTAGGCTCCCCCCCTCGCAGTTTCTCAGGGGGCTCTATGCTGCGCTGCCCCTCCTGGGGTTGGAGGCTTCAGTTGCTTGTTGACAGTGCTGTTTGTCTAATCGGCGATCTGGTTTTGGTGCCTTGAGGGGCTCTCCTTGCCCTCATTTCTCAGGGACAGTTTTTGTTGTGTAGCATTTGAGGTTTTGCCTCAGCTCCTCTCACTTGTGGGACACTTTCCATTCTGCTATTTCTGTTCTGCTGTTCCTTTTTGATTGGGTTTTGTGGAGCTGTTGGCTGAGAAATAAAACTGTTTATGGAAAACTTCTGGTGCCTGCAAAGAGGCTGCTTTGACGGGGGCCGGCGAGGGATGTTGCACGGTTGGGCCCTAATGCATCTACCCTGCGCTGAGGCGGATGACGTAGGAATCGCTGTGGGTCACGTAGCGCACCCAGCGGTGAGGGAGGCTTGGCTGCGGCCCCACAAAGCGCAGGAAGCGGATCTGCAGACCAGAAGACGTGTGTGCTGGCACCTCAAAGGAGAGGTTGGCGGGGCCCAGCTCCAGCAGCCGCGCCCGGCTCAGCCCTGGCACCTCCAGCTGCAAAACAGACACACATGATGGGGCGGGTGAGTGTGGCAGCAGAGATGGAGCAGCAGCTGGAGGGCCACCATTGTGGGGCTTCCCTCCATTGCTGCACCAACTGCTGGGGCCATCAGTTACCCCCTTACCTTGAAAAGGGCTGAGAGCTGGGAGCCACCTTGGACTCTGGGAATGACCCACTCGATGGACTTTGTGGAGGGCTGGAAGGTGGCGGACTGCTCTGGACTGCTCAGCTCCTGGGAGAGGCTGGGGGTGGGGGAACAGCTGTGAGAGGGGGAGGGGAGCACGAAGCAGGGGCACAAGAACACCTGCCATGTTGGAAGTGGCCTTGCAGCAGCCGCCCCCCTCACCTTACCTTAGAGTGGCCTTAGGCACAGGCAGGTGGAGGTGGATGTTCACTGCGTGGCTGAAAGAGATGGGATCCGTAAGTGGGGCAGAGCAGGGTGAAGTGGGTGCCCCCTTCCTAGTTTGCCCCCCGAACTACAGGGAAGGACTCTACCTTTTTGGTGACAAGTCACAGCGAAGCTTGAGGTAGATCTGCACTCTGCAGGGGCGGAAAAGGTGCAGGGTGAGGCAGGGCTGGGGGCCGCCCCCTTCTCCTCCCTTGCCCAGGGCACTTTGAGGGCTGCTTGAGGTGGCAGCCAGGCCCCACTCACCGGCCGCTGGGGTCGTGGTTGATGGTGGGGAAAAGATGGAAGGGCAAGGCCGCCGGGGTGTCGTCCGCCAGCTGGTACTGCATCAGAGTCAGCTGCTCAAAGAAGGGCAGGGCTCAGCAGGTGGGCTTCTCCCAATCCCCATGGGCCAGCCCCCCGCCCACTTGCCTTTACCTCTCCTTGGCTGGGGTTCACGCGGAGGATGCGGCTGCGCTCAAATTCGTCCAGCTTGACGGAGCTGTGGAAGGAGCACTCGTCCACGCGCACTGCGGTGCCATAGCCTAGGGGCAAAGCAAGAGAGGCTTTAGCGGGGGCAGGTCCTGAGGGTCTGTGGCGGGCAGGGGGCACACTCACCTCGCAGCTCAGTCTTGCCCACGCAGAACTCTTCAGTGAGGCCAACCCGCATCTCTGTAGGGGAGAAAAGGGCACAGCCTCCATGAGCTCTCCTGGTTCCTCAAGGGGCATTTCCCCCCAGAGAGGAGGAGAGCCCTCACTACCTCGTGTCTCTAAGCAGTAGCCGCTTCTCTTCCTCACGGCTGCTGTGTTTTTATCCTTCAGCTTATTTGCAACTGAGGTCGCCCTGCCAAAGGTGATGGGGCAGTGGGTACATTTAACTTGCACAAGGCCTGCCTAGTGGGAAAGTGGGAGGGAGGAACCCCCATTCCCTGCAAGAAAGGAACCTTCACAGCAGGGCCAGGGTCACATCTCCCTGCAGCAGAACTCCCTATTTCTAGGCACAACCCCCCCCCCCAAACATGGCATGGATTCCTTGGTCACTTTGCACCATCCTTTGCAGGAGCCTCCAGTGCCCCCTGGGACAAACCTGCCCCTGCAAGTGGTGTCCAGACAAGCAGGAGGTCCTGGCTTGTCCTCTGAAAACCAGCCAGGCACTTTACTTTATGATGGGCAGAGAAAGGGAGAAGCAAGCAGAAGCTATCCAAATTGGCGGTTGCTCTCCCTGGTCAGGACATGTCTGTGAGGGCATTTACTCACCGGAGCAGCCAGGAAAGAAACTCTTGAGGCGGATTTCTCCTTGGATGTCAGTCTTCATGGGGGTTCCCTGGAGGGAAGAGGCACAGGGCTCAGGGCCTCCACCTGGGCAGTGCTGTGGGTTCAGGGAAGGGCTGTGCAAGAGGGAATCTCTGGCGCTGCTTTCGACTTACGTTGGCTGCAATGATGACTGTGAGACGCTCCACTACGTCCAGGAAGACCTCTGGCCGCGAACTCTGGAGGAAGAGACAGGACAGCTCTGCTGGGGCTCTTGCATTGTAGGGCCCTTGGGGATCCCTTCCAACCCTACAGTTTTGCAATTCTGTTCCCACAGTGACCAGGCAAATGCTTCTCTGAAGCCCACAGGCAGGCAAAGCATGACAACAAGTCGCCCTCTCATGCTCTCTGTGTTGGGGGCCAGGGGAGGGTTCTGGCCGGGTGAAGGTGCCCTGCTAGCCTGAATGAATCTTCCACCAGTTTCTGGGAGCCGTTTGGGTTCTGATACCACCAGAGCAAGAAAACCTCTTAGCCCCTTTCTCTGCACTTCTGCCTTTTTTTCTGAGCTACCAAGCCCCAAACACAGCAACTTTCCTCACGGGGGAGTCGCTCCACCTGCTTGATAACTTTGGTTGATCTTTTCCTGATGTTTCCCAGCTCTGCAATATTTATCTTGCAGGAGGTTGACCTAGATGATCGTGGGGTACATTCAAACTACAGTTCTAGGATTCTAAGTGCAACAACCAGAACTGAACTTGGAGTGTTGGGTGTGTTAATGCCATAGAATCGTAGGCTGATACCATGGCATTATGACAGTGGTGGTTTCAGATTACAGGTGGGACACAGGCATTTGTTGCATCATAAATGTTTGTTGGCAGTCAGCACAACTCCAGCCCTGCCAGCACCTTTGGGGAGCTTTTGCTGAGTGACTCAAGATACGGGGCATCTTACCTGTTCCCCGCGCAGGGACAGGACAGGACGGGCAGCTGCGCAACTGGGAGCCACTTTGCTTTGCTGTGTATCTGCTCCAAACTGGATCCACAAGAAATAATAATCATTGGAAACGGATGTTAATCTGAGTCCTGTGAAGCTGAAAGAGTCCTCAACTCTGTGAACAGCAAAGCAGCTTATTGCTGACTCTCAGTGACAGGTGTGTGAGATCTTGGAGAATGCCACAACATCCACAAAATAAGATGCTACAGAACACAAAGAGGAAAAGAGCAATGGCTCCCCAACGTTACTGTAACATAATAAATACTTGAAAAGCAGAGGTCACCAATATACTTTACCCAGAGCGCTTACACAATGCCCGTTGTTTATTGGGGTTGGGACCATTTTTCAGCCAGTGGGCTGGATCCTTGGATCCTTAGCTCCTTCAACCACTGTCAGCCATTTTGACAGTGGCTGGGAGAAGCCCCTGTGCCAAATTCTAGATTATCACTGGCAGTCAGTATAGACAATACTGCTTGAGGAATTAGCAGTGGGACTGGCATACCCAATGTGTTAGAAGAGGTGTTACGCATAGGCTTTGTTTCAACACTGAACCCACCACCCTCTCTTTCCTGCTTTTTCCTTGCAGCCTCACTGCCCATCTAGCAGGAGGCGGCTTTGGCTGCAGCAGCAGAGAGGCACCCAGAGCAGAGCCATTTCTTAGCATTTTCAGGCCAAGCATGACAAATCCAGCCCAAGGGATCCTGACAACTGGACAGAAGCACATGGCCACATACACAGCCTTGTGCTGTGCAAGCAAGTCTCCCTCATCTAGCAGCTGGGGCTTCTCATGAGGAGCAGGCCTTTAGAAGCTAAAAGGCATTAGGTGACCTCAATGCCAGGTTGCCATTCACTCCCATGGAGCCCATTTCTGGGTCTCGCACTACCAGCCCCACTCACCAGGCCCACCGTACTGAGGTCAAGAAGACTGAAGGGCTGGCTGAGCACAGGCTCCATCTGGATGAAGTTCTTCAGCACGTCGGGCGCTGTTGTCTGGATGTAGCCATAATCCTGAGGGGAGGGGAGAGTTGTGGGTGCAACCAGTTCCCTCCTACCCTTCCCCTTTGTGCCCCAAGCGAGAAAACACCTGGAAGCATCTATGCAGCAGGATTACTAGCCATGCACAGATTTGATCAAAGGAAATCACTTAGAAAAGCCATTAATGGCCATGGGGGGGGGGTCCAAGTGGTAGCCTCCTCACCCCAACTTCAGACAGAACCAGATCCAATGCCAGGCTCCGCCCTTTTAAAATGGTTTGCATGAATGGACCCTTCTTCTGCAATGGTCCTATTCTGGCTTCGGACCATGGTGCCCCCCTACCCAACTGTCCTGATGAGGTGCCACACATTTTGATCCTTGAAGCTGGGTGTGAGCCTGTTGGCACCTCTGGTGTCTTCTTCCGCTTACATGGTGGATTTCACTCTGTGTGGAAACTCTGCTATGAATTGGTCATGGCCTTGTTTGATATTGGAGCTTTTTGCACTGGTTGGCCTTCCTGGCAGGTGCCATCTCTTTGCATGAGGCGGCTGGCTTGCTGTCAAAAGGGGCCTGGTCCACCCCCACCCCACCTACCAGGAGCTCATCCAGGAGCTCATAGATGAGCGCAAAGTTGAGGCTGACCGTCTTCTCACTCAGAGAGCCGCAATAGTCCCGCAGGAGAGTCACCAGCCTGGAGGCAGGAGGGAGTACAGGTGTCAAGGGGGGGGGTCCCCACAGTGCCCCGCCCAACCTCGTGCACCGCAGGCAGCAGCCTCACCGGTTGAGGAACTCGACAGCTGCGAAAGGAGAGGCGTTGGGCAGCACCGTCACCACGAAGTACAGCCCGGCGTGGCGCACGTGCGCGAAGTGGAGTCCTTGGCGAGCCTGCTGGAGGGAATGAAGGAGGAGAGGGGTGTCAGTCAGCGGCGACCCGCTTCCCCTTGCACGACATAGCCCCCACCCGCCCGCTTCTCTACCATGAAAACGGGCGCCTGGTCCCCCGGCAGCGCGGCGATCTTCTGGCAAAAGGTGTCGACCAGCTCGGAGTCGCCGTCGCCGCGGACTGGGGGGGGGGTCAAGGAAAAAGGGGGGGATCAGAGCTCCCGAATCAGAGCCCGCCCCTGCGCCCGGGGGGCCCTCGGCCCTCCCCTCCCCCCCCCCGAAGCTGCCGGGCGCTGCTTCCCCGCCTGGCCGGAGCGCGCGGAGGATACAGTCCTTGTAGAGGAGGCGGTCGCCCTTGGCGGAGAGCACGAAGACCTGAGGAAGCATCGTCGCGGGGGGGGGGGGGCGAGCCGGGCACTCTGCACATGCCCCGGAGAGCCCGGGGGGAAGAGCTTCCGGATCCGGGCGGGGCATACAGATCCCCTACATCCGGGACCTCCGCTCTTTTCGGAAGCGGGCCGCCGTCAAGTGACAGCTTGCCGTAAAGAAGGAGAGGAAGGGGAAAGTCGGTGGGCGGGACTTCTGAACGTGGGGACTGATTGGGTGATATGGAGGGAGGAGGCGGGCGTTCCTTCCCGTGCGGGGATTGGGCTTCCTGACCGGGAGGAGGTGAGGAGGGCGGCCATAGGTGGAATTGGCGCCACTTCTCGCGTCACTCAGTTCCGTGGCGGGAAAAAGGAGAAGGAAGCGAAGCGGCCAAGATGGCGGGAAAAGGCGGAGGTTGCGACTACGCGGAGGAGGCCGGTGAGCGCAGGGGCGGCGGGCGGGAGGGAGGGCGCGGGCGGGCGGGCGGGCGGAGCCGAGCTGACCGTGTCTCTCTCTCCGCAGCGAGGGCTTCGGCGTTCCTGGAGGGCTTCTACCGGCAGAGCGAGGCGGGGAAGGAGTTCCCTTACGTGGAGCAGCTGGTGAGGCGGGCGGGCGGCGGAGCGTGTGCAGAGTGCGGGGCGGGGGCGGCGGAGCGTGTGCAGAGTGCGGGGCGGGGGCGGCGGAGCGTGTGCCGAGTGCGGGGCGGGGGCGGCGGAGCGTGTGCAGAGTGCGGGGCGGGGGCGGCGGAGCGTGTGCCGAGTGCGGGGTGGGGGCGGCGGAGCGTGTGCAGAGTGCGGGGCGGGGGCGGCGGAGCGTGTGCCGAGTGCGGGGCGGGGGCGGCGGAGCGTGTGCAGAGTGCGGGGCGGGGGCGGCGGAGCGTGTGCCGAGTGCGGGGTGGGGGCGGCGGAGCGTGTGCAGAGTGCGGGGCGGGGGCGGCGGAGCGTGTGCAGAGTGCGGGGCGGGGGCCCCTCCTCGCCCCTCCGCCGCCGCCGCGCTCACGCCCTTCCCTCCCTGGCTCCTTCCCGGCAGCGGCGGGTGGCGCAGCGGGATCAGGTGGCGCTGCGCGTGGATCTGGACGACGTGGCCGAGGAGGACCCGGCGCTGGTGGACTCGGTGTGCGAGAACGCGAAGCGCTACGAGAAGGTCTTCGCCGATGCCGTCGCGGAGCTGCTGCCCCGGTACCGGCAGCGGGAGGTGAGCCTCGGCCCCCCTCCCCGCTCCCTTCGCCAGGCTGCGGCCTTCCTGCCGCGGGGAGTTCCCCTGGTGAGCGCCGCCTTGCCTCTCTCCTCTCGCCCAGCAGGTCGCCCACAAGGATGCGCTGGACGTCTACATCGAGCACCGGCTGCTGCTGGAGGGGCGCGGACGGGAGCCGGGCCAGCCCCACGACCCCCAGAACCAGTTCCCACCAGAGCTCATGCGCCGCTTGTGAGTGCCGCCCCCTTTGGCCAGGCCTGGCCGGGAATCCTGCTGCCTCTGCAGCCGCCCCTGCAAGCAGAGGGGCATTTGCTGAGTTTGCTGAGGAGGGCAGAGGATGGGAGTGTCCTTTTCCCCACCTCCATCTACCTCCAGATGTTGCTGCAAGGCCTCATGGCCCACCGTGGTCTCACTCTGTCTCTCTCTGCCCTGTTTCATAGTGAGCTGTACTTCAAGGCACCATCGAGCACCAAGACCCAGGTGATCCGGGAGGTGAAGGCTGATGCCATTGGGAAGCTTGTGGCCATCCGGGGCATTGTCACCCGCGTCTCTGAGGTGAAGCCTCGCATGGTGGTGGCCACCTACAGCTGTGACCAGTGTGGTGCAGAGACCTATCAGCCGGTGAGGAGACAGTCTTCCGGTGGGAAAGGGAAATGCACAAGGGGGTGATACCCCAGCCGAGGCTCCTTGTACCTGACCCCCCTTCCTTCTCCTCTTGCCTCCTCCCAGATACAGGCCCCCAACTTCACCCCTCTGCTGATGTGCCCCAGCCGGGAGTGCCAGACCAACCAAGCTGGTGGCCGACTCTACCTGCAGAGCCGTGGCTCCAAGTTCATCAAGTACCAGGAGCTGAAGATCCAGGAACATGTGAGCCTCTGTGTGTTTCTGTCAAAACAATGGGCCCCTCTGCTGCTGTAGCCATTCCAGGGGTGGGGTGGAGAGCCAGTATCTAGCTGCTCAGCCACCAGTGGAAGCAGCGTGGGCCAGTGGTTGCAGAGAGCATGTTTCACAGGCAAAAGGTCCCCAGCATCTCAAGGCAAAGGTTGTTGGGTTAGTATGACGGGGAAAGGCACAATTTTACTTTAAGTGTTTCTGTCTTCCTCCTCAACTCCCAAAGTATTTTAGAGTGGCTTACGATAAAAGAGTAAAAGGCAATGTTAGTTGGGTGGTTAACATGCAGAACTGGTCATTGTGCACATTCACTGGACCCCCTGGAGAGTGTATACATAATCTAGCTATAAGGAAGGAATTCTGCACATTTCCCAGTCAATGTGCACCTGTCAACTGGCCCAAAGTGGTTCTAGTTCTTGGGCCCCAAGGAAGGGCGTCTTTTGGAGCAGCCCTGATTGGCTGCCTCCTTCACAGCAGGTGGGCCTGTCCCTTCCCTCAAGGAGGCACTCACCACTTGTGGAGGCTGAGCCACTCCATGTCCACATCCATGGGGCACAGCAAGTGACATTCAGACATAACCCAAGACTGGATGCTACACTGGAAACATCAAGCACCCCAAAGCAATTTGCTTAACAAGACACAAGCAAGGGAGGAGCTGCTTTCCTGTCATCTCTGCCGCAGAGCAGGCTTGACAGTGGGCTAGATCCTGCAGGGGCCAGTGTGGTGGCTGTGCAGCTGCTGCCTCTACAAGCACCTCCAGGTGGGGGGCAGGGACTCTTTGCAGTCTCTGGGTGTGTGGTGGGGAGGTCTTGGGCAGGTGCTGGGGTCAGAGTAGGCAGTGCTGTTCTGGGCTAGGGCAGGTGGGTGGGTGATTGGATGTTCATAAACCTCCAAGGAAGGTGATGGGCTCTCTTCATTGAATGTTTTTCAACAGAGGTTGGGCGGCCAGGGATTCTTTATGTATGATCCCTGCTTTGCAGGGGATTGGAGCAGATGGCCTGTCTGGTGCCGGGGCAGAGGGTCTGGGTGCACTGGAAGGGCGAGGAGGGGCCCTGCTCTCACCTCCCCCTCCCTCCCTCATAGAGCGACCAGGTGCCAGTGGGGAACCTACCGCGTTCCATCAGCGTCAGCGTGCAAGGGGAGAATACGCGCCTTGTGCAGCCAGGGGACCACGTCAGCATTACTGGCATCTTCCTCCCTGTGCGGCAGATGGGATTCCGGCAGGTCCTGCAGGTGGGAGAGCAGTAGGTCAAGCTGGGAGGGGTCCGGGGGTGGTGCTGGGGCTCTGGACTGAGCACATGTCTTGCTGCATTGTAGGGCCTTCTGTCTGACACATACCTGGAGGCCCACCACATCGTCTGCATGAGCAAGAGCGAGCAGGAGGAGCTGGGTGGAGGAGGCCTCACGGAGGAGGAGCTGCGTCAGATCACAGGTGAGGGGCGGCTTCATCCTCCCTGCCCCTCTCGCCCCATGGGGCTTGGAAAGGGCTTCCGGGAAGCTGGTTGTGGTGTGGAAGTGGTGCTCTGGCCTGCCTTGTATAGTCTGGTTCCAAGATGCTTTGGGCAAAATCCCTTCTCAGAAGAGGTGCCTCAGAGCTGGCAGCGAAACAGAGAAAGCAGCTGCCTTATACTGAGTTAGACCCAGGGTATAAGGCAGAGAGTCTGTCCCAGCCCTACCTGGCGATGCTGTTGGCAGGGATTGAACGGGGAAGTTTCTGCATGGCCCTTGGGCAATGACTGTCCAGGAAGAGAACTTTGGGGTCATGGCAGAGATCTCGCCCAAAGTGCTGCCTCCTTGTTCCTGGCCGAAGTGAAGCCAGTCTTGGCTTGCTGGCCCCTCCTGTAGGCGTCTCCTCCTCTCAGCTGCCTCAGCTGGAATCTAAATTGTAACCACCTCTTTCACACCCTGATTTGGAGAGTTTCTCTGGAGGTCGGCTGGCTTCTGTCAGGGATGTGCTTCTGTCCCTCAAGCAAGATTACTGGCAAACTCCCTTGTGCAGGGGGTGGGGCATCTGTCCGTCACCATCCCACGCAGTGCCTCCCAGCCCCTTCCTGCCCCCAGGATCCTGAATTGCCCAAGGGGCTGGTGTGGTCTGGTTGGGTGCCTGGAAGGTGCAGGGCAGGGGCCCCTGCCCCTCACTCACATCTCCCTTCTGCTGATTCCCTTGCAGAGGAGGATTTCTATGACAAGCTGGCGGCCTCCATCGCCCCCGAGATCTATGGCCATGAGGATGTCAAAAAGGCCCTCCTCCTCCTGCTGGTGGGGGGCGTGGACCAGAACCCCCGGGGCATGAAGATTCGGGGTAAGGCCCCCATGGCTGCAAGCAGCTGCTCTCCTGCGCCTCCTTTCTCCCTCTTCTGCCATCTCTGCTCTGGGGCCTTTTCTGTAAAGTGCTGCCTTTGCTCTCAAGGGTGGGGCGATGTTTTCTCCAGAGGCCAGAGGCACCCCTGGATAATGTGCCCTCTTCTTCCCACTCCCGGACCTTGTAGGGAACATCAACATCTGCCTCATGGGGGACCCTGGTGTGGCCAAGTCCCAGCTGCTGTCATACATCACGCGCCTGGCGCCACGCAGTGAGTACCACTTCAGGGTCCACTGACTGGGATACTGCATGGGACTGAGCCTGGGACCTTCTTCCTGCAAGGCAGATGCTCTGTCCCTGAGCAGCGCCTGTCTGGCTGATGTTGCAGCTGCTTAGTTGACTCCCTCTGGAAGTTACCCAGCTCCCGCTAAGGAGACCTACAGGCTGCCACGGTGGGGGGAGCAGGGAACCTGAGGTCTCCGCTTCAGAAGAAGCTGCTTGGGGGTGGGCAGAGGGGTCTGCCCAGGGTCTTCCTTCCCACGGCTCTCAGCCAGATGGGCAGGTGTCTATGGAAAGGTAGTGCTGCTTAGGCCCTGAAGGCACACCAGAGCAGCCCCTGGTCTCAGAGGCCACTTCCACCCCCTGGGCTCCTTGCTTTCAGCTTCCTGCCATGTGTGTGTGTTGGGGGAGAGTGCACAAGGCTTTCTCTGTGGTGGTCCCCTTGCCCCAAAAAGGCCTCGCCTCTGAGGTGCATCTCGCCATAATACTGATTTCGTTTTGTCAGTTGGACAAGACACCCCTTTTGCTCAGGTTTTGGGGGAGGGCCGAGGCTTATGAGGCCCATGGATTTTTTGTGCAGCCGGGGGCTTTGTGTCACCCAGTCCTTGAAGCTTAGCTCTGAGGGTGGATGTTTCCTGCCCTGAGCCCAGGAGCGTTGGGTGAGGGCGGAGGAGAGCTGTTTTAGTGATGGGCCCCACTTCCGTCCCGTTCTCCAGGCCAGTACACCACGGGGCGTGGCTCCTCTGGGGTAGGGCTGACAGCTGCTGTGCTGCGTGACCCACTGACGGGGGAGCTGACCCTGGAGGGGGGCGCGCTGGTGCTGGCTGACCAAGGCGTCTGCTGCATCGACGAGTTTGACAAGATGCTGGAAGCAGACCGGACGGCCATCCATGAGGTGATGGAGCAGCAGACCCTCTCCATTGCCAAGGCTGGCATCCTGACCACGCTGAACGCCCGCTGCGCCATCCTGGCGGCTGCCAACCCCACCTATGGCCGCTACAACCCCAAGCGCAGCCTGGAGCAGAACATCCAGCTCCCGGCTGCCCTCCTCTCCCGCTTCGACTTGCTGTGGCTCATCCAGGACCGGCCGGACCGTGACAACGACCTCCGGTGAGCAGGGGCCACAGGCGCTGCAGATGAGGCCCTTCTCCTCCCTCCTCCCCCCCCCCCAGTTGCTGCTTTTTCTAAATGGTTGCCTGTTTTTCAGTCTTGCACAGCACATCACCTACGTGCACCAGCACAACCGCCAGCCCCCCTGCCAGTTCCAGGAGCTTGACATGGGCCTCATGAGGTGAGGGGGAAGGGCTTTCCAGTCCCAGGGGCCATTCAGTGGCTGGGCCACTGCGCATGGTGTAGGGAGGGTGGCACCCATGCAGCGGAGGCCTTGGGTCAGGGCTCGTCTCCTTGCGTCTCCTGCCAGGCGGTACATTGCCATGTGCAAGCAGAAGCAGCCAGCGGTGCCTGAGGCTCTGGCAGACTACATCACGGCCGCTTATGTGGAGATGCGGAAGGAGGCCTTGTCCAACAAGGACACCACCTACACTTCGGCCCGCACCTTGCTGGGGATCCTGCGCCTGGCCACTGCCCTGGTGAGTAGAGCGCAACAACAACAATAATAATAATAATAAATTTTTATTTATATCTAGCCCTTCCCAGCCGAAGCCGGGCTCAGATCGGCTAACAACATTAAAATGATACAACATTCTAAAATCATTTCATTATAAAATCAATTCAAATCAGATTAATGGCAACCATTGGGCTAGAGTTCTGTGAGGATTGCCAAAGGAGGGGGTCAGGCTGTGCCCTGGCCAAAGGCCTGGTGGAACAGCTCTGTCTTGCAGGCCCTGCAGAAAGATGTCAAGTCCCGCAGGGCCCTAGTCTCTTGTGACAGAGCGTTCCAAGAGTCCTGCAGCAGCTGACCAAGCCAGAAGGAGCCACCGTAGCCCCATGTCTGGGAGCCCAGCTGGCTGCCTTTTCTGGGAAGCCCATCAGAGCCTCAGGGCAGCAGTTCTCCCCACTCACAGTTGCCAACAGCTGCTACCCAGCTCTGATGGTGGAGGTGGAATATAGCCATTGCAGCTAGTGGCTGCCAGTAGCCTTTTGCTCCCCCCTGGTTGTCTCATCCTCTTCTAAAACCATCTGAGCCAGAGGCCACCAGCACTGCATCTGTCTGCTCTAATTCTTCCAATGTTCAGCTCTCTCCACCCCCACCCCAAAATAAAATAATTAATTGTAGTTCTGTCATATCTAGTTTCCTCCCAGCAACTGTAGTTGTAGTCTCCATGCTGTCCTCTGGCCAATACTTCAGAGGGAAGCAGGTTAATCCATCCTAGGCCACCTGCTCCACCTTCTCACATCTAGAAATTTGTGTGGATACAGCAGAAATTGCAGTGGGCCAAACATCTTTTTAGAATACTTTGCTTTCCTATTTTTCTTTTTTTTAATCCTAAGAAGCCCGCTTAGAGTTGACCCCTGCAATTCTGGTGCCTGCACTGAAAGGGTTTCAATGCAGCGGCAGGACCTTGGAGGGCATCGCTTGGTGGTTTGGAGCAGGAAGGGAACTGTTTCTTCTGTGTGGTGGTAGAGGGACCGTGGGTGAGCCGGCTGACATTGTGGGGCTCCTCTTTAGGCTCGTCTGCGGCGTGTGGACTTGGTTGAGAAGGAGGATGTGAATGAAGCCATGCGCCTCATGGAGATGTCCAAAGATTCCCTTCTGGCAGACAAGGGGCAGACAAGCAGGTATTGTATTGTCATAACCTCATGCTGTGGAGTGGGGGCATCAGACTTCTCTTGGGCTACTGGATTGACCTTCCCCCTCCCCCCTCCTACTGCAGGACTCAGCGCCCCTCTGAACTGATCTTTGCAGCCATCAGGGAATTGGTTCCGGCTGGGGGACCTCGCTCTGTGCACCTAGCAGCAGCTGAGCAGCGCTGCGTCTCCAAGGGCTTCACTCCTGCCCAGTTCCAGGCTGCGCTCTCGGAGTATGAGGAGCTCAATGTCTGGCAGGTGAACCAGAAAAAGACCCGCCTCACTTTTGTCTGAGCCCTGCTAGCCTGCAGGTCTTGGTGCCTGCTCTCTCCCACCTTGGCTTGGGTGTCTCCTGCTATCGCTTTTATTAAGACTGGCATTTTCCCCCAATAAAGCAATTAATTTGTATATCTTGTGATCTAAATAATGCCAATCAATGGCTGAATGCTGACTCCTACCAGCTCTCTGCTTCCAGGGCTCTTTCTGCCTGGGGGTGGGGGGCGGGATGGGCAGCCCGCTCAAGGTTGCAATGTCCATTGAGGAGGAGAAGCAAGGGGGTGTTGTAAGACCTCCTACACACACTACCACCCCAAAGAGGCCAAAGACATGAACCACACACAAAGTGTCTGCCGTCAAAACTGCTTTATTAGAAAGAGCCAACATCTCAAAAGAAGAGCCCCCGCATTCGCCGGCCAATGCCCTGGCGGTCATATAGAATGTTAAACTTGTTCACAAACTGGTTCATGGTGTTGCAGGTCTTGGTGATGGTGCCAAGGTATGTCATGAGGCCCACGTCATTGCATTGCTGAGAGGGAGACAAAAGGAGGCCGGCTGATCACAGAGGGGACAACCTGTGTCCTGCAGAGCTCCTGGAAGCACTCCTTCCTCCCACCTTCCCATGCACCAGAGCTCTTCTCCAGCTGCCCTCAGATCAGGCTGTTGCAAGCTTTGCCATAACCTTAGCATTGGAAGAGACACTGAGGATCATCTAGTCTAACCCCTTGCAATGCCAGAAAAGCTCAAGTTGGCAGGTGCATTTCCAACCTTTTCCTTTTGTGGAGGTCTCTGTGAGATGCAGGAACCCCCCAGGCCAGAGGGAAGCACTTTAGCCGGGGAAGTAGAAGCAAATGGCAACATTCCTGCTCCATCCCTACCCCCCATTAACAAGGGATTCCTCTCCCCCTCTCCAGTTTGACATGTCTTCCCACACTCGGCAAGAAGCAGACAGGTTTTCCTTGCCAGGACACTCACATCATAGAAATCTGTTTTGAACTTGTCAGTGCTCAGCACAGGCAGGCAGTGGCAAAGAGCATAGGCCTCGCGCAAGATCTCGTGGTTGAAGGGCACCTCCCCTGGCGAGGGTGGGAAAAGAAGCAACAGGTTAGAGAGGAGGCTGAGGTGCTTCCCACCTGCAGGAAAGAGGAACAGAGACAAAGGTGGACACTGTTGCTTCACCCACAGCCCTCACCTGCTTCCGAGGCTTTAACATACTCCAAGATGAGCTTGACACGGCTGTGAAGCATCTTTATGGCACTGTGCTGGGCAATGAGATGCTCGGCCACTACAGTGACAAGTGGGGGAGGGGGAAGAGTCAGGGGGAAGCCGCCTGAAAATAGCCCTAACACCTCTCTCCCCTGAGGCATGAAGCAGACCCGGAACAGCTTCCACCATCCTCTCTCATGGGAGACCTTGCAGCTCCAGCCCAAAGTTAGCACTAACTGGCTAACAGCCCCACTGCCCATTGCCCCCCCTTGCCTGTGGAGTTCTCGCCGCTGCCCGTCGCTGTCATCCGTGCCACATGATCAACCCCAATGCGCTCGGCCTCCTCTGTGGCCAGAGTGTACATCAGTTCAGCAAACAGCATTGTAGCCTTGATAGAAAGGGGGAAAGAGACAATAAGGCCGCAGATAGGCCTCTCCCCCTGCACAGGCAGCAAGCGGGGCTCCTTCCAAAGGTGACTGGCTCTCCTTCCTTGGAGATTTTTAAGCAGAGGTTGGATGACGAGGGATCCTTTAGCTGTGACTCCTGCACTGGGGATCTCTCCTCCCATACAGGAAAGATGGCCCGCTTCTACCCAAGTCCTTGCAATACATGCCTTTCTAAAAAGAGTGAGATGGCGCAAGAGTGGTGGGTATTACCTCTCCATTGATGATGTCAATCACCGACTCGAAGACACTGACAGGCAACTGAGAGAGAGAGGGAGAGAGAGAGAGAGAGAGTGTGCACAGCAGCTCACTCAGATGTCCCTTGGTGCAGCTGTCTGAGGTTTCAGTCATGGAAGGGAGAAGGTACTCACATCCGTGTGTTTTGTCATGGGGTTCAGCTTGAGGAAGAGGGGGCTCTCAATGATCTCACACACCTGAGGAAAAAATGAAGGTGCTATCAGGAGCGGCAGAAGTCCGGGCCTCTGTCCCTTGGCAATGTGAAACCGGAGGGCTGCTCAGAGGCCTCTGCCCACCCATCCCACAGCCAGCAGGCAGCAAAGGGGCTGGGGGCAAGGCTCACCTGCTTATGGACATGGATGTCAGACTGGTCTGGGGGGCCGCCTGTTGTGTACCAGCCTAGGAACTCCAAATCTTTGAAGACTTGTTTAACTGCAGGACAGTGGAAGAAAAACAGCTATCACAACATATAGTGACACTGGTCAACTACGATGGCTGCAAGAAGGCATTAAACTAAGTTATGGAGGATAAGACTATTGCTTGTGAATATGACAACGGATCTGTATTACCTTTACTATTGGAGGCAGAATTCTTCTGAGTACCATTTGCCAGGAATCACCCCGGGGAGAGGGAGGAGTGCAGCTGCACCGGGGTCCTGATTGCCAGCTCCTGGGGGGGGGGGCGGTGCCTCTAGTTTACCACTGTGCATAAAGAGTGCTGGGCTCTGTGGGCCCCTCGGCCCCCTGCTACCAGCCAGGCTGCTCTGAGAGACCCTCTTTGGCTCATGCCTGTCCTGCGAGTTGCCCCCGCCAGCCCCCCTCGTCCTCCTGGCAGGCCCAATTGCCGACTCACACTGTTCCTCCTTGGTATAGTAATACTCCTTGTCGATGACCACGTTCTCCCCCACCGTGTGCGAGAGCAGCTCGAAGGAGTTCATCACCTCGATGTTGCGCCCCTCCTGGCGGCCGATCAGGGCCCCGATTACTGCGGGAGGCAGAGGGGGGAGTCAGGGCGGCTCCTCCCAGCAGCCCCAGCGAGGGCGGCTTGTGCTCCAGGACGACGCGAGTTTTGCCAGAGATTGGGGGGGGGGGGCTCTCTCCGCTCCCTTCCCGGAAGCCTTGGCAAGGCGGGCGGCCTGAGGTTGCAGAAGATGCATTCGCGGCCCCCGGCCGCCGGGCTCGGTCCCTTCGCTCCGGGGTCCCGCAGGAGGCCGCCCCTTCCCGGCTCGCAGGCAAAAGCCCACCGGGTGCAGCTCCCCCCCCCCGCTCACCTTGGACGGGGCGCCCCTCCTGCGAGCGCATCCGGATCCAGTGGTCGCTGATGTTGAGGATGACGAGCGGGTGCAGCGCCACCGACACGCTCCCCGTCACGCCCGACGCCATCACCGCTGCGGAGACCGAGGGAGTCGTGAGGACGGAGGGAGGCCCCGAGGGCGCCGCCGCCGCTCTTTCCCGCCGCCCCAGCCAGGCCCCGCCCGCCGCCTCCCGGGCTTACCCGCCGCGTCCACCTCCATGCCGGCCCCGTTGCTGCTCCCGGCCGGGCAAGAACCGCCGCCGCCGCTGGGAGCAGCCGCCATCTTGGCTGCGTATGTCCCGTCGCGCTCTCCGTAGAGCAATCTCCCCGACGGACGAAGGGCGCATGAGCGTCGGGAGTGAGGCCAAAGAGATACGA
Source organism: Podarcis tiliguerta (assembly GCF_965153285.1). Taxonomy (NCBI): domain Eukaryota; kingdom Metazoa; phylum Chordata; class Lepidosauria; order Squamata; family Lacertidae; genus Podarcis; species Podarcis tiliguerta. The sequence continues at coordinate 38,456 of NC_139539.1, read as the reverse complement.
AGAAGGTAGAGGGATCCCGAGGTGGAACTTCCGGGCTCTTCTCAAAGCGGCTCGGCGAAGAAGGCGACTGCGCAGCTGCGAGGGGGGAGAGGGGGCAGGGCGGTCCCCGGCTGCCCTTGCTGCGGGTGGCGCAGGCGGAGCAGCTGCCGTCCCAGCACCGCGGAGATTTTCATTTGTTGTCCGCCTAGAAAGACCCTTATGCCCCTCCCCGCCCGCGATCTTTTTTCTGGGGTCCCACGGGCAGCGGGGTGGGGGCCGCCGGGCTGGAGCTGGAGCTACGCGCGGTCCCGTCCCCCCCCCCCCCCGTAATAATTCCACATCTGAAATACCGTGTCCAGCTCTGGACGCCACAGTTTAAGATATTAAGGATATTGACAAGCCAGAAGGTGTGCAGAAGATGATCAAAGGTCTGGGAAACCAAGCCTTATGAGGAATAGTTGAAGAAGCTGGCGATGTTTAGCCTGGAAAAAAGGAAACTGAGATGAGCTATGCGAGCCATCTTCAAATACCTCAAGGGCAGGGAAGATGGAGAAGCTTATTTTCTGCTGCTCTGGAGGGCAGGACTCGAACCCATGCCTTCTAGTTATAAGAAAGAGATTCAGACAACATCAGGAAGAGCCTTCTGACAATAAGAGCTGTTCGACAGTGGAACTGTCTCCCTCGAGACGTGGTGAACTCTCCTACCTTGGAGGCTTTTAAACAGATGGCCATTCTCTGGTGAATGCTTTAGTAGATATTCTTGCATTGCAGGGGGTGGACTAGATGACCCTTGGGGTTCCTTCCACCTCGACAATTCTATGAGTCTAACTTGTGCTCTGTGTTTCTATGGATGTTCCTAAAGTTGCAGTCTTGTAGGTGTCAGGCAAAACCTAGTCCGGCATTCTAACAACTACAAAATCTTGGCTTTTAAGCAGGCATTTAAGCTTCAGTGTTAGGTTCAGTACAGTACTGTACTTTTCGATTTCATTTCCTCTCCGCTGCTTTCTTTTCTCGCTCTCGCTCTCTGTACCCATACACGCACTTAGGTATGTGCACAAAGCGAACAAATATTCCTGCAAACTGTGGATCACCATTCAAGCACCTGATAAAGTGGAATATAATCCACGAAAGTTTCTGTCACAAGACAGTGGCAAATCCTCGTGTCGTGGTGCCCCAGGACTCCTCTTTATGTGGGAGGGAGGATGGGGAACCTCTGCCTCTCCGAGTTCCTCTTTCTCGACAGCTGCGTCTGCTCTGGCGAGCGGGAAGAGGGGGCTGCCCCAGCCCGACTAAAACCTCAGTTCCTCCTCCTGGCTGGACGGAAAGGGGAATTCGCCCTCCAGGGCCAGCTCAGCAGGCGGGGAGGGAGCTGATTCAGCGAAGCTGGAGGGAGGCGCCCGTGTTGCTTTTAGCTGCCTCCTCCGGCGCCGGCAGCTGCTTTGGGGCGCGCCGGTCTCAGCAAACAGCGCCTTGCGCAACTCGGGCATTCCCGCCTCAAGAGCGGCCGTGGGGAGCGGCATCTGCCGTGTGTTGCTAAGGAGCGCCCAGAGTGGCGGGCAGGGAGGCGCCTTCAGCATTCACAAGTGCAGACCAGCTCACGTGTATAGGGGGAGAGCAGGTGCCTGGGAGCGCCTCTCTCTTTTAGGAATCATAGCATCATAGAAACTGTAGAGTTGAAAGGAATCTTGAGGTAACGTTACCAGATTTTTTTCAAAGAATCCGGGGACACTTTTTTTTTAAAAGAGAAAAGAAGTTATTAAAAATATTTTAAAATATATATTAAGAAGTAATATCTTCTCTTCTGTGGTCTCCTCTGTCGCGTGGCCTTCCTCTAGGCCCCAGCCTGCTCTCTTGGAGCGCTAGCCGCCGTGGAGTAGGCTCAGGTCAGGCCTGGGCTCGGCCAAGTGTCCTTGCCCAGGGCTCTCCTACCTCTCTCAGTGGCAGCGGTGGCAGTGGCGCGGCAAGGTCGGGGTTCCCCTCTTTTTTTCTCCTTCCTCTTTCTCGCTCTTCCTTCTCCCTGTGTCAGCTCCGGGGTTTTGCCGGAGTGCCACTGGGCGGGTGGCCGGGCACTATCGCTCCTGGCTCGATTGGGGGGGGGGGTCAGCGGTTCCCCCAGTTGACTCGCCGGGCGTCCCGGTTCTCCCTTGGCAGGGACAGCAGCAGTGGCAGTCTCAGCAGCCTGGAGCCAGCCTAGTAGCGCAGTTGGTTCTGGCTGGCTTCAGGGGCTGCTCGCTGCTGTGGTGCCGGCTATTTTGCCTTGCTGGAAGTCCCCATATGATGTGTCTGGAGACAAATTTGTAAATCTGGGGACTGTCCCTGGGAAATGGGGACATCTGTTAACCATATCCCGAGGGCCATCTAAACACATCAGTCATAAGGACATCAGAAGAGGCCGGCGACTGCATCAGGCCAAAAGGCCCATCTAGCCCAGCATCCGGTTCTCCTCCCATCCAGAGGCCTGCATGGAAAGCCCGCAAGCAAGATTAGAGCGCACCAGCCACTTGCCCCACTCTCGATCCCCAGCAACTGGGGTCCAGAAGCATTGCTGCCTCAAATTGTGGAGGCAGAGCTTAGGCATTGTGGCTAGCAGCTATAATAGTCTTAGCCTCCATGGTTTTCTCCAACATTCTTTTAAAGCCCATTTCTGACTTTTGGGGGAGCGAGTTCCATCGCTTGACTTTGAGCTGCGTGAAGAAGGACTTTAGATTATTTGTCCTGAATCTCCCAACAATCAGCTTCATTGGACGGATGCCCCTGTATTCCAGGGTCACGAGACAGGGAGAAAAACTTTCCTCTTTCCACTTTCTCCATGCCTGGGCGTAGCCAAGGAGAGCCCCCCCCCCATTCCTCAAATATTATTGAAAAGCATTACCCGAGGTTCTCTCCCCCCAGCAGAAGCCTGCCCCCCCCCCAATCAAAAGCCTGGCTATGCCCATGTCTCCATGTCATGCATAGTTTTATAAACTTCTGTCCTGTCGCCTCTTACTTGAATGTTCTTTAAACTAAAAAATCCCTATGCGGAGCTGGCGAAACTAACAGCAAAATCAAGAAAGCAACATGAGGGACTAGTCATGAAGAATGGAAGCCCTTTTGGAAATATCTGAAAAAATAAGCAGATGAAATCGCGAGCAGGATTTGAAATATGAGCAGCGATTGACGATTGATAATATACGAAATACGTTTTAGCAGAAATGTTTATTAGAATGCGTTATGTAAATGGGATGGGATTAAGAACAGCATGGAGGGAACGGCGGGAAGTCAAAGTTTAAAGAGAAATGTAAAACAAATTTGGAATCTTGAATATATGTATACTGTATAAAGTTTAATTTAAAAAACTGACTTCAAAAAACTAAAAAGTCCCAGACGCTGCAACCTTTCTTCATAGGGAAGCCTTCTCCTCCACTTTATCATTTTGGTGGCCCTTTTCTGACCATTTTCCAACTATGCAATACAGTATCCTTTCTGAGGTAAGCCGACCGGCACTGCACACAGCATTCCAGAAGCGGTGACACCATATATTGGTACAAGGACATGATAGCAGCAGTTTTATTTTCACTAAGTTCTTCACCTTCCAGAGACATACAAACACAACATAAACCGCAGAATCAATAGCAGTTATGGGGCTTCTCCCCCCATGCAGGGAACAGGGAAGGGGCTGGCGAGAGACGTGGCTTGTAGTTTTTCCCCAGCCGGAGACGCCGGAGGGCGGGGGGAGGAAGTGGGTCCGAGGCGAACCTTCCCGGAATGTGCCTGGAGGGGTTGAGGTTGCGCAAGGGGGCCTAGAGTTGCCGGGTAGCAGCAGCAGCAGCAGCAGTCGCCGCAGCCGCAGGGTAGGGCAGGCAGGCGGACAGAGACCCACATGGAGGTCCTGGAGGTAGGAGGCAGTGGGACTGGGGGCGTCGGTTGCTTGGCTGTGAGCCAAGATGAGGCAGGGAGACGGCGGCAGGACTCGTTTGGCCCCGACGGCAGGACTCCTGGGTCCCGTGGGGAGGAAGGAGTCAACTCTGCTCCTGGGGCTTGGGGGAGGGCGGCGGAGACGGCTTTCTAGGAAGCGAGAACCTCCCGGAGGGTCATCAGCACCCTGGACAGCCGGGAGTGGGGAAGAAAGGCAGTCCCACCCCGTCGACGGCCAGCGCTCCCTCCCACCTGCCCACCTCTCGCCCCCTCCCCGCCTCCTTTCCAAGGGGCTCAGCCATAGCCCCAGGGAGGAAAAGCTCCACCAGCCTCCGCGGAGGGACTGCCTGTGAGCCCCGAGAGAGAGAGAGCGTCCTCTGCAGGAAGAAGACCACGGCCTTCCCCCCCCCCCCCCAGTCTCAACTGGGCGAAATGCGGAGATGTCAGGATTTGAGGCTTCCTTTAAGTAGGGACAATCTAGGACAGAAGAGCCGCCAACCAGATACCCCAAAAGAAAACCTCCAAGCCGGATTCAGGCACAAGAGCATTCTCCTCTCTTGCGCTTTCCGGGAACTGGTATTCGGAAGCATTATTGCCTCAAGCCATTTAGGTAGAACATAGCCATCATGGCCAAGCAGCCATTGATAGAGCATCTCCAAGCACCGCAGAATCCTAAGAAAGGGGTTCAGGTTAAAAAGGAGAGTCAAGATTGGATAAACAAAGAGCCATCTAAAAGAGGGGAAAGTAGGTTGCAGCAGGCAAAATTTCAGGTCACCACCACCCCAGTGCACTACAAAAACAAAAGGAAAGAGCACTCTCTGCTGGCTCCCCGCAGCTGAAGGTTTTTCCAGATTGACGGCTACATTAGACAGACAGGGGACAAGAGGCGGTTGCTCTCTGGGTGGCTCCTTGCTTCGGAGCTGCTCAGTAGACAGTGGCTATAGGGTGGGTGGGAGAAGTGTTAGCCTAGGAGAGGGAGAAACACGCGGTAGCTGCGGAACAAGCACCGCGAACAGGGCGCCGAGTGCATGTTTGGCCTTTTCAATGTGTTGAGGGAGTGGGAGATTCTTGGTTTGTTTTTGTTCTAATTTTTATTATGTATTTTGTGTTTTTTATATTTCATTTTTATTTTGTGAACCGCCCTGAGCAATACGGATGAAGGGTGAATGAATAAATAAATAAATAAATAAATAAATAAATAAATAGATATAGATAGATAGCTAGATAGATAGATGGTTTTCTTTCGTTTTTTCCAGCGGCCGCCGAAGAACCTCTCAGTGCCGCTTTCTGGTGGCTCCGCGTGGAACAGCAGCAACAGCACCTCCGGCTGCTTGGAGAGCGCCGACTTCCAGTACCTGCTCTTCCCCGTGGTCTACAGCCTGGTCTTCGCCTTGGGCCTGGTGGGGAACCTCTTCGTCCTGGGCTACTTCTTCCGCACCAAGTCCGCCACGGAGCCCGCCAACGTCTTTCTGGTGAACCTGGCCGCCATCGACCTGCTCTTCGTGCTAACGCTGCCCTTCCGCATTGCCTACCACGCGCTGCGCAACGACTGGGTCTTCGGCGAGGCGCTGTGCAAGGTCACCGGCTGCCTCTTCTTCGCCAACCTGTACGGCAGCTCCCTCTTCCTGGCCTGCATCTGCCTGGAGCGCTACGTGGCCGTTGTGCACCCGCTGCGCCACCTCCGGCTCCGGCAGCTGCGCTACCGGGTGGCGGCCGCCGTCGGGGTGTGGGCGGTGCTAGTCGCCGCCGTCCTGTACCTGGCGCTCCGCGGCCCGCTGACCAGCCGCTTCCCCGACGGCCGCACCGCTTGCCTGGAGAACTTCTCCTCGAGCTCCTGGCGGGGGCGCATCTCCTCCGTCAGCCTCTTCGCCGCTGCCGTGGGCTTCCTGCTGCCGCTCTTCCTCATCGGCATCTGCTACCCGCTCATTGCCTGGCGGCTGCTGGCCACTCCGGGGATGCAGCCCGGCTCACGAGCGGTGCGGCGCAAGGCGCTGCGCACGGTGCTGGTGGTGCTGGGCGTCTTCCTGGTCTGCTTCGCGCCGTATCACCTGGTGCAAGTGGTGCACACGTTGGGTCGCGCCGGCGTGCTGGGCGGCTGCCCGCTCATTCGCGCCACCTACGTGGCCCGCCGGCTCACCATGGCTCTCACCAGCCTCAACGCCTGCCTCGACCCGCTCGTCTACTACTTCGCCGCCGAGCGCTTTGCCTGGCAGCCCGGCTGGTGGAAATGCTGCTGCTGCTGCCGCCGGCTAGAAACCGCCCAGCCGTCCCTGCTGAGACTGCGCGGGCTTGTGGCCAGTAAGCAGGGATCCTCCTCGTGGGGAGAAAGCTGCGCTCCCGGCACGGCGCAGTGAGCTCTCCAGCAGATCGCTGATCGACGGAGGTGCGCGCGCCTGCCTCCTCGGGCATTCTGGCTGCGCATTCGTGTGAGCGAAGGAGTTCCTCAGCCTTAGACAAGCGTCCAGCATATTGAGGACCAGTTAAACTGCCCTGGAGGAGGTTCCTTCGCCCTCTTCACGTTAAAGTGCTCGTTTACACACCCACAGCCCGTTCGTCGCAAGGACCGTTTAAGAGATGGGAATTTGGAAGGCAGAGAGAGAGAGACTTCCCCTCCCTTGAAGGGGTTTCTAGAGCTGCTGCTGCTGCGGGTGTTGGGGCTTCGCAGTTGGGATCTCTTCTGAAGTCTTTGTGGCAGGCAGACTTTAACAAGACGCAGGTACTCCCTGCTTTCTACAAACCCATTAGAGCAAAGGTAGGCCACAGCCAGGCAGAAGAAGGGGAAGAGAGCATCTTTTGCACGCAGAGGGGCCCAGCTTCAATTCCTGACGTCTCCAGGAAGGGTGGAGAGAGACCGTAGGCTGAAATCTGGAGTGCTGCTGCCAGTCAGTGCAGAGAGCAATGAGCCAGATGGTCTGTCTCCAAATAAGGCAACCTTCTATCTTGCTAATGGATCGAAAAAAGGAGGAGTGCTGTATGGGCCTATGTACCCCTTTGCCTCACACCTTCCTCAACATCTGAGGCAACCATTCTGCACACACACACACACACACACACACACACACACAATTGTTATGTCTGAATGGCCAAGTTTCCCAGGGAACATCCCAGCAGCCCTCATTGCCACTTGTCTGTGAGTGCAGGGGTAATAAGTGGATGACAGAGCCTCATCTTGGCCAGCAAAGTGGGTGGGTGCTTCTAGGGAACAGTGTTAGTGTCAGAGTAATGCAGTTCAGGCAAGACACAGTATTCACATATTGCAAAGAAGATGGGGAGAGGGTTACAACATACAATATAGGTTGCTATAGGCATTGATTCTATAGCCCAAATCTCTGTTTTTATTCTAGAGCCTTTCCATCACAATACCAAAACAACAACTAGCTAAACGACAAAATATGTTAAATAACTTTATTTTGCTGGGGGGGGGGCAGAGTAAGTGACAACACATTCTACTGAGCAAGGAGCATGTTGGTCTGGGAATCCCAAACCTGAAACTGTATTACAAGGCATTTTGGTTGAGACATGTTATACAGATCATTAGAAATGCAAAAGACCTTCCTTTGAGTTCAGCTTGATTCACCATCAAGGCATCAAGGCATTATTGCTTCCGAACCCATCAAGGTCATTGATTTCCTCCGCTCTAGTGGTATGGGGGGAAATGGAATGCAGGCCTATCCCTGGCTCCCTTCCAAAATTGTATTGTGCAGATAAATACAAACAATGTGACAGATGGACTAGCAATAGTCTAAGGTACATAAAATATTTATTTGCTAGAGGAAGACCCACAAGAAGCCTACAGGTGTGGGATAAATGGCAATATATTCCTATCATTTGGTTTCAGCATTGCATTGGAGGGTCTGTAGTTCTGTGATGACTGGGCTGCACATGTGGTGGGACTGCCCATCAGCAAAAGAATTTTGGGAAACATTTCCCAAGAGTTGGAGAAACTACCACCTCCCCCCTTTTTTTGTTCTTGTTAGATCTTTAACCTAATAAATCATAACAAGCTAGCATTATAATTTGGTGGTGGAAGCTGGTTGGGGGCAAGACACTCCTAAAATGTCTAAATTTAGTAAAGGGTTAGCATTTAAGCAAACCCCCATAATTCCTGAATTTAGTAAATTGCCTAGGGGATAAGTCATTTAAGAAACAAAGACAGAGTGATGGCCCATCAATGAAAACAATCAACCAGGGAAGCCCTGCTCTGAGTTTTGGGTATTTACATAGGCATAGCCAAGATCACTGACCAATCATGTTGGTTCTGCCCCCACCCCCACCCCGAAGAAAAATCCTGCCCTCCCCTGACAAAAATCCTGACTTTGCCTATGGTAGTTGTTTAGTTGTTTAGTCATTTAGTCATGTCCGACTCTTCGTGGCCCCATGGGCCGGAGCATGCCAGGCACTCCTGTTTTCCACTGCCTCCCGCAGTTTCGTCAAACTCATGCTGGTAGCTTCGAGGGGTTGTGAGCGGGAGTGGTCTCCCGTGGGGGGGGGTATCCTTGCTCCTGATTGCTTCTGCTGCCAAGGCCAAGCCTCCCAGCCGACCAACAGGGTGGGCTGGTGGGCGGGGCTAAATGCGTTTAAACAGCCGCTGCAACCTTCTTTTATCAGTCTGTCCCTGCTTTCTTCGGATCATGTGTGGTTGGCAGACATCATCCGAAGTATTAAGAATTGGTTGCACCTGTGAGGGTATTGGCGGCGAGCCTTTTGGCTCGGGTGGCGGTTAGGCATTGGAATATGTGTGCTGTGTTGGAGTATTGGGTATGCGCCATCATCTACCTCTCCTCTTTTGGGTATTCCATTAAGGATGCCCTGCTAGTGGCTAGGGCCATGGCACGACCCCCGGTGACATCATGGGGGAGCTTCCAGTTGTATTTGCATCAACAAGCTCCTCCCATTGGTTGTTAACCCTGATATGACTCCTGGCTGTGTGGGGTGGAGTCTTGCATTGCTGTTTCATCCAGTGCCTAAGCCAATACTACTCACATGCTGTAACCAATAAAAGTTGTGGCCTAATTTCGCCCATTAACCTAAAATAAGGTGTCTGTGTGTCTTATTATCATCCTATGTGGGTGGAGGGTCCTTGACTCACAACACTGCCCAACCATCTCACCCTCTGTCATCCCCTTCTCCTTGTGCCCGCAGTCTTTCCCAACATCAAGGTCTTTCTCAGGGAGTCTTCTCTTCTCATGAGGGGGCCAAAGTATTGGAGCCTCAGCTTCAGGATCTGTCCTTCCAGTGAGCACTCAGGGCTCATTTCCTTCAGAATGGATAGGTTCTTTGCCTATGGTAAAGGTAAAGGTAAAGGTAAAGGTACCCCTGTCCGACTCTAGGGTTGTGCACTCATCTCACTTAAGAGGCCGGGAGCCAGCGCTGTCCGAAGACACTTCCAGGTCATGTGGCCAGCGTGACGAAGCTGCGGCTGGTGAGCCAGCACCAGCGCCGCACATGGAAACGCCGTTTACCTTCCTGCCGAAGCGGTACCTATTTATCTACTTGCACTTAGGGGTGCTTTCGAACTGCTAGGTGGGCAGGAGCTGGGACCGAACGACAGGAGATCACCCCGCCGCGGGGATTCAAACTGCTGACCTTACGATCGGCAGGTCCTAGGCACTGAGGTTTTACCCACAGTGCCACCCGCGTCCCTCAGTTGCCTATGGTAGCAGAAGACAATTCCAGAATTGGGAGGGGGAAGTTTCCAGGATTACATTGGGAAATGATGTAAACCAGAGCTTTTCAACCTTTTTGATTCCATGGCTCCCTTGACCAACTACACACTTTCTGCTGCACCCCTGTGGGGCTTAGGAGCTCACTTTGGTTACCCCTTACCTGCAGAGCTGGCAGCCTCTCACCTTTTTCTAACACCCTGCCTTGTGGAGTGTTCCCTCAGTCTCCTCTCCACTGTCCTTGGGAATCCTCTGGGCAGCTGCAGCTGCTGCCCCTGGTCCTTGATCTGCCCCCCACTCTGCCCCAAAGAGAGGTGCCTCCTCACACTGCCCACAGGGACTTGAGAAGCACCCCTTTGCCAGACACAGAGGCAGCATTTGCCTGGGGAGCCTGCTGCCAGGGCTGCTGCAACAAGCCTTTGGGAGGCAGAGATGCAAGAGGGCATCAGAGAAGGAAAGGAAGGAAAGAGGGACTGAGGCCAGAGTAGTCCACAGCAGCCCTGAGCACCATTCAAGGCACCCCAGGGTGCCATGGCACACTGGTTGAAAACCACTCATGTAAGCTAACAGGAAAAAAGATTAAGTTTTGCAAGCTTGATGGGTGGTGGTGGTGGTCAGAATATAATGTGGGCCAGATCAAAATGTGGATGGGGAGGAAAGCCCTCTTCATTTTGCGTGGCAATGCAGTGGAGAAGCTGAGGGAGAATGCTATGTGACAGGCTGTAGAAAGAGACAGAGCATGGCTTATTTCTGTCTTGCATAGAAGGCTGCTGATCCTATGGGAATAATAATAATAATAATAATAATAATAATAATAATAATAATAATAATAATTTATTATTTATACCCAACCTATCTGGCTGCCTTCAGATGTCTTTTAAAAATAGGATAGCTGCTTATTTCCTTGACATCTGATGGGAGGGCATTCCACAGGATAGGCGTCACTACCAAGAAGGCCCTCTGTCTGGTTCCCTGTAACCTCACGTCTCGCAATGAGGGACCCGCCAGAAGGCCTTTGGTGCTGGAGCTCAGTGTCCAGGCTGAATGATGGGGGTGGAGACGCTCCTTCAGGTATACAGGACTGAGGCCATATAGGGCTTTAAAGGCCAGCACCAACACTTTGAATTGTGCTCGGAAATGTTATGAGATCCAATATAGGTCTTTCAGGACCGGTGTTATATGGTCCCAGTGGCCACTCCCAGTCACCAGTCTAGCTGCCACATTCTGTATTAATTGCAGTTTCCGGGTCACCTTCAAAGGTAGACCCATGGAGAGCACATTGCAGTAGTCCAAGCGGGAGATAACTAGAGCATGCACCACTATGGGGAGGCAGTCTGCGGGTAGGTAGTGTCTCAGCCTGCTTACCAGATGGAGCTGGTAGACAGCTGCCCTGGACACAGAATTAACCTGCACCTCCATGGACAGCTGTGAGTCCAAAGTGACTCCCAGGCTGCGCACCTGGTCCTTCAGGGGCACAGTTACCCTATTCAGGACCAGGGAATCCCCCACACCCGCCTGTCCCCTGTTCCCCCAAAACAGTACTTCTGTCTTGTCAGGATTCAACCTCAATCTGTTAGCCGCCATCCATCCTCCTACCGCCTCCAGGCACTCATACAAGGGCAAGGGACCTCTTGAACTGTAATGGTTTGAACTCTTCCATCATAGGCTCGGGTTTTTATGAAAATAAAACAGAGTGAGTGAGAGAGAAGCATATACAAAAAAATATTGATGTGAGAGGTTGAAATTGTTGTAGAAATATGTTGGTGGTTTGGGAGACCCTATGAGGCTCTTCAGTAGTTGGAAGGATGGACGAACCCCAACCAACCAAAACCACTTCAAGCAATGGTCCTTTATTCTGTTGAACCAGGTTCCCTATACAAACAGCAACAGGAGCAGGCAGAGGAAGCCCCATGCAAGGCAAGTCTGGATTTCTTACACCCTCAGGATGGGGGGAGGGGTCCTAAACCCCATTGATCCATCATTTTTCAAGGTGAGGGGTGTTGGTGTGGGGTGCAAGAAGGTGGAAGGGTTGCGGGCGAATTCATTTCCCCAACCCATGGAGACTGAAGATCCTGCAGAAGATGATCTTTAGCGACATGACCATCAGTTTCTTAGGATAACAATAGGGCTGCAGATGGGATGGGAGCGTCTCTAATCCGAGTTCTTTCTTCAGGGGAGGAAGCAGATCTGTCCCATTAGGGCCTTCCAAGACAGAAGGAAGGAGACAAAGGGAAGAGCTAAGGGCAGGAATGTATTTAAAGAGGGAATAGCATCTCGTTGCATTGCTTCAATAAAATATTGCATCCCAGGTACAAAGTTTCCATCCTCATTTCCATCGCTTCCACAATATTTACTCCAATTAGCAATTTCGTTAGCATCCCAGCCTTTCATGGCCAAACACAGTCAAAGCTCCATGAAAGAACCTACCACACCAGCACCCACCCAGAGCTGGCTCTGAAGTCTGCTTGTTTGTGAAGTGAAGCACTTGGGGTGCTCAGAGGCCCGACCCCTCCAATGGATGTAAGTTGCAGAGCTGCTGATTTCCATACCCCCTCAGGTACCCATCTCCCACACCCCTCTGCGACGTCACTGTTTCTGCCAAGAAAGTGCCTGGTAGGCAGAGGCACAACCTCTTCAGTTCTTTGTTCTTCATCAAAACTGACTATCAGTTGTACTTAAGGAGGCCAACAGTCCCTTGCCTGAGCTAAGCCAAGCCCCCTTGCCCACCTCACCAGCTTCTCACAGACATCTCAGTTCTGTTTTCCCATCACTGCCAACCACAGAGATGCCAACTGAGAGTGCCCACAAATGGCAAATTTAGTTGAGTGTGCTCATACGCTACGTCACTGCACTGAATGGTGCCCAAAGCAGCCTGAAACAAAGACCAACTGATTATCAAAACACAGCATCCTTGGAGGTTGCTACTGCTACTGAAAGCTCTTAACTCTGTCCCTTGACAAAAACAGGGTTATGACAGGAGGGATGCATTCCATTGTCTCTGCAGGCAGGGGCAGAGGAAGGGGTGTGTGGTGGGTGTGGGTCGCCCCAGGTGTCACCACTGAGGGGGGGGGGGTGACAAAATGCTGGGCGGCACTCACCTCGCGGCCTGCAGCATGGGAGAGAGGCGGTGGCTTGGGTGCACGCAGGCTCCGAACTGCCCAAATGGTCTGCTCTCTGCCCCCCCCCAGCTGTAGGGCGGCTAAGTGGGAGGAGGGAGGCAGACTCTGGAGGCCCCGCGGTGCACCCCGCCCCTATGGGTGGTGTGCCCCACCCTTGGGCGCGCTGCCCCAGGCTCCCAAGCAGTTTCCTCCACTGCTTTCTGCAGTTCAGAAGAAAGAACTGCACTTTCCTTCTCCTAAATGTCATGTAGACCAAACAGCTTTATGAAGTGTGTGGGTTTTTCAAGTATGGTAAAAGCAGTTGCTTACTGTCAGGGGTTCAGGAGCAGAGTCACAGGAGAGGGAGGAAGTGGAGAGCGAGGGGGAGGAGTCCGAAGGAAATGTCAGCGAAGACAGCAGTCCGAGGTCTCTGAGTCTCTCCAGTGACTCGGAAGATTCACAGAAAGGGGCCCCCATAGTCAGGGCAAGGGGAGTGCCCAGGGGGGCACCTCGGGAAGAAGGGGCCAGAGGGGACTCAGAGAGTAGCAGCTGGAAATCCGGACCAGCGCCCCCCCCAGAGCGCAGTAGGGGGGAGGAGTCCCAGGCATCGGGATCAGGGGGCGCGCGGGCAGCGGGAGAACGTGAGGCAGGAGGGACCACACCCTCGTCAGGGAGCGAGGAAACGGTCATCAGGAAAGTTAAACGCGCCAAGTTCAAATGTACAGGAGGGCGGCAAGGTGGGCAGCCCGGGTAGGGAGCCAGGTCCTAAAGCCCGCCGAAGAGAGGGGGAGGAATCAGAGGGGTCAACGTCTGCCTCAGAAGAGTCCAGGAGGGAGGAGACCCCGGGGGGTAGTAGGACCCAGAGGAAGAGAGAGAGAAGGAAGAGGTGGAGTAAGATTAGAGTCTTAAACTGGTGCGCAGGGGGCGGAGACTCAGACGGAGCTTCGCCGGTCTAGAGTCCAGATGTAGGGCTGGGACGCTGAGGCTTTGAAATGGAATCTATTCTTCAATAAAGACTTTGATACCTTACTACCGGCTAGCGTTGGTCCTTGGTGAGCTGGGACCCGGAGCCAGCCCTGACAGTAAGCTCCGTCCCTCCAAATTTTGGCACCAAGAACCTCGCCACGTGAGTCGACGCAGCGAGGGAAGAAGAGGGGTGCCTCCAGAGCTCACAAAACTCAGGCAAGATGACTACGGAAGAGCAACTAACAGCCCTGCAAGAAGCTGTGACACAACTCAGCACGGAGGTACTTGCATCCAGGAAAAGAGAGGAGGAAATGGTTAACGCCTGCCGGGATCTCCAAGTCAGGTTGGAAGTGCTTTCTAAACAAGGGCCACCGGGACCCAAAACAGAGGGCATTGGCTTGGGGAGAAGGGGAGGCAGCCTTGTATCTCATTTTGACGGGAGTCTACAGCAGTACCCCAACTTCAGAGCAGACCTGCTGTTTGCGCTGGAGCTGCTTGACAAAGACTTTAGAGATGAAAGAGAGAAAGTGGGATTTATCTTGTCCCATTTGCATGGGGAGGCCAAAACGTGGCTGAGGAATTTATGGAGAGATAATGATCCGGCGCTCCAGGATGCGAAGGCTTTCATTAAAGCAATGGACTCATGTTTTTTATCAAAGATAGACATCGACATTGCCCGGAGGGACATACATGGACTTAAACAGGGCAAAGCCAGCGTGAGGCAGTACCATGCACGCTTTTTCGGACTAGTTCATGCACTGGGATGGCAAAAAGATTCTGAGCCAGTGAGAGACCTCTTTTGGGAGGGCTTGAATGCAGATGTAAAAGCGGAGATTGGAAGGGGGGAGAGGCCAAAGAGCACCCAGCAAGTAGTCCAGAGGGCTCTGGAAATCGGGGTGCATCTGGAGGAACGTCCTTGGAACAGGGAAGAAGGGCGTTGGGGAAGGGCACCAGCCAGAGCACCTCCCTTCTCTCCCAGAGAAGCAGCGCGTGCGCACTCCACACCCTCGCAGGGAGGGGGAGAAGAGCCGATGGAGATAGGAGGTGCCAGGGCTCAGTCAGCTACCAGAGCCCTAACACCGGGAGCAGCCAAAACGAAGCCTCCTAGAGGGAACAGGAAGTGCTACATCTGTGACAGTGCTCAACACATGGCGAAAGAGTGTCCCCAGAGGCTCCACAAGCACACTGCAGCCTCGGCAACAGTCACAGACGCAGCTCAATTGAAAACACAGCAACAGTTAAACGACGGAGTCTGGCTGGAGGAAGAGGCACTGGGGTCCAGCCAGACAAGTCAATGAAGCAATCCCCAGCACTTTTGCAACCCACAGACCCCCTCCCACCCAAACCAGTGGTGCAGCTTACAGCGTCTCTCCAACTGCCCAATGGACGCACTCTGGAGGTGCCGATCACCATTGACTCCGGCAGTAACGCTGACTTTATAGGACTGGAATTCATTCAGCAGCACAATATACCACTGCTACCAGCCACGCTGCCCCTGAACGTTGTCACGGTGGATGGCAGAGACTTGTTAGGGGGGCAGGTGGTGCAACAAACGCAACCAATGGTGATGCGGATTGGAAATCACCAAGAAGTCATCAGCTTCAATGTCACCCACCTGTCGGACACGCCTGTAGTCTTGGGCATGAGTTGGCTGCACAGGCACAGCCCAGCATTGGCGTGGTACCAGCGCCAACTGACCTTCGGCTCCTCCTATTGCGCGGAACATTGCATCCTTCCTAGCCCGGAAGAAGGAGGGGACGACCCGCAGCTACAATTAGGCACGCTGCAAGCAGTGCCGCGCAAGTACGCAGCGTTTTTGGAGGTTTTCTGCGAGAAGGAAGCGGACAAGCTGCCTCCCCACAGGCCCTATGACTGCAAGATTGACCTCCTGCCAGGAGCGACGCTACCAGCCGGGAAACTGTATTCCATGTCTGAGGACGAGCTACAGGAGCTCAAGGAGTTCATAGACCTCAACTTGAAGCGCGGTTTCATCCGGGAGTCGAAGGCAGCGGGGGGCAGTCCTGTATTCTTTGTGAAGAAAAAGGACACGCCCCAAAAGAGGCTTGTAGTTGATTTCAGGCTCTTAAATGCCAAGACCAAGCCCACGGCCTTTCCCATGCCCAAAATAGATGACCTGCTTGCAACGGTGAGGAAAGGACGCATTTTTACAAAGTTGGATCTGCGAGGGGCGTACAACCTGATTCGCATACGGGAAGGAGACGAGTGGAAGACTGCCATGTTCACGCCCCTGGGCACATATGAATACAGAGTTATGCCCTTCGGTTTACAAAATGGCGCTCACTGTTTTCAAGCCTTCATGCATCACGTCCTGGCGGGTCTCCTCTACAAGAAATGCGTCTGCTTCTTGGACGACATCCTGATATTCTCAGAATCTGAGGAGACCCACGAAGGTGACGTCAAGGAAGTTCTGCAGAGACTGCAGGAGCATCGGCTGTATGCCAAGCTGGAGAAGTGCCAGTTCGACAGGAAGGAGGTGGATTTCCTGGGCTACAAGCTGTCGGACAAGGGGCTTGCCATGGACAGCGCCAAGGTTCGCGCAGTGTTGGACTGGAAGAGCCCGCGCAATCGGAAGGAGGTCCAGCGGTTTGTGGGGTTCGCCAACTTTTACCGCAAGTTCATCAAGGGGTTCGCGATGCAGACGGCGGCCATTACCGACACGCTCAGCTCCAAGAAGAAGAAGTTCATCTGGACGGAGCAAGCGGAGCAGTCCTTCCAGAACCTTAAGCGTCTCTTCTCGTCCGAAGGGCAGCTACTGCATGTGAATCCCAGCAAACCGATGAGGGTTGAAACAGACACCTCAGACAGAGCCGTGGGCGCCGTACTGTTGCAGAAGGACCCGCATGGGGACTGGAGACCGTGTGCCTTCTACTCTAGGAAGCTCAGCAAGTCGGAGCAGACCTACACCATCTGGGACAGGGAGTTGCTGGCCATTCATGCAGCATTCAAGGCGTGGCGGCGCTTCCTCGTCGGGGCCAAACACACAGTGCAGGTTCGCACGGATCATAAGAACCTGGAGTACTGGCGCACGGCAAGGTTCCTGAACCAGCGGCACATCAGATGGGCAGAATTCTTTGCGGATTTCGACTTCAGGATAGAATACATCCCAGGCGACAACAACATCATGGCGGATGCACTGTCCAGAAAGCCGCAATACCTCGAAGAGGCGGCACCAGCAGCGGCCAAGCACATTTTCGCTCCGAAAGCGTGGGCGTGCGCTTGAGCAACCGTGGACCTGGAGGCGGTCCGTCGAGCACTGCAGGAGGACCCCTTCGCACGAGCCAAGATGGAGGAGGTGCACAAGGGCACGGTGAAGGACGACGAGTTCCAAGTACGGGACGGATTGCTCATCCGCAGAGGAGCACTCTATGTACCGGGAGACGACCTCCGTGCGAAAGTACTGCAGCAGTTGCACGACGCACCCACCGCCGGGCACTTTGGCAAGGAGAAGACGGCAGAACTAGTTGCCAGAGATTTTTGGTGGCCCAAGATGCGGGGGGAAGTCGCGGAGTACGTCTCGAGGTGCGACACCTGCCAAAGGGCCAAGTCAGTGCACAAACCTCCGGCGGGACTGCTCGAACCGCTGCAGACCCCGAGCGAACCGTGGGAGAGGGTGGCCCTGGACTTTGTCACGGATTTACCCAGCTCAAGGGGTAAAACGGCAGTGCTAGTGGTGGTGGACATGTTCACTAAAATGGCCCACTTCATTCCATGCGCGAAGGTGGCCACGGCAGAACAGACCGCCAAACTGTTCATAGACCACGTCTTCAGGGTGCACGGTCTGCCACGGTCTATCTTGTCCGACAGGGGGCGCCAGTTCATTTCGAACTTCTGGCAGAAGCTGATGGGTTTCCTGAACGTCAAGATCAACCTAGCGTCGGCGAGACACCCGCAGACCAACGGCCAAGCGGAGCGCGTCAACGCCATCATGCAGCAGTACCTGAGATGCTATGCAAATCAGCAGCCGACAACCTGGGTGGACTACCTGCCGCTCGCTGAGTTCGCCTACAACAACACGAAGCACGTGTCAACGGGGGTGACACCGTTCTTCGCCAACAACGGGAGGCATCCCAGAACCTTCCCGGGATTAGAGAGACTGGGGGAGGGAGAGCCACAGGCAGCGGAAGTCTTGGCGGCAGAATTGCAGGAGGTTCACGAACAGCTTAGGAGGCAGTTAGAGCTTGCAAAGCACGCATACAAACTGCAGGCTGACAAGCACAGAAGGGTTGGGGAGGACATAAAGGTGGGAGAATGGGTGTGGTTAGCGGCACACGCAGTGCCGACCAGATCACTAGCTAAGAAGAAACTCGGACATAAGCAGCTAGGACCTTACCAAGTTGAAGCACGGATCAATCCGGTGGCTTTCCGGTTGACACTTCCGGAGGGATCCAGAATGCACCCAGTATTCCATAGGTCGGTGCTCACGCCCTACAAAGCACCTCACCGATTTCAGGCGCAGGACATGGCACCAGACCCATATGGGGACACCCCCCCAAGGAGGGAGTCGCCAGGAAGGGAACTCATCAACCAGGTCACAGAGATTTTAGACTCGAGATGGGGGGAAGAGGGAGTAGAATACTTTCTCGCCAGTGAAGGTACCCCGGCCAGCGCCAACCGTTGGGTGCCGGACTATGCCCTGAACGAGCCTCTTCTCAAGGAGGAGTTTCATGCCTTGTTCCCACACAGGCCCATGCCAGCCGAGTATTTCGACGACTGGCTTTTCACACCCACGCTTTCAACCAGCACCTTCCAGGGGTTCACCTCGGACGAGGAACCAGCAACGGAAACACGTTCCCCGGAGGGCTCGCCCTCGGGGTTTGCCTCAGACCGCTCGTTTTGGTGGGACAATCGAGGAGAGGAGCGGTGGAGCAGGAGGTGGCTGAGGGGTCCTTGGCAGGCAACGGACCCAGAGGAGACCGAGGGTGAGATGGACATGGACAGGCTGGGGGAGGACGTTGGGTTCGAGCATGGCGGCACGGAGATGGAAGCCGAGGAGATCGAGGTCGGCGAAGACAAGGAGGACGAGCCGGACTTATCCGGATGGATGCACGCCACGGGGGACGAACTGTATCCACCATTCACCCCCACAACGACGGAGCACCCAGCACCCCCGCCGGAGGAGGGGGAGGGGGGAACGGGGGGCTTCGAGGGGGGGATGGATGTCAGGGGTTCAGGAGCAGAGTCACAGGAGAGGGAGGAAGTGGAGAGCGAGGGGGAGGAGTCCGAAGGAAATGTCAGCGAAGACAGCAGTCCGAGGTCTCTGAGTCTCTCCAGTGACTCGGAAGATTCACAGAAAGGGGCCCCCATAGTCAGGGCAAGGGGAGTGCCCAGGGGGGCACCTCGGGAAGAAGGGGCCAGAGGGGACTCAGAGAGTAGCAGCTGGAAATCCGGACCAGCGTCCCCCCCAGAGCGCAGTAGGGGGGAGGAGTCCCAGGCATCGGGATCAGGGGGCGCGCGGGCAGCGGGAGAACGTGAGGCAGGAGGGACCACACCCTCGTCAGGGAGCGAGGAAACGGTCATCAGGAAAGTTAAACGCGCGCGCGCGCCAAGTTCAAATGTACAGGAGGGCGGCAAGGTGGGCAGCCCGGGTAGGGAGCCAGGTCCTAAAGCCCGCCGAAGAGAGGGGGAGGAGTCAGAGGGGTCAACGTCTGCCTCAGAAGAGTCCAGGAGGGAGGAGACCCCGGGGGGTAGTAGGACCCAGAGGAAGAGAGAGAGAAGGAAGAGGTGGAGTAAGATTAGAGTCTTAAACTGGTGCGCAGGGGGCGGAGACTCAGACGGAGCTTTGCCGGTCTAGAGTCCAGATGTAGGGCTGGGACGCTGAGGCTTTGAAATGGAATCTATTCTTCAATAAAGACTTTGATACCTTACTACCGGCTAGCGTTGGTCCTTGGTGAGCTGGGACCCGGAGCCAGCCCTGACACTTACTTTTAAATACAGCTTCCAAGTGCAGCCGGTCTATAATTTTAATTTTAATTTTATTATTTATACCCTGCCCATCTGGCTGGGTTTACCCAGCCACTCCTGGCAGCACCCAGCAGAACAGTAAAACACAATAAAACATCAAACATTAAAAATTTGCCTAACCAGGGCTGTCTTCAGCTGTCTTTTAAAACTCAGATAGTTGTTTATTTCATTCACATTTGATGGGAGGGTGTTCCACTGAGCAGGTGCCACTACTGAGAAGGCCATCTGCCTCTATTGTACCCCCTGGCGATGTCATTGGGAGAGCAACATGGTCCAGCTTCCCCCTCCCTCCCTTACAGTTCACAGTGACTAAAGTGCCATTATATAGGTGACGGTGTGGCAGAGGGAAAATGAGGTCCACAGTATCCTTTGCCTTGATGGTGTGCAGCCAGAATCTCTGGCATTTCCCTCTGTTGCCTTACAAACTGGCAATAGAGGGACTGGCACATATGTGCAAACTTGGTCTGACTTTGACTGGAGTTTGTTCTCTTCCTCACAGGCGATTCACTTTCTTATCATGCCTTTCTCAACCAAGGACAAACAGCAGGAGCCCAAGAACCTGAAATATGCAGAGGTGTATAAAGGAGTTGGTGGCATAACGACTGCCACCTCCACAATGCCCACACTTCCTTTGCTGATGGAGTGAACTGTGAAAGCGCCAAGAGTACCACTATTCCTACAAGCACTCAGAAATGAAATTCAGGAGCATGTCATCCCCTGGCTCAATGTTTCCGTTTCCTCCAGAGGATCCATGTGTATTTCATCCCCTGATGGGATGGGATGGAGGTTTTACTTCAGAGTGATTTTTTAAGGCCTTCCCTGGAAGGTTATTTTGTTCCCCAGATGCCCCCTTTCTCTATCTCTTTGGCCTTGTAGGATTTTATCTTTGGGGGGTTCTCTTTATTGGGGTTAGGGGTGCCAGGTCTCCCCTATCTACCTTCCCATGGGCAGGCTAGCTTTTTCTGAATAGGTTCCAGGGTCTTTTTCCCTTTGCCTCATTTCTTTTTTAAAAAATATATATTTGTCATTATAGAATTATTAGCTGTTTTTAAAAAAATGTGAAATGTCTCTTTTTTCAAGTTGTGGTTTCTACAGATCAGTTTCATTTGTTGTGAGACATTAGTGTTACATACAGTGTTGGGTTAGGAAGAAAAGGGGGAAAGAGGGGGTGGCAATGGTGAGGTGGGGTGGGGTGGCCATGCATCCAGTAAGTGTGTGTGTGGGGGGGGTGTCAGTGTCATTTGTGTGAGTTCTCTTACTATTAAAATGTATAAATCTAAATCAAACAAGTGCTGGAAATGTAAAGAGAAAGAGAAAGTTTACTGGGAAATGATATATAATGAATTGGAAAAGATGTTCAAAATAACCTTTGTAAAAAAACAAGAAGCTTTTCTTTGGGGAATTTTAGGGACAGAACTACCTAAACTTTACAGAAATTTATTTATGTATTCTAGTACAGCATCAAGAATGCTACTCACCCAAAAATGGAAAGAAGCAGAAGTCCCAACAAAGGAAGAATGGATACAAAAACTTATGGAATATGCAGAAATGGCAAAACTTAGTGGAAGAATAAGAAATCAAGCTAACAAACTTTTCATAAAATTTACAGATAAATTGCAAACAGATAAAAACATTGGCAGGATTCTTGTAATAACCTGCAGTTTCATAAGAGTTTATATTTAAAGTAGATAATTAAATGAGCAAATTAAATGAATTTGGATATGTAGAAGGTATTTAAAAATAAATTTAAGAAACTGCAGAAAGGAGGAAGGAAGTCAAACACTGAAATGTTAAAATGCTTGTAAAATAAATGAAATGTATAAATTTGAAAAGTATAAATTAAAACCTAGAAAAAAGAGAAGAAAAAGGATGAATTCTGGGTCTAGCAAGGTGCCCTTTTGTGGTCCACTGGGATATGTCCTAAAGAATTGGTCCATTGTAGTGGGAGGGCTGGGGGGCAATTTGACCAAGCAAAAATTAAGGCAATTTTGCCAGCAGAAATGGCCCCTTAATGACCTTGGTGAACTTGTTTGTCCTGAATTCGGATTGATAGATTGCGCTATTGTCAGGGGTTCAGGAGCAGAGTCACAGGAGAGGGAAGAAACGGAGAGCGAGGGGGAGGAGTCGGAAGGAAATGTCAGCGGCGACAGTAGTCCGAGGTCTCTGAGCCTCTCCAGTGACTCGGATGATTCACAGAAAGGGGCCCCCATGGTCAGGGCAAGGGGAGTGCCCAGGGGGACACCTCGGGAAGGAGGGGACTCAGAGAGTAGCAGCTGGAAATCCGGGCCAGCGTCCCCCCCAGAGTGCAGTAGGGGGGAGGAGTCCAAGGCATCGGGATCAGGGAGCGCGCAGGCAGAGGGAGAACGTGAGGCAGGACTGACCACACCCTCGTCAGGGAGCGAGGAAACGGTCATCCGGAAAGTAAAACGCGCGCGCGCGCCAAGTTCAAATGTACAGGAGGGCGGCAAGGTGGGCAGCCCGGGTAGGGAGCCAGGTCCTAAAGCCCGCCGAAGAGAGGGGGAGGAGTCAGAGGGGTCAAGCTCTGCGTCGGAAGAGTCCAGGAGGAATGAGACCCCGGGGGGTAGTAAGACCCAGAGGAAGAGAGAGAGAAGGAAGAGGTGGAGTAAGATTAGAGTATTAAACTGGTGCACAGGGGGTGGAGATCCAGACAGAGCTTCGCCGGTCTAAAGTCCAGACGTAGGGCTGGGACGCTGAGACTTGTAAATGGAGACTATTCTTCAATAAAGACTTTGATACTGTACGATCGGCTAGCGTTGGTCCTTGGTGAGCTGGGACCCGGAGCCAGCTCTGACAGCTATTATTTTGAAATTGTTGGAGTTCTTTAGGAACACTGGGAAATGGGATGAACATGATCATGGAGAATTGTTTGATGATTTGATGTTGAAACCTGCTTTGATGAAGCCTTGTAAGTTTCTGTCAGTCTTAGAAAGGTTCCTCTGCATAAACCCTCTGCCCCTGCCCCCAGTACTTTCTGATCCTGAAGAATATGACCCTCCCCCTTATGTGTCTCACCCCAATCCTGTCCCTGTTGATGGCACCATCCCCAATTCAAGATGCACCCTCAGGCAGAATGTCCCCATATCAGACTCACTCATTGGTTTGGTCTCAGCATCCTGAGGACCCTGGGAGCGGGGGGATGACAACCCAACATGGCTCCTTTGGGTACTCCTGGACAAGCTGAGGGAATTTAGTGCTGCAGGTGGAGATGCCAAGCTAGGGGAGGCCAGTGAGATTGAAATCTCCCTGTTGGATTGTGGTATAAAGGAATTGAGTAGAGGCCTTCCTAATCTGGAGAAAGTGAAAAGGAAAACACAGACCTCTACTCTGAGAGATGTGGATGAATTGGGAATTGCCTTAGTTGATGTAAGAAAACAGGTTGTTAAAAAGGTGGCATGAAAAAGGAAAAAGCCTGACATCAACTCTGCAGAGTCTTTACCCTCTGAGGCAAATATCTGCAGGTCTCCAGGCACATCTGACATCCCATTCACCAGCACAGACCGTTTCAATTGGACGAATCAAATGGCCAGTTTTTTCAGCTGACCCACTTGGGTAGACCGTAAGCTGTTGGTGGACCCTCTTTTGACTTGTCAAGAGTGGAGGCTGCAGCTAAGGCAGCCCCCACCCCACTCCCAGGTCAAGGGGACCCTCAGGCACACACAGTAACTGCTGTCCCCTCTCAGGACCCGGCTTGGAAAATAGATGATGGGTGATGGGAGTCAGACTGCCTTACAGAAGCCAGATGCAGACACAAACAATTTTACTATTTTTACTACCCCACTCAGTGGTGTAGCTATAGGGGTGTGGGCGGGATGGATCACCCCGGGCAGTGTTGGGCTTGCATGGTGCCCAAGCTGCAGCCTTCCATCCTGGGCACCCCACAGCTGGTGGGCGTTCCGAGGGGGATGAGGAGGTAAAAACTGAAAAATGAGAAATTGAGTCTAAGAGATGCATCCTTTCCTACCAGTGTGGTAGTCTGTAACACAACAAAGATAATATGCAGGCTTTCCAGCTGAATTATTCAAAGGGGGCAGGCGGTGAGTCTAGATTAGTTATTGAAACCCATACAGCCAAAGAAATCAGCTAAGCAGGCATCTAATAACATTTTGATCTCTAATAAGCTAGCATTTTGAGTATCTTTATGGACAATGGGGCCGATAAACGTTCACACTCATATCACAGTGGCTAAAATAACATAATTGTTATGTTACGTTGGGTTCCTTCCAATTCTACATATCTATGATTCTAATTATTAGAGTCCTAAAATAAACAATTTTGGCCTCCGTCTTCATCAGCTGCTGTAGCATTTGTACGCCCTCTCCACCCTTTCCAATCCATCCCCCAAACCTGGCAAGACCCGGCTGGAATAGAGACTGGCATGCGAAAGCTTTTTCAGAATACAAAAACAGAACAGTAGTTTGCTGTCACCACTTCCTTATCTCAGAACAGCCCCGAAAAGTAACCTAAGGAAGGAAATTAGTTTTCAACTTTCCCGGGCTGCCCCACACTGTGTCACTTTACCACTGTGTCACTTTACCGTGACACAGACAGAAATCCAACAGGCTCTGGTAGGTGACTAAAGGGTTAAGCACTGGTTCGGCAGAAAGGCACAAAAGACAGAAGCAGGAAAAAATCCTTTTTCCAGAATTTATTTAAAAAAGAGAGATTATTCAGAACATAAAAGTTGGCACATCTCTTACAAATCCCAAACAGAAAATAAAAACACTGTTTAATATAGCTAATTACAGAACATACTCACAAGGAGAACGAAAGTACGAAACAAAACAGTTCAAAGGCTCTCTTGACTGACTCCGCACCTCCGGCATCAGGGCAAGCCCTCTGCACGACAATGGTTTCACGTGGCAAAGTGTGCTAGGAGAGGTGGGCTTCTGCTTGGCAAGTTGGTCTGCCTAGCAAGATCGTCTGCTGCAAATTGCAAGTTAGTTTCCTAAGGTTTTATCCCCTTTGAACCCACATGGATTCAAAACTCAAAAGCCAATCAGTTCTTTAGATTAATTAGCAATTTGCCAATGGTTACATAGAAAAACAATAACTCAGGCTTGTTAGGAGGCTTGGCAGCTGAATCCTGTTTATCTAAACACATCCTCCCTTGTTCTCAGACACACACCAGGTTCCCTTTTAGTTGTAAATAGGCTTGATGACATTTAAGATAGCCAGCCTCTTCATGGATCACTGCCTTGCCATGGCGAAGGGAATGCTATGAGCTATGCCGTGCAGGGCCACCCAAGATGGACAGGCCATAGGGAAGAGTTTTGACCAAACGTGATCCACCTGGAGCAGGAACCGGCAAGCCACTCCAGTATCCCTGCCAAGAAAACTCCATGGACAAAGACAACAGGCATATGAAATTTATGACACTGGAAGATGAGCCCCTCAGGTCGGAAGGTGTCCAACATGCTACTGAGGAAGAGCGGGGGACAAGTACAAGTAGATTCAGAGCTGATGAAGTGGCTGGGCCAAAGCCGAAAGGTTGCTCAGTTGCGGTTTTGCCTGGAAGCGAAAGGAAAGTCCAATGCTGTAAAGAAAAATATTGCATAGGAACCTGGAATGTAAGAACCATGAACCTTGGTAAGTTGGATGTGGTCAAAAATGAGATGGCAAGTATAAATATTGACATCCTGGGCACCAGTGAATTAAAATGAACAGGAATGGGCGAATTCAGTTCGGAGTGTTACAATATAGAAGCAATGCAGCTGCGAGCTGCTAGCTTGAAAACATCACATGATGGAATGTTGGGACTGTTCCGTGGGAAACAGAGGGACAGTCAATTCACAGTGTGAAGCACCGGAATTAGCTCAGAGTGTAATATGAGCTCTTGCTCTTGTTCTTGTACAGGAAGTACAGGAAGTGTTTGTCACTCGACTGCTGGAGCTTGAAGAGAGCAGTCATGTTTTCTGTAACGCTGCAAAGACAGAAATAAAGGCATGTAAATATGTTTCTGTCTATCTCTTTCCCCTGCCGGGGGGGGGGGCAGGAAAAGGGGGGGTGTTCTTCTCACGCTGAGAAGAATCACCTATCGCGACCTAGCCTGGATCTTGCTGGGGAATGCAGACAGGGAGGTCAACAGGAGATCAAGTCGGGTGCCTGGAGAGTTGCCAGTTACTACTGATATAGGCTTGAATTCCGACATCTGGTAGCAGCTCCGATGGTTTTGCTACATGCAGTAGCAAAAGAGGTTGATGGATCGTATTTGTCAGAGCTGGCTCCAGGTCCCAGCTCACAGAGGACCAACGCTAGCCGGTAGTAATGTACAAAAGTCTTTATTGAAGTACAGTTTCCATTTTCAAGCCGGAGCGCCCCAGCTCTACGTCTAGGGTTTAGACCGGCGAAGCTCCATCTGAATCTCCGCCCCCCGTACACCAGTTCAAGATTCTAGCCTTACTCCACCTCTTCCGTCTCTCCTTTCTCCTCTGGGTCCTGCTACCCCCCGGGGTCCCTTCCTTCCTGGATTCTTCCGACGCAGACGTTGACCCCCCTGACTCCTCCCGCTCTTTTCGGCGGGCTTTGGGACCTGGCTCCCTATCCGGGCTGTCAACTGTGCCGCCCTCCTGTACATTTGAACTTGGCGCGCGCGCCCAGCCTTCAACCTTCCTCTCGACCGTTTCCTCGCTCCCCGATGGAGGCGTGGCCAATCCTGACTCATGTCCTCCCGCTGGCAGTGCGCCGCCTGATCCCGATGCCTGGGACTCCTCCCCCCTACTGCACTCTGGTGTGGACGCTGGTCCTGATTTCCAACTGCTGCTCTCTGAGTCCCCTCTGGCCCCTTCTTCCTGGGGTGTCCCCCTAGGCACCCCCCTTGCCCTGACCATGGGAGCCCCTTTCTGTGAATCTTCCGATTCGCTGGAAAGACTCAGAGACCTCGGACCGCTGTCATCGCTGACATTTCCTTCGGACTCCTCCCCCTCGCTCTCCATTTCCTCCCTTTCCTGTGCCTCTGCTCCTGAACCCCTGACAGTATTCATCCTCTGCAAGGAGATAAAGGAAGATATGGTAGCGAGCGGATGGGAGCTACAAGGACGTCTGAGCACCGGTCAAAATGTTTTTGCTGATAAGCCAGCAGCAACGGATTCCCTCAAGGTATGGTGATTTTATGGCTGTGAGAGTGAACGCGAATTGAAGCATTCTTTGGTTCACAGAGTGTCTGCTTTTGGATAAAAACAGCACGGAGAAACAGCCCGCATATTTCACATTCCTGGGACTGACAAGGTTTGCTGTTCAATCCTGCCAAGTCCAGTTGCTAAGCAGTCAGTACTTTTCTGAGCTAGTTAGCTTGAAAAGTAAGTGGAAAATTACAAGCCAATGGAAGTGAGACTGGGATTGTGAGAGGCTGGAAAAACACTGAGAGGAAATTCCAGCGTTTGTTTTGTCTGTTATCTCACTGCTCTTGGAGGGACTTTCAAGACAGCCTGCGTTTAGCTGCCAGGTGCAAGGCAGTAAACAACCAGCTATTGGATTTCACCAGCGCGTGACTGAGAGCTGAGGCTTGGAATGAAGATGGCCTTATTCAGTCAGAAGCTGAGTGGGCAAAACTGGGAACAATTGAGTTTTGCAATGGAATATTTGCTGGTGGGAGAACAACTTTGGCACGTAGTGCAATCCCCACTGCCTGATGCTGGACATGCATAGGGGAGGAAGGCTGAAGTTCAAAATGAACTTAAGCAACGTTTGATCGGAATTCTGGCTGAGAATGTGAAAGCTTATCTTGAGCCTATTCTATTGGGTGCTGCGGAGCCATGAGTCGCTTGGGAATCCCTCCGAAAAGCTTGTCAAGCTGGAATGGGAAGCAAGGGCCAAGAGATGGCTGCACCACCAGAAAGAAAGAGCCAAGAAAGCAAAAGCCAAATTCTTGGACGCTCATCGAAAGCTGAGGAGAGCTTTGACCCCAAAAGGGGGAGTGAAGGAACTGTTGCTGCTGTTGCTGTTGATGTTCCTGTTCTTGCTGCAACGGATGTTGCTGACAGGGGGAGTGAGGCTCGGAGTTGTAGCGCCACCACTGCTATTGCAAGAGAAGAGCAAGCTGAAGCTCTGAACGTTGTTTGTTGTTGCAATTGTGGCCAGCCTGGGCATCTACAGAGGAATTGTAAGAGGCCACGTCAGCAGAAAGGGGCTAAGGGGAGCTCTGCAAAGCCTGAGGCGTCAGGCAAGACTCATACTAAGTCCCAGGTGGAACCAGCTATGGCTTTGATGTCACTAAAAGCCACACTAGAAGTGGAAAACACTTTTGTTTTGGACACGGGCTGCACGCAACACATGATGTCACGCCGAGAACTGTTTTCTACATTTAAGAAGCAAAGCTTCGCTGTGAAACAGGCCAATGGCCAGGAGCTGGAAGCGACCGGATTTGGAACTGTGTATCTTGAGAGTCTGAACTTGACTATTAACAATGTGTATTTGGTTCCTGATTTAAAGTTCAATCTGCTAAGTGTTTCGCAGATCGCAAAGAAAGGACTGGTCTTGTCCTACGATAAGGAAAGCTGCAAGATCTTCAAAGATGGAGAGCTGTATCTTTCTGCCAGAGACAAAGATGGACTGTATTTGTTGACTTTTGATCAAAGTGATTGCATAAATTGTAATGCATCTGAGTCTAACATGATTTCTCTTGTAGGCGTGACGAAGGACGTCAAGAAGATGACGAAAGTAACCAAAGCTTTTCAGCGAGTGTATGCTGATGTGATTGGTCCTCTAGCACCATCTAGAGGCAATGCAAGTGTCAGGGGTTCAGGAGCAGAGGCACAAGAAAGGGAGGAAATAGAGAGCGAGGGGGAGGAGTCCCAAGGAAATGTTAGCGATGACAGCGGTCCGAGGTCTCTGAGTCTTTCCAGCGAATCGGAAGATTCACAGAAAGGGGCGCCCATGGTCAGAGCAAGGGGGTGCCTAGGGGGGCACCCCAGGAAGAAGGGGCCAGAGGGGACTCAGAGAGCAGCAGTTGGAAATCAGGACCAGCGTCCACACCAGAGTGCAGTAGGGGGGAGGAGTCCCAGGCATTGGGATCAGGCGGCGCACTGCCAGCGGGAGGACATGAGTCAGGATTGGCCACGCCTCCATCGGGGAGCGAGGAAACGGTCGAGAGGAAGGTTGAAGGCTGGGCGCGCGCACCAAGTTCAAATGTACAGGAGGGCGGCGCAGTTGGCAGCCCGGATAGGGAGCCAGGTCCCAAAGCCCGCCGAAAAGAGCGGGAGGAGTCAGGGGGGTCAACGTCAGCGTCAGAAGAATCCAGGAAGGAAGGGACCCCGGGGGGTAGCAGAACCCAGAGGAGAAAGGAGAGACGGAAGAGGTGGAGTAAGGCTAGAATCTTAAACTGGTGTACAGGGGGCGGAGATTCAGATGGAGCTTCGCCGATCTAAACCCTAGACGTAGAGCTGGGGCGCTCCGGCTTGAAAATGGAAACTGTACTTCAATAAAGACCTTTGTACATTACTACCGGCTAGCGTTGGTCCTCTGTGAGCTGGGACCTGGAGCCAGCTCTGACAGCGGCTAACATCATTAAAAAACACACAAGAAGGACCTTTTAGGCAGAATTTTGTTACGAAGCCAGAACCATTCAGCTCTTTCAGGGACTGGCCAGGGTAAAATGGAGAAATTGGAGACAGAGGCCTCTTCAGAGCTATTTGTGGTGGTATAATTACAACCCATGTAATTCCTTACTAATAAAATGTCTCCTTCCCTTCCCCCCCCTGATTTCACAAGATGAATAACCATGCACTATATAGCTCATGTCTGGGAAAAGGTGGTATTTTCCCAAAGTCTTACCATGAGGGTGCAGTGAATGAGAATTAGCACCTAACAGCTTGTTTGGTTCACTCCCCTGTACGTTTTAGGCTCACGTACCCTTTTTCTCTGGGATCCAGTGCAGGGCTGACTTCCCAGAGAGCCTTCACATGAGCTGTGTGAGTTGTTCAACCGCATTCTAAATGACATACAGCATTACCAAACCAATAAACAGAATATCCAGTAAATCTTCAGTACCTATAAAAGAACTTCAGGGATAGGACCAGAAGCATTAGCCTCATCCTTAGGATCAGAAGCTGGGGCTCCCAGAGATGAGTTGTTGTTTTCAACACAACAAAAGGTATGGCGTTTCACTCCTGCATCTGCTGGAAACGACCCCCCCCCCTCCAACTAACTGAAAGTACAACCTGGGAATATACACAGGGTTAGGGTTAGGGTTAGGGGTTAGGGTTAGGGGTTAGGGTTAGGGTTTTAGGGTTAGGGTTAGGGTTAGGGTTAGGGTTAGGGTTAGGGTTAGGGTTAGGGTTGGGGTTAGGGTTTTAGGGTTAGGGTTAGGGTTAGGGTTAGGTGGTTAGGGTTAGGGTTAGGGTTATGGGAGGCTATGGAGGAAAATTGATGGCTAAGCGCAAGAGGCAACGGAGCCTGCTGGCTACTGCAAACCACCGGTGCCAACTTGAAAAAATTGGCGTGGTCAGGATTTATGTGGGGGGGGGGGGCTGAATCATCTGCGACGCAGTTGGTCAATTAGTTAAGCACTTTTTCTTTTCTTGATTTAGGGGGGCAGCTGCCCCCTGCCCTCCCTTGGCTACTCATAGGAACAGGTAAGTCCCGTCCCGCCTCAGAAGACATGGCGCGCGCGCACCATTTGAACAGCAATGACTGACCATCAACTTTTTAGGGCGGACGGCCCCCGCAAATATTTTACTGGGGGGTGAAGGGACCTCGGCCCCGGGAATTGGCTCCTACTCTGCAGACCGTCCCTCCCACCACCATGATGAAAGTGTCCCTGAGCACGTGTAGAGTAAATTTCCATTCCATAAATGAAAGGAGACGCCAGTCTGTGCAGATTTGTTAATTTTATTTATTCAATCACTGTACTGTATACCCCGCTTGATTGTAGAAAACCTCAAAGCAGTTTGTAAAAAGAATAAAGCAGTAAGATTATTAGTAAAAACCATTTTTAAAAAACTAAAAGCCAGCGACGAACAACAAACACCCCAGCAATCTGAATAGCAGCGGGTGCCGAAAGGAGCGCAGTGAAAGCGCCTGCTGAAAACATTTTGTTTAGACGAGCCTGTCCAGATATTCAGATTGCTGGTATGTTTTTTGCTCGCCGCTGGTTTTTAGAGTGCTTGGAGGGAGATCCAGAGGAGATCTATTTCTTACAAATGCGGAGTGAGTATTGCACGGCACCTGTAACAGCGCCGGTTCCGCATGAGGGACGGGACTTCCAGATCGAGGGTTGCATTTTGCTTCCGATACTCACTGGAGCCCCAGAACCGTCTTCTAGAGTGGCTGGGAAGGAGAGAGGGTAAGTAGATTAAACCTCGGGTTAATGCCCCCCGACGTCCTTCTTCATCTCATTCCTGGCTTCAGCTCAGCTTCCTGCCCACCTGCCCGCTCGCCTCCCCCCTTGTCGGGATTTGCCAAGACACAGCAAAGCGGGGAGACCTCGAAGGGCTGCTGAGAACATTACGGGGCCCCAGGGAGCCTTCGGCTTCTAATAAGGAAGGTCTTTATTTACTGATGGCTCCTCTGAAAATGGGAACAGATGGGATCCTGGAATGGGGGGGACACATGCGCCCACCACCAACTCCGGGGAATAAAGGGGCACATTAGACCGACTGGCAGCATCCCCTTGAGCAGGACTTCAAAACGCCTGCAAGTTCATTGCTTCACACTGGGGGCGAAGACCACCAGCAGGAATTATGATCTGAAATCCCTCCAGTAAATACACAGAAGATAGGGAGGGAGGGAGGCCAGTGTTAACCTTTTCCTTCCAGCCTTAACATCACCATCAGCCTTCGAGGTTAGAGCATCAGGATCGCACCAGAGTCAGTCGGATCACTGGGGCAGTTGCGTGTCGCTCGCCACCGACTGCAACGAGGCCTATTCAGTAGAGTCTGATAACATTCGCATAGCCTTCCCCACGTACCACTCCGTACATAGCAACAGGCATGGGGGTGGGGTGGAGAGAAGATTGGGGAACCGCCTTTCCCCAGCAGCAACAGAGACCTCTGCTTGAACGCTGAGAAACAACAAATGCAGCAAGAAACTAAAACAATTATTCGAGTCTCTGGATCGTGCGCAAAACACTTATTGCATGAATGAAAAATGTGTTTGGGCTCCTTTAATATCTTTGGAAAGCTGCATTTTAGTGCCTCCCCTTAATTTTGACACATTCTGATCTCAGAAAGTCCCTTATTGGGGGATGAGCTTTGAAGCCTTCTTGAACTGGCCAGCAGAGGGCGATATGCAATTTCGTTGTCATAGACTGTGAGGCGGGGGAGGAGGGGCGCGAGGGAAGAGTGAAAGGCGCACAGAGAATAATTCCGGCTTGCTACTTTACAGTAGATGGCTCTGAAAGCACTTTGCAGCAAGCACTTCACCTTCATTAAAACAAAATGGGGGCAAATTAAAAACGAATCCGCGGAAGTGCATTTGGAGCCCCCGGGAAAACAGTTCCACGTGCCATCGTGTTCCTAGTGTTCGTTGTCCTCTTCAGCTGAGAGAAACCTCTCTTACTCTGGAGGCAGAGGAAGCAAACGCGCATTTGGTGTAAAAAGAGACAAAATGTATGGGGAAAGCCTCAGCCTCCATCGAAGTCCATTTTTGCAGCATCAGGAACTTGTAGTCAGGCCTCACCTCTGAAGGTCCGCATCCAACATCTGTGATGAAACATGCCAGATGGGTTTTCTCTAATGAAAAGGTGAATGCCAGTCCTGTGTCGCAGTGCCGGATTTGCATATAAGCTAAACCAGCTATAGCTTAGGGCCCTACTCTCTTGGAGGCCCCAAAAAAGTTTAAAGGGGAAAAAAACCCCAGATGTTCATTTCCAAAATATAAGATAAAAAACAATTAAAATAAAATCTACATATAGCAAGAGTATTTTGTGTTGGGTATGGACCTATTAAATTACCATATAGCATATATTCAATACAAAAAACAGCGACAATTTGTTGTTGACAAGGACAGCTGGACATATAAAGGGCCCCATTACCTTCAGTAGCTTAGGGCCCCATCAAAGTTCAATCCGACCCTGCCTCTGTGCGTGTGTGTCTACACATTTCAGAAATGGCATCATCATCCAGGTGGTTTGGGGATGCCACCTTGGATTTTCTGACATAGTGTCATAGAACCAGTGTTTTTTTTCTGGGGGGACCCGGGGAGATGCTGTGGCTGTAGACTGAACTTTAAATGGTGCAAGATCCTAGCATATCTCAGAAGTTGCCTAGGAAGCTGTATTGTCTACACTGGCTGGCAGCAACCCCCCAGGATTCCAGACCAGGCATCTTCCCACCTCTACTTGGAGATGCTGCCAGACACAACCTAGGACCTTCGGCATACCTTCCCTGACAAAGATCACACCCCTAATAACAATGCGATCCAATACCAAAAAGTCATAATAAAAACATAACTTTAAAACAAACAACATACCAAGTAAAACAATATTCAATAATACTGAATACTCAATAATCCATTAGAATAGTGAAATTAAATATCTGCACATAACAATTACAGTAAAGAATGACTAAGCTATAATCAATAAAAAAGACAGCAAGTCAGAATGCATAAAATACCACCAAACATACAAGCATCTCAGGCTCTAGTAATTTCTCCATTTGCAGGATTCCTTTGGTAAGTACCTAAACAGAGCACCTGTCATGGATCAGCAGAAGAGGTAGCAGCAAGCAGGAAGCTGGAAAGTAGACAGAGAAGACATGGACTTAGACCCCAGGTCCTGGTGGTGGAGCAATGAGGAACGGTTAATAATAATTTAAGCGACTTAGTGCCTGAAGTGAACAGAAATATCTGGTTGGCGTGAAGCTTTATGGTGTTGTTGTCATGTCTAGGACATCATGTATATTGTCCTTTTGTATTTTTAT